>NC_133329.1:122904023-123232241 GCF_042186555.1 Aquarana catesbeiana | reverse complement strand
TTTAAAACAATTGCGATTTTAAGTTACTGAAAGCACTAAAGTGCATCTCTCTGCTCTATCCTTTTGAGCAATAGAGCAATACAAATAAATTGTAAGCCCTCACCTTGTAAAACAACCCATTCCGTTTAAAATAGAAATGAAAAGGCAAAACATTTTTTTTAAATAAAAAAAATTATAAATACCTCCCCCCCCCCCTTTTTTTTTATAAGTGATCACATTCCCTCTGTTCTCAGCTGCACAAGAGCTGGGGGGAGGAGAAGCAGCAGCATACTCATCTTCCCATTGATTGGCTGTGTGTGTGTGGGGGGGGGGGGAGTGTCAGGACCAGTCTGATCATTGGAGGAGAGCAGGCTGCATTCCCAGCACAGCTAGAGAACTGACCAAGCTGTGCTCCCCTGCTTAGTGTGATGAGTTTTTAACAGGAAAGGAGATGGAATGGCAGGAACACCAGGGATTTCACACAAAGGAAGCAATACAGAGAGAACAGGATACTTTTTTTTTTTACTTGTCCATGAGTGTTGAGATTTATACCCTTAGTTTAATGGGGAACGCCTGTTGAGACCTTTTATAATCTGAAGGTCTATTCTGTATGGTGAGCATGTGTCCACTTGGGGGGAGTGTGATTGCACAAGAACATTACATAAGCACTACAATAACACAAAGAACAAAAGTAGATCACTGCATAGAATTGCAAGCTTAAAACTTTTCACATTGGAAATCAGTTTTGCACTCGTATCATTTTTTGTTTTTGTTTTTAGATACACTGTCTCCTCCTCCTATGCTCGTCTCCATGACTTCTCCAGAGCCTCTCCCATCCTCTGGAACACTCTACCTCAATCTGTCCGGCTATCTCCTACTCTAGCCGTCTTTAGGCGATCCCTGAAAACTCATATCTTCAGGGAAGCCTTTCATGCCTACAACTAACAGCTGAACTTTTAACTCTTCAGCTCATCCCCCACAGTGATTACCTTTTGTACCACTTGCCCCACCCTATTAGATTGTAAGCTCTAATGAGCAGGGCACTCTTAACCCTCTTGTAATTTAATGTATTGTAACTTTACAGTCTGCCTTTAGATTGTAAAGCACTGTGCAAACTGTTGGCACTATATAAATCCTGTTTTATAATACTGTATGTGACATTTTGTTATTTATGAATTTTTTATACTGTGTGACACATGAAACATTTTTGGGTCATTGTCGTTATGTATTTAATGTTTATAATACAACTGTAGTTTGGTATGACACAGCGTGATATGTTTATGTTGATTATGTTCAAGAGATCGATTGGATTTTCCGGCATGGTCAATCATCCCTTTATGTTCAAAAATGTTCTTCTAAATAACACAGTCCTTTTTTTGATCCTATAAAGTCTACAAACATTAGAGTAAGTAAATTAACCTGATCTGGCTGTTCTGTTGGATTAAGGACTGTTGGTATGCTTCTCCATGACCATGGCTGGCATTCCCTGGCCACTCTTGGGGAAATCGATGCAAAGAAAGAAAAGTCCCAAAAGCCACACATTACAACAAAACCGGGTGTGTAGAAAGTGAAAACTGCCTCATGATTCCCCCGGATTAAGCCCTGTGGGCGAAATGCGTTGGAATGTGTGGCCTGGAAGAAACCTGGGTTTTTCACTTTCCTCACACAGGGTTTTGTTACGATGTGCTGCTTTTGGAATTTTTCTTTCTACGCATCCATATCCATGTAGCGGAGACGAGCGCCGTCCGTGCCTGCACTCCTAGCGGCTGACAGCAGACGAGGACCTGTCAGGGCCGTGGGGGGTACCCTTAGTTTTTTTAGGCACAGGTTCACTCTTGGGAAAAGCGGATCAGCCACAAAGGAATATTTTCTCCTGAGACAGTTGGTGTCCGCAGAGACCCAAAGTGAGAACATTTATGTTTATAAAAAGATCTTCTGTCACAAAAGTTCTTTCCCAACCAGGTTACACATGCATGGCCGATCTCCATCCATTGCCTGTAGGAAGCTTAAGGAAGGGATCTATACACAGACAATCATTAGCAGGGACTATTCACTGGTTAATAATCTGGGAACAATGTGCAGTCTTTGATTGTCCTGGTCTAATAGGGTATAAAGCTGAAAGACAATGGTGGTGACAAAATTAATTATTAAAAGATACAGGTCACCTGAGGTCATAGTGGACTTCAAATTGATGTGTCTGCAATCAAGTAGAGCTTGTAAAGCCGGGGCAAACAACAAAGCGTGAGTTCACATCCTGAATGGATTTGCATTGCTGGATCCCAGTGTCTAACCAGGTGCTTCCTGTACAGGGACACTGCCACACTGCGGGCCTGACTGAGATGACTAGGCCCAGACCAAGCTGATTAGGATCTCCCGGATAATCAAACAGGACATGAGAACAATAAAGAGATAGCACGTGAGTTAAACAATGCTCAGTAATAAGGAAGCACATGAGACAAGCGTCTATTTGTGCTTAACCCAGCAACAGTACACCCAACGCACACAATGCAAACAGTTCACTGAGCTGTATTCATTAATTTCATATGTTTAATATCAGTCTCATCAATATTCACAGGCGTAAAAATATGGAATGGTCATATCTCTGCATTATAGAGCTCCAGGAATAGAAATATATCAGTCTGTCATGAACACTGCAGCCAGACGCATTAACTGTCCAACCGCTCAGTGTCTGCCCCAACCCCCCTCCGCCAATCTCACCTATGGCGTCTACTCATCCTAAAATCCCAACATATGCAGCCAATCGACAACCCTGCCATGAGTTACATCACCAACCTCATCCCAAAATTTTAACGTACAGTAGCTCACAAAAGTGAGTACACCCCTCACATTTTTGTAAATTTTTTTTTTTTTTTATATCTTTTCATACAACAACACTGTAGTGAGTGTACAGCTTGTATAACAGTGTAAATTTGCTGTCCCCTCAAAATAACTCAACACACAGCCATTAATGTCTAAACCGCTGGCAACAAAAGTGAGTACACTCCTAAGTGAAAATATCCAAATTGGGCCCAAAGTGTCAATATTTTGTGTGGCCACCAATCTTTTCATGTGATAAACCTAAAGAAATGACACTTTGCTACAATATAAAGTAGTGAGTGTACAGCTTGTATAACAGTGTAAATTTGCGGTCCTCTCAAAATAACTCAACACACAGCCATTAGTGTCTAAATTGCTGGCAACAAAAGTGAGTACACCCCTAAGTGAAAATGTCCAAATTGGGCCCAATTAGCCATTTTCCCTCCCCGGGGTCATGTGACTCGTTAGTGTTAAAAGGTCTCAGGTGTGAATGGGGAGCAGGGGTGTTAAATTTGGTGTTATCGCTCGCACTCTCTCATACTGGTCACTGGAAGTTCAGCATGGTACCTCATGGCAAAGAACTCTCTGAGGATCTGAAAAAAAAAATTGTTGCTCTACATAAAGATGGCCTAGGCTATAAGAAGATTGCCAAGACCCTGAAACCGAGCTGCAGCACGGTGACCAAGGCTATACAGCGGTTTAACAGGACAGGTTCCACTCAGAACAGGCCTCACCATGGTCGACCAAAGAAGATGAGTGCACGTGCTCAGCATCATATCCAAAGGTTGTCTTTGGGAAATAGATGTATGAGTGCTGCCAGCATTGCTGCGGAGGTTGAAGGGGTGCACAAGAAAGCCCGCAAACAATTTCCTCAAGACAAGCAGGCTAAGGATATGGATTACTAGAACCATGTCCTGTGGTCTGATGAGACCAAGATAAAACTTATTTGGTTCAGATGGTGTCAAGCGTGAGTGGCGGTAACTAGTTGAGGAGTACAAAGACAAGTGTGTCTTGCCTACAGTCAAGCATGGTGGTGGGAGTGTCATGGTCTGGGGCTACATGAGTGCTGCCGGCACTGGGGAGCTACAGTTCATTGAGGGAACCACGAATGCCAACATGTACTGTGACATACTGAAGCGGAGCTTGATCCCCTTCCTTCGGAGACTACGCTGCAGAGCAGTATTTCAACATGATAAAGACCCCAAACACACCTCCAAGACAGCCAATGCCTTGCTAAAGAAGCTGAGGGTAAAGGTGATGGACTGGCCAAGCAGGTCTCCAGACCTGAACCCTATTGAGCATCTGTGGGGCATCCTCAAATGGAAGGTGGAGGAGCGCAAGGTCTCTACCTCCACCAGTTCTGTGATGTTGTCATGGAGGAGTGGAAGAGGACTTCAGTGGCAACATGTGAAGCTCTGGTGAACTCCATGCCCAAGAGCGTTAAGTAGGGCCGAAACAACTAATCGATTAATCGACAACTAATCGATTATGAATTTAATCGATTACTATTTTCATAATCGATTAATCGGCCAGTAACATAATGGGGTTAAAAAAGCTAAAATTAGCTCTATATAGTACAAAAAGAGCAAATCTCTACTGTAAATATTACTTTCACTGTTGCACAGTAAAAAAAATGAAGGGCTAATTTTTTTTTTTTTTTTTTAAACTCCATTATGTTACTAAGGCTCCATTCACACTAGCGTGTTTTTTGCATTTTGCAGAAATGCATGGGAATTTTTTAACATGGGTTCCTATGGAACATGTTCACATCAATGCTTTTTTGTATCTCTGCATTTTTGGAAAGGGTCAGGGACTTTTTTTCATGCAAAATGCAGCGTTTTGCATGTAATGGAATTCAATGGACAAGCATCAAAAACGCAAGTGCACCGTTTTTGCAGCATTTTTACAGCGTTTTTGTATACAGTCAAAAAAAAATGTATAAAAAAAAAAAAACGCGGCAAGAACGCGGCAAAAACGCTGTAAAAATGCTACAAAAACGCTGTTAAAAAACGTGGCAAGCATAAAAAAAAAAAAAACTCCAAAAACGCTCAAAAGCAACATGCATAGGTGTGAATCCAGCCTGAGGCTGGATTCACACCTATGCAGTTTTAGTGCTTTTTGGATTTTGCAGATTTGCACTACAGTCCATTTAACATTGTTTCCTATGGAACACGTTCTGTAGAGCAAATCTGCAAAATGCAAAAAGCACTAAAACTGCATAGGTGTGAATCCAGCCTAAATGTCTTAGGCCCGGTTCCCACCCATGTGTTTTTTGGTGCTTTTTGCAGAAATGCACTACAGTTCATTTAACGTTCACATCTATGCTTTTTTCAGCTGCTGTGTATTTGGATGCTTTTTTGGTTCAATATACTTCAATGGAGAAGCTGCAGAAAAGCATATAATATTACAGTTCTGTTTGAAAATCTGCAAAACAGTCTAGAATTTTTTTTTCTTTAAATAAAAAAATTTCATCTGAGTCTGATGATATTTACCAGATTCAACCTCTAATATATAGAGTATATCTCTTCTGTCTGTTATTCTCCGAGAGGATTAAAGATTTTACTCCCTAACCAAATAGTTATTTATATTTACCGCTGCATATAAAGATATTTAGGAATAAATTGCCTTTTTTTAAACTTTACATATTAACTCAATTATAGACCACACTTTTTTTAAGGTTATTAACCGATTAATCGTTTAATCCAGGGGTGTCCAAACTTTTTTCAAAGAGGGCCAGATTTGATGAAGTGAACAGGCGTGAGGACCGACCATTTTGCCTGACATTCTTTGAACCATTAAAATTCGGTCTAAGTGTGTTCTTTCGAGCACTAATACACTGCCCAACAAGAATTCTCTTGTCTTTGTCGCGCTCGTTCCCGACACACAGACGAATGCTCTGCTCTTTAGGGGTACCGTTAATTCTTAATGGTACCCCACACATTGGGAACTGTGGGGTGCTTTTGGTGCAGTGCAATTTAAAAAAAAAAAAAAGAAGATCGGGGACTTCTTTCCCTGCATTTTTGTGGGTAGGGAAGCCCATTGAAATGAATGGGCTGCCCTACACGCAGCCACACAGATGTGAACCAAGGGCTTGTTCACATGTCAGGCTGGAGGGGCAGTAAAACCACATGGTTAAGCTGGTTTTACCACCCCCAACTTCTCCCCCTTTAGCTGCAGAGGGAGCAGCTGGGGGTGTACACATGCTATGGCTGCAGCTGGAGGTATACCCAGGCTGAATGGGGCTGCACTGCAACTATCTTGCAACTGTGTGCATTGCACGGTTGCGGTATAGTGATGCTGCATTTACAGGCTTAAAACAGGTGGTGAGGAGGCAACATAATGCCTCTTTACCGCCTGTCAAATGCCTCTCAAAAGCAATCTGTGCATAGATTGCTTTTCAGAGGAGCAGCAGTCCTGGCTGCTATCACAAACAAGCTCTACAAAAGCAGTTCTGATTGTACAGGAATTGGGGGGGGGGGCAGATTAAAGTAACATACACACATACATACACACAGACACATGCACACACATACACACATGCACACACACATACAGACAAATGCACAAACATACAGACACATGCATACACAGACATACATACAGACACATGCATACACAGACATACATACAGACACATGCACACGCACACACATACATGCAGACACATGAACACACGTACAGAGACATGCACACACACATACAGACACATGCACACACATACAGACACATGCACACACACACACATACATACATACAGACTTACTTACAGATACATACACACACATACAGACACATGCGCACACACACACACACACACATATGCGCATACAGACACATGCAAACACACACACATACATACAGACACATGCGTACACACACACACATACATACAGACACATGCACACAAACACATACATACATACAGACGCATGCACACACATACACACACACATACATACAGACACATGCGCACACACACATACAGACACATGCACACACACACATACATATGCACACAAACACATACATACATACATATGCACACACACATACATACATACAGACACATGCACACAAACACATACATACATACAGACGCATGCACACACATACACACACATGCGCACATGCACACACACATACATACATACAGACACATGCACACACACACACACACACACATACATACAGACACATGCACACACACGCACACACACATACATACATACAGACACATGCACACACACACACACACACACATACATACAGACACATGCACACACACACACACACACATACATACAGACACATGCACACACACACACACATACAGACACATGCACACACACACATACATACATACAGACACATGCACACACACACACACACACACATACATACAGACACATGCACACACACACACACACACACATACATACAGACACATGCACACACACACACACATACAGACACATGCACACACACACATACATACATACAGACACATGCACACACACACACACACACACACACACATACAGACACATGCACACACACACATACAGACACATGCACACACACACACACACATACAGACAGACACATGCACACACACACACACATACAGACAGACACATGCACACACACACACACATACAGACACATGCACACACACACACACACACACACATACAGACACATGCACATAGACACATGCACACACACATACAGACACATGCACACACACACACACACACACACATACATGCACACACACACACACACATACAGACACATGCACACACACACACACACACACACATACATGCACACACACACACACACACACATACATACATACATACAGACAGACACATGAATAAAGCCATTTTAAAACGAATCTAGCTTCAATCACAGTACTGTACCTTTCCAACTTCCTCATTCAGCCAGGTACTGCACTGTAGGGGGAAGCAGAGAGCACAGCACACTCCCCTGCACTTTACTTTCACTTTTGAGGCCGACGGAGCTTCTCACAGTGCCGATGTACAGTTTGGCAAGGGATCAGGCTCATCAGACAGCCCTGATCCCGCGGCACACTGGCTGTGAAAGGCTGGTTTAGATAACCAGGCGGGCCGCTCAAAACCGGACCGCGGGCCGCGATTGGCCCGCGGGCCGGACTTTGGACATGCCTGGTTTAATCGAAACAATAATCGGCCAACTAATCGATTATGAAAATAATCGTTAGTTGCAGCCCTAGCGTTAAGGCAGTGCTGGATAATAATGATAGCCACACAAAATATTGACACTTTGGGCCTAATTTGGACATTTTCACTTAGGGGTGTACCCACTTTTGTTGCCAGTGGTTTAGACATTAATGGCTGTGTGTTGAGTTAATTTGAGGGGACAGCAAATTTACTCTGTTATACAAGCTTTACACTCACTACTTTACATTGTAGCAAAGTGTAATTTCTTCAGTGTTGTCACATGAAAAGATATAAAAAAATATTTACAAAAATGTGAGGGGTGTGCTCACTTTTGTGAGATACTGTATATGCGAACCGGATGCATTTTGAACCGCATACGATTCGCATGACGACATGTAAACCAAACTGGCTTTCTATAAAAGCAAATCATATATGTGCGGGTTGGTCGCAGTGTGTTTTTAAAAAGAGTCCTGTACGATTTTCAGTCTGGTTCAGGTGCGATTTCAAGTGTCATACACTTTAAAAATTCGCACCTGGATCGCATCTGAACCAGTGAACTAAACCGCACTGCACTCCTCTGAAAAAATAAATAAATAAATCGTACTGAAACCGGCCTCGCACATATGTGAACAAAGTTTAAAATGACATTGGCTGTATTATTGGGGTCATTGTCCTGCTGCAGAATACATTTAGAGCCAATCACACAGTATAGTATATACACTATAGGATACACAATAGGGCCTCTTCTGAAACATTCACATCTTTTTTATTCCCATAAGGAATTTAAGATGTGCCTTGTACTTTGTATAGAAGCAGATTTTCATTGTGTGCATTGTGTGTAGACCAGTCACTGCCACATCACTGCTGGCTGAAGAAGCATGTAAGCTCCTTGTCCCTGCCAGGAAACACTACCCATGCCTGCCTGGCACTGTCACACACTGGAAACCACAAACCAGTATCACCGATGGCCTGAGAGTGTTCAGATCTTCAGAGACACAAAACTCTGCACAACACATGCTGATAATCAGATGCAGAGACCAGCAAGAAATGTCACATTTTAAACTTTCCGCTGTTGCAGAATTATTGGATGTGGAAGAAATCCTAGATATATAATATACAAAAAAATATATAAAAAAATTTTAAAAAACCCTCGGATTTCTCCTGTATTGATTTGTACTGTAATTGTACTGTCTCGCCCTCATGTTGTAAAGCGCTGCGCAAACTGCTGACACTATATAAATCCTGTATAATGATAATAATAATAAAAAATATAACGCCTAACATATCAGGTTGTACTGCATATCGTTGGCCTATGCAGAGTCTTTGCAGCACTGATGTCATTGGTTGAAAGGCCGCAAATAGCCATCGATTTGCTATACCCCCTCCCTGTCCGATAAGATTTCCTCCTTGTGCCTTGATTTTTTTTCCACGCAACTCATATACAGTACATAACTTCGGGTTAAGTGCATTCTAACTCAGTTTACCGTAAAATATATTAAATATTCAATAAGGGTTATTCCATAATGTGACTACACCTCCTGTGAAATGGTGTATTTTCCTTATACACGGGGTGTTCTAGGCTGCTAAAACGTGTATAGGTCTTTCAATCAACATTACACTGCACATGTAGATATAAGTTTTCCTGCGGCACGTGTACACACCCGCCTGGCTGCCTTTGCAGCTTGGGGGGGGGGGGGGGCAGTTGGGAACATTAAAAACGCAACTCAACCATCCGTTTTTACTGTCGCCCAACTGTAAATGAACGCACGCCCTAACCGAGTTTACTCACTAAAGCTGAACAAGGCAAACAGCCAAGTACACCATTAAAAACTGAAATACATATATGAGTACTGTTTTATCAGGTGAAGCATTTGGAATTCTCTGCAGGGGGTCTTGTGACTCGGCCACCAATGCCAGAAAGTACAGCAAGATCTGGGACTTTGATTACTGTTGCAGCCCTACAGAAAGACCTCTCGCCAAACCTGCCGATTGGACAATTAATGAGAATTAGAGAACTGATAAGGTCATCCTTCTGCTCTCTCCGATTGTCAGTATTTCCTGTGCAGAGCCTGAAAGGCTCCAAGTGCTGGGCTTCCCGCTCCTTAGCTAAATACCGTGGGGACGTAAAGTATTAAGACCCCCTTAAATTTTTCACTAAAATTTTTCATAGCTGCCTTCAGCTCGTCTGCATTGTTGGGTCTGGTGTCTCATCTTCCTCTTGACAATACCCCATAGATTCTCAATGAGGTTTAGGTCAGATGAGTATGCTGGCCAATCAAGCACAGTGATACCACGATCATTAAACCAGTATTTGTACTTTTGGCAGTGTGGGCCTGTGCTAAGTCCTGCTGGAAAATAAAATCAGCATCTTTGTAAAGCTGGATAGTAAATAAATAAATGTAGTGCTATGTGTAAACTTATAAATATAAAGTGCAAATCTCTAAAATAAATACATCCTACATATAAATGAATAGTCCATAAAATAAACTTAAATAATAAACTTTATATTTATAAGTTTACACAGCGCTACATTTATTTAAACATCACAATATTTTTTACTTGTGGCGCTGATTGTTTCATCTTATAATCTTCGTAAAGCTGGTCAGCAGAGGGAAGCATGAAGTGCTCTAGAATTTCCTGGTAGAGGGCTGAACTGAATTTGGAATTGATGAAACACAGTGGACCAACACAAGCAGATGACATGGCTCCCCAAATCATCACGGACTGTGGAAAATTTAGCTTTTGATTTGGAAATCAAGGTCCCAGAGTCTGGAGGAAGAATGGAGAGGCACAGAATCCAAGTTGCATGAGATCCAGTGTGAAGTTTCCACAGTCAGTGATGATTTGGGGAGCCATGTCATCTGCTGGTGTTGGTCCACTGTGTTTTTTCAGTATACAAACATAGAAGAGACGGCAATTCTGGAATTAGTTCTTAAATCTTTATTTCGTTATGACCATGTAAAAAAAAGTGAGGGCTAACGCATTTGGTCAGAAGCCTTGTTCACAGCACAATACAGAGTGAAAAATAACACATACAGTGAGGACGGAAAGTATTCAGTCCCCCTTACATTTTTCACTCTTTGTTATATTGCAGCCATTTGCTAATATCATTTAAGTTCATTTTTTTCCTCATTAATGTACACACAGCACCCCATATTGACAGAAAAACACAGAATTGTTGACATTTTTGCAGATTTATTAAAAAAGAAAAACTGAAATATCACATGGTCCTAAGTATTCAGACCCTTTGCTCAGTATTTAGTAGAAGCACCCTTTTGATCTAATACAGCCATGAGTCTTTTTTGGGAATGATGCAACAAGTTTTTCACACCTGGATTTGGGGATCCTCTGCCATTCCTCCTTGTAGATCCTCTCCAGTTCTGTCAGGTTGGATGGTAAACGTTGGTGGACAGCCATTTTTAGGTCTCTCCAGAGATGCTCAATTGGGTTTAATTCAGGGCTCTGGTTGGACCATTCAAGAACAGTCACGGAGTTGTTGTGAAGCCACTCCTTCGTTATTTTAGCTGTGTGCTTAGGGTCATTGTCTTGTTGGAAGGTAAACCTTCGGCCCAGTCTGAGGTCCTGAGCACACTGGAGAAGGTTTTCGTCCAGGATATCCCTGTACTTGGCCGCATTCATCTTTCCCTCGATTGCAACCAGTAGTCCTGTCCCTGCAGCTGAAAAACACCCCCACAGCATGATGCTGCCACCACCATTCTTCACTGTTGGGACTGTATTGGGCAGGTGACAAGCAGTGCCTGGTTTTCTCCACACATACCACTTAGAATTAAGGCCAAAAAGTTCTATCTTGGTCTCATCAGACCAGAGAATCTTATTTCTAACCATCTTGGAGTCCTTCAGGTGTTTTTTAGCAAACTCCATGCAGGCTTTCATGTGTCTTGCACTGAGGAGAGGCTTCCGTCGGGCCACTCTGCCATAGACCCCCGACTGGTGGAGGGCTGCAGTGATGGTTGACTTTCTACAACTTTCTCCGACTGCATCTCTGGAGCTCAGCCACAGTGATCTGTGGGTTCTTCTTTACCTCTCTCACCAAGGTTCTTCTCCCCCGATAGCTCAGTTTGGCCAGACGGCCAGCTCTAGGAAGGGTTCTGGTCATCCCAAACGTCTTCCATTTAAGGATTATGGAGGCCACTGTGCTGTTAGGAATCCTAAGTGTAGCAGAAAATTTTTTGTAACCTTGGCCAGATCTGTGCCTTGCCACAATTCTGTGTCTGAGCTCTTCAGGCAGTTCCTTTGACCTCATGATTCTCATTTGCTCTGACATGCACTGTGAGCTGTAAGGTCTTATATAGACAGGTGTGTGGCTTTCCTAATCAAGTCCAATCAGTATAATCAAACACAGCTGGACTCAAATGAAGATATAGAACCATCTCAAGGATGATCAGAAGAAATGGACAGCACCTGGGTTAAATATATGAGTGTCATGGCAAAGGGTCCGAATACTTCGGACCATGTGATATTTCAGTTTTTCTTTTTTAATAAATCTGCAAAAATGTCAACAATTCTGTGTTTTTCTGTCAATATGGGGTGCTGTGTGTACATTAATGAGGAAAAAAATGAACTTAAATGATTTGAGCAAATGGCTGCAATATAAAACAAAGAGTGAAAAATTTAACGGGGTCTGAATACTTTCCGTCCCCACTGTATTTAAAGTGAAGAAAAATCTTCACCCTAGTGAGAAAAAAAAAAAAAAAATCAGCTGACTTTAAATAAAAGGACACTTACCTGTCCAGGGATCCAGTGCGGTCCTCTCGTGCACATGCCTGAGCTGCGCTTTGTGAATGGTCTTGCAGCCTTCTGGGACCTGTGATGTGTTCCAAAAGGCTGTGTGCAAGGAAAAGTGGGAACAGGTACCTAGCAAACCTAGGTTCTTGCACCCCCCCAAAAAAAATGTAATGTTCAAAATGTGATTGAGGAGGGCAAGAGAAGGACATAAAGCGGAACTTCCCCTTTAGGCTGCTTTCACACTGAGTCTCCTCTCACTCCAGTGTGAAAGCCTGAGTGCTTTTACACTGGATCGGTGCTCTGGCAGGATGGTAAAAAAAGTCCTGCAAGCAGCATCTTTGCAGAACTGTAGGAGCGGTGTATACACAGTTTTAACCCTTTTTTAGCAGTTAGTGGGGGCTGAAAACATCCGCAAAAACGATTGTAATGCGTCGCTAAAAATAGCGGCGCTTTACCGCCGACGCCCCCAACGCCCCAGTGTGAAAGTAGCCTTAGGGTGAAGTTCCACTTCAAAACACAGTGGATAACAGATGACTGGTATCAGTATAGCTTCAGGTATTTACACTAGTTGCATCTAGCAGCAGCCGCTGATCGAAAAACGTTTTCCATCATGTCCCTCAACTGAAGTCAATCAAGTTATTGACTTCTATCAAACTGTGATGGCCATATACTGATCGAAATTCATCCAGTCCATGCTGAACTGGCTGAAATTCCATCAATGTATGGCTACCTTAAAGTGTTGCTAAACCCACAACAGTAAAATCAGTCTGTATATGCAGTAAAGCATGCTTGTTATACTTACTGTAGAACCTAAGGGGTTAATCTTCCGCATTGTGTAAAAAGGCTGTTTTATCCTGCCTATCTGATCCTCCCATTCTTCCACTGTCCCCAATCCATCTCCTGATAGTTCAGAGCCTTAGGATGCACTCTGTACGTGCACAGTTTGGTGTGTATTGCTATAGATTTTTTTTTTCTTTTGGGAGGGTGCATATGATCATCACAGGTCCAATCAGCACCATCCAGACAGTAAGTCAGGGGTCACGCAGCCTCATAGAACAGTCAGAAGTGAAAGAAAACTCTTCCTACAAGCTGTAACCTGTGCTCAGCTCAACACTGATAGAAGTCACAAGACTGCTAATGTTCTGTGTACTGTGGGAGACCAGATATAGTGAATGCAGGGTCCTGGGTTTAGTAAGTACTACTGACTTGTGCAATTTATCCCGTTTCAGCTTTCGCACAACAATGCGTAAAAGGAATCCCATTATTGTCTTTGGGGCTCATTTCCATCTATGCAATATGCTTCCCTGCATCTTTTAAAAAGGTGCAGGTGACCCATTCATAGCTGCTAAACATACAATAGCAAGGGCCTGGAAGAAAACGCAGAGGTGAAGAGCACCTTGTCGACCCTCATGATCCACGAAAAAATGTCAAGTATCCTCAGTGATACTCATGCTAAATCTCTGTCTCTGGACTCCCTGTCCGCCACTCTGTTCTTTAGGGGTGCAACGAATCGTCATTGATCCGTGATCAGTATGGATCAACCTCCGTGGATCGGGACAACCGCGACCCGCGGAGCGCTCTGTGGCCTCGGCCATAGAAAAGGCCGCGGCTTCGGCCTAGCTCCGGAGCGGCGGCCATCTTGGTACACTCGGCGGCTGTTTACCACGTGATCGCTCCGTCAAATGACGGAGCGATCACTTGTAACAAACCGGCGTCATGCCGGTTCCTCTCTCCCCTCTGTGTACTGATCTGTACAGTGGAGGGGAGAGTTCGGATGGCAGCAGTGCCAATACTCTGCAATGCCCTGCCAATACTCTGCAATGCCCCGAGAATACTCTGCAATGCCCTGAGAATACTCTGCCATACCCTGCCAATACTCTGCCAATACTCTGCCATACCCTGTCAATACTCTGCCATACCCTGCCAATACTCTGCCAATACTCTGCCATACCCTGCCAATACTCTGCCAATACCCTGCCATACCCTGCCAATACTCTGCCATACCCTGCCAATACCCTGCAATACTCTGCCATACCCTGCCAATACTCTGCCATACCCTGCCAATACCCTGCAATACTCTGCCATACCCTGCCAATACTCTGCCAATACTCTGCCAATACTCTGCCATACCCTGCCAATACCCTGCAATACTCTGCCATACCCTGCCAATACCCTGCAATACTCTGCCATACTCTGCCAATACCCTGCCAATACCCTGCAATACTCTGCCATACCCTGCCAATACCCTGCAATACTCTGCCATACTCTGCCAATACCCTGCCAATACCCTGCAATACTCTGCCATACCCTGCCAATACCCTGCAATACTCTGCCATACCCTGCCAATACCCTGCAATACTCTGCCATACCCTGCCAATACCCTGCAATACTCTGCCATACTCTGCCAATACCCTGCAATACTCTGCCATACCCTGCCAATACCCTGCAATACTCTGCCATACTCTGCCAATACCCTGCCAATACCCTGCAATACTCTGCCATACCCTGCCAATACCCTGCAATACTCTGCCATACTCTGCCAATACCCTGCAATACTCTGCCATACCCTGCCAATACCCTGCAATACTCTGCCATACTCTGCCAATACCCTGCAATACTCTGCCATACCCTGCCAATACCCTGCAATACTCTGCCATACCCTGCCAATACTCTGCAATACTCTGCCATACTCTGCCATACCCTGCAATACTCTGCCATACCCTGCAATACTCTGCCATACCCTGCCAATACTCTGCAATACTCTGCCATACTCTGCCATACCCTGCCAATACTCTGCCATACCCTGCCAATACTCTGCCATACCCTGCCAATACTCTGCCATACCCTGCCAATACTCTGCCATACCCTGCCAATACCCTGCAATACCCTGCCAATACCCTGCAATACTCTGCCATACCATGCCAATACTCTGCCATACCCTGCCAATACCCTGCCAATACTCTGCCAAACCCTGCAATACCCTGCAATACCCTGCCAATACCCTGCTAATATATTAATTACAGTGGGGGAGATTGTGGATATTACAGTGGGGGAGATTGTGGATATTACAGTGGGGGAGATTTTTTTTTGTTGATCCGAAAATGATCCGAACTGTGACTCCTGATCCGAGCAACGATCCGAACCGTGAGTTTTTTGATCCGTTGCACCCCTGCTGTTCTTCTTTCCCTTTTTTTGCCTCCTGCTTTAACAATCTCAACCCCCCCCCCTTTTATTTATTTTATTTTTTTTCCTTTAAGTTACCCCACTTTTGGCAGACACGTCCCTTTGCTTACCTTAGCCCCCGAGTCTTACAGCTCAGGCATTATGCATTGTTCCCCGACCTGGAACGGTGGATCATGGTTCTTTAATAGTTCTTTAATAGTTTGTACTTTATGACATTATTTTGTGTTTTCATGCAAATTCTGCATTGTGTCTAATAGTCATATCCCCTGTGTAGAAATTTTATATACTGATAAAAATCATTATACCAGAAAAAAGGTGCAGGTGAAATATGTATTGCAGTGAAAAATGTATTGAAACGTAGACAAACAAGTGTGAACCTAGAAGCTATACAATAAAACTCAAAAATTTAAATATGAAACCGCAAGCAATTAAAAATACATTATGCCAAAAATTATACCTCCAGGTTGATACAACAGAAAAAGGAATATTCACAAAAAATACACTAAAGTTCTAAGGATGATCTAGTGTTCAGCTACTAGTGTGGAGTTGTTGATAATCCACCAAAATGTTGACATCCCAAAATGTATTTTGACAGAAAACGTGGCGTGGTGTCCCTTTAAAGATAACGCAGTGTTCAGCTACTAGTATGCAGTTTATAGACTTTGTGATAAACAGATTCTTTTATCTCAGCGCACAGCTGTGAGGTATTAGCAAGGAGAGAAAAAGAGTTAACTACAGTTCAAGTCTGCTGACACAACACAGGAAGAAATATGAAGTGGGAGGAAAGGCTCACCGACTTGTAGACCCCACCACCCAAAATAGAAACCATTAGGACTGTTCTATGGAGCTTCCTGTATGGCAGACCTCATAAGGAGGACAACGCACATCCTTTGTCCAAACTGCTTCAAGACTTGGAGTGGAACTTCTCCTTTGTTCATAATATTGGGGACTCCAAAACCCGTTGGATTAGGATTCACAACCTTGTGATCCATCATCTGAATCGCTTTACTGCCATTTAGGAAGATTATTATGCAATGGTGTCATGCACAATTAGTCATTAAAACCCTTAAACGTGGTAACCCTTAAACTGGTCATAGATGGATAGAAATTCATCCAAATTTCAACCCATCTATGGCCAAGAGGAGTTGACCTCTCAAACGGGAACAGCCATAGATGGATCAAAATTTGACCTAGTGAGCGACTCCTTCCCAACCGGTCTGCTGGAAAATCTGTGTTCAATTCCTCCATCCACCTCGATGTAAAAAACAAGTCATTTATGGCCAGCTTTAGCCTAGGTTCACACTAGTTCTGCTTCATAATTATGCATTTTTCCGGGCATTGTTTTAGTGTATGTTTATGTGTTTGTGTGTTTTTATGCTTCATGCATTTTTTGGGTTGAAGAAAGACTGGATTTTTCACACAAAACTCAGCCAAAAACACACTAAAAATTAATGTACATGCATTTTTCATATACTTTTCATGCTTTCCCATTGAAGTCTATGGGGCCAAAAACACACTATGCTGCACCAAAAAGAAGCATTTGCACCTTTTCCATTATCATGCATGGCAACACGACAGACACATGGAAATGTAGGCCGCATCTATCCCTCCTTCAATACCCAATTTACCTTTAATAAATAAATACACTCACGACGTACTTGGAATATAATTGGCCGAGGCACGTTTATTGGTGTAAACTGTAAATAACTTAAATCCATTCAATAATTTTATTAATTCATAAAATTCTCACTTGTAAATAATAAATATAAACAGCTCAGTCTTCAGGACTCGAGCAATACCGTATGCCAAAAAACAAGTCCCCCCTTTTAACTTTGAAGGGTGACAAAACCATATAAAGTGCCTGCGACAAGGGTGGGGGGGATGGGGAGCTTGTTGCTGTAATCTGACCAGCTGTGAGGAGATTCCCGCGGAGGACCCCTTTATATAACCTTGCCCCACTTCCAGAATGTTCCCACTGGTCATGTGACCTTTTGAACCTTCCCTACCTATACTCCAGTGTTACCTGACCCTATTTTCCCACCTGACCTACTGTACATTTTTCTTAAAGTGACATGACTTTTTTTTTATAAATAAATATTATATCTGTCCGGGGAGGCAGCCACATGTCCATGCTGTTCGGGCCATATTCTTTAGCCCTCTCAGGCCAGGAGAAATCACGCAGGTGTGAATGAGGCCTTGAAGTGCATGTCCAGCCGAAACATTTTTTTTTCCCTCACTTTTGGATAGTGTAAGGAAGTAGAAGAGCCCATGCTGCTTTTTGGTGGCTATCCAGGGCTTTGCTAGTCTTCCCTCACTAAGGTCTGGTTGACACCTATCCGTTTTTTGGTGCTTTGTGCTGAAATGCACTACAGTCCATTTAACATGTTTTCCTAGAGGACACATTCACATCTATGCTTTTTTCAGCCCAGCGCTGTATTTTTGGAAAGAGTCTGACTTTTTAATACGCAAAACTGTGTTTTTGGCTCAATAGACTTCAATGGACAGGCTGCAGAAATACATGTAGTGCATTTTTGGTGTGTTTTTGATGCGTTTTTTAATCTGCCCAACAACAAATTGGGCAAAAAAAAAAAAAAAAAAAAAAGCATGAAAAATGTAAAACACAAAATGCATAAAAAAAACCCATGTGTGCAAAAACGCAAATTGCACCACAAAAGGCACTGCAGAAACAGATCAAAAGCAATTTGCATAGGTGTGAATTGGGTCTTACACCAGGCATACACTGTGCTGCAGCAACGTGCTGTGGCTTAAAGGCAACCCAATGCACCTTACCAACATAACTACGTTGCAGCGCACTACAAAAAAATCGCGATTCCCCCTCACCTTTTTCTCTCCTGACAACACTAGAATTAAAGTTACTTTCTGTAACAGTAACAATGGTCACCAGGACAAAAAGAGGGATGAATCTCCCCAGTTAGGACACAGCAATAAAATTATGACAGAGGTTCCAACTCTTCCATAATCTATCCAAAACAAAAAAGCTCTGCCTTTACATACACCCTAGTGCATTTTTGCTGTCACAACGCAAGGTAGACCATTAATGCCCATTGTAGTATGCTGCAATACAGATGCTTAGTGAAGGTGCATTGGGTGCCATTTACAATCAATGGAGCTTCAACTCACCTTTGCACATAACATGCCTTACCCCCACATGTGCATTACCACATCACAGTGGTATGAACGGTTCCTCACTGTCCTGGTGAGAAGTTTCACCAGACAGGACATGATTCAACAACCTAGGCAGCTGTGAGGGAAGATAGCATAAGAAGGGGTCTCAAGTATGATCTACATTATAAAACTTTAACGCACAGCACACACCAAACATGCACATAGCCAGAAACACCTAACAGGGAAAGCATTTCTAATGTTAGAAGTTATAGTATATTTATATGCATTATAACCTCTGCGCAAGAAACAATTACAACGACTTAGTGACATGTAAGGTAATCTCCACCCGACAGCTCAATAAAGCCAAAAGCAACGGATAAACACCTACAAAGTAAATACTCTGTGTCACCGTCTACACAAACTTTATTCACACTAGCACACTAAAACATATAAATGACTGCTGGGTAAGAAATGTCTGACAACTAAATAAGGAAAAAAAGGTGAACCTGAACAACAATGGAAGGTTTGCCCATAGCAGCCAACTTGATACTTGGGTCTTACTGAAGGATATTTGAGAAGACTTCTAACACAACTGCCACTGTGAACTGGCTGCCTGAGGCTAGCCAAAGATATAGCATGGCGTTAAGAGACGAGGCAAAATCCAATGCCAACGTTTTCATACAATCAATGCAAACACAATACTTATGTGATTGCATTGTGCAGGGAGCTTGCAAAAAGAACAACAGGAACACTTTCAGATGTTCCTTAGCTAATGGGCCCCTTGTAAATCCCAATGGATGGAGATCCTCATAAAGTGACACTAAACTCTGGTTTGAAAAAAAAATGATGCAAGTATATATTCTTTACTTAAAAAAGTCCCTTCTGTTGCTGTCAGCCTCCTCCAAATTCCGTTTTTTTTGCTGCTTTGATCCAACTTCCTGTTAGAGGGTGGCTACGTTCTCCATGGTCCCACTTTATGTAGGAATGTAGCCACCCTCTCTTGCTCACTCCTAAAATAGACTAGGGACTATGGGATGTGTAGTGATCATAAAGTAGTGCATACTGTATGACCCTAACTAATGCACACTGCTTGTTCCAAACAAATGGGCATCACAGGGAAAAGGTGAGCTCCGGGAGCTCATGGAGGATGTTGCAAGGAGGCAGAAAAACACAGCAAGAAACATTTTAATGAAAAATATATTACAAGGCCATTAAAGTGGGTATAAACCCAGGTAACACAAAAAAAAAAAAAACCCTGCAAGACAAAGGCATAGTGAGCTAGTATGCATAGCATACTAGCTCATTATGAATCACTTACCCGAGAACGAAGCCCCCGCAGCCATCCTATTCTCCCCCTCCGGCCGGCGACATCTCTCTCGGATGTTACTTCCGGGTAACGCGGCTCCAGCGCTGCGATTGGAATGGCACAGTACAACTGAAGCAAGAGTACATACGTGCCTTTGCTTCAGTTGGCTTAAGTGGGCATGCGCCGATAACGTTTTATTTATATTATATATATATATATATATATATATATATATATATATATATATATATATATATATATATATATATATACACACACACACACACATATATTCACACACACACACACACACACATTTATACCAGTGATTTTAGAAGGCCTTGCAGCTGACAGTTCCTCAAACTAACATAAAATGTATTTTAATAACAAGTTGTAAACTTGAGAACCTCAGATTCCTTCCTTATAATCACTGAATGATCCCAAACTCTGAACAGAGGTCAGGAATGTGAAGCATACCTGTCACTACAATTCAGCAAGAAAGAAAAAAAATATTAAAACTAGGCACCAAGCCATAACAGCATGTACCTTTATTCTCATGAGCTACTCGAGTATAGGCTTACAGCTATACATCCCCTATACATGTATGACCTAGAGACTTTCTGCCCTATAGAGAGGCACATACTGCCAGGGACTTTAGTGTCCGACTTCAGTTTTCAAAGTCAATATTTGCAACCTCTATTTTTTTTAAGGTCACTAAGTTTTAATGGAAGCACTAAGTATTGCAGATACATGAAAAGGTGATATTTTAACTATAAGTCGAGTCAGACCCTGGCTTCCTATATGCCTTGGGTATCTTAGACAGGAAGATCTCCTTGTCATTATTCCCAGTTCTTGTCCATCCACTTGAGTTCTAGGTGTTCACCACCTCGTTTGTATGTTCAGGCTCTGCCTGTGTTATTCCCAATACCAAATATAAAAGGGTCCAAAGGCCCTCTGGCCATTGCAAGTGTACAGCCCTAGGAACTCAAGTGCGGAGATCACAGCAATAGAGACCCTAAGAAAATAAACTGTCCAACATCTGCCAACAACTGATTCTTTAAAAGCTGAAGAAACTTTCGTACAAAGTTCTTTACCCTTTTGTCTCCCTCCCCCATAGCTGTGTAGCCTCCCTCAAAATCACTATATCTAACTAGATCCTGCACCAAGGCCTATACCATTAATTATTCCTCCGATTGCTTCTTGATCCAAATGATTGTGTGTGAGCAGCTCATTCACATTGACTTTTATGGGGCAGGTAGATGACACTGGAAGCCCACCCTGAGCAATGACGTAAATATGCTGCTGGAGTGTATGCATGCAGACAGAAGGCTGAAGGAGATCAGCAACATGGAGATGCAAAGAATAGGGTAAAAAATAAAAGCACTATTTAAAAAAAAAAAAAAAAAGAAGGAGAAGGAGAAAGAAGGAAGAAGAAGGAAGAAGAAAGAAAGGAAGAAGGAAGAAGAAGGAAGAAGAAAGAAAGGACGAAGAAAGGAAGAAGGAAGAAGAAGGAAGAAGAAAGAAAGGACGAAGAAAGAAAGAAAGGACGAAGAAAGTAAGAAGAAAGAAGAAAGAAAGAAGAAAGGAAGAAGAAAGGAAGAAAGGACGAAGAAAGGAAGAAGAAAGAAGAAAGGAAGAAGAAAGGAAGAAGGAAGAAGCAGAAGAAGCAGGAGGAAGAAGAAAGAAGGAAGAAGAAGGAAGAATTTATTATTATTTATTGTACACATGCTTCAGAAAACAAGTCATCCAGTTAGCATTTAGATGTACTTTAATATTAGGGTCACTGTAAATACGGAGTGGAATCAATATCCGAGAGGCCAGAAACTGAAGCAGTTCTGAATGACAACCATTTTCATTTTCAAAGCGATAACTGAATAGTCTGAATATAGATGTTGATTGACTGCCATGTTCTAGTTTTGCTAAAACTCCCCCCCTCAATGAGTAACCACAATATCAATCTGTAACTTTTGTACAAATACCACCCAATGATCCACCTCTACTACTACAATACTGTTTCTATGTGAATCCCACCCCCTTCCTTCCTCAAAAAAAAATCTCTCAACCTTTACAAACAGAAAGCAAAAGAGAAAGACAAACCTTTTCCTAGAACACATTCCTGGGATGATGGCCATTTTAAGGTCAATGACGGGTATTTATTAATAATGAAAATAGTCTACAGAAACCTCAATATGCCAACATGCTTTCAGCAGACTAGATCAGGTTAGACAATGAATGTAAATAACAGTCATGGTCCACTGCCCAAGTCCTTTAATATTTAATGAAATTTAGAACTGCTGAAACCTGCAAAGCCTCTCTACTATCAGGTCAACCAATATAGCTGGCTATACACCGACACACTGCTGAATTTTGACCAGTGCGTGGGCTTTGCCGCTCCAGGGACATATTGGAAAATGGTTCCCTATCACATGCACTGATCAGTGTATTCTGACAGCTCCAGGTGCCGCCGTCAGAATTCAATATCATCTCTTCCTTGGTGTTTTCACTTGCTAACTTTTTCACTTCCTCTTGTTCAGTTTTGTACATCACCCTTCATCGTCCCTCATCACCGACCTAATTTTGGTCACCCCATTCTCACGGTCACCTCTATTCCCCCCTCACCTCCCTATCTTTATTTCCTTCACGTTTTCTCTCCTCCCACCTATCCTCATCCTTTCACCTTGGTTCACCTGCCACCTTTTTCCTTAGGGTGCCTTGTGGTCTTGTGTCTCCTCAGGGGGTGCCTGTGTTTGTTGCCGCGGTGGGGGTGCCCGCCTCAGCTCCCGGTTGCAGTGTCTTCGGACGGCTTGCCAGTTCCGGCCTTTCACTATCTACCTATGCCTTTAGGGAGTACTGTTTATTTTTTAGGGGATTATTTGCCCCTTTATACCCACTTTAACTGTTCATTTATTCTTATAGTTTTAAATTTCAGCAACATGACGTGTCCGCTCCTGATGAGTGGTCGTGAACCACGAAACGCGTCGAGCTACCAGTCCCTTCTATTTATTTTTTGAGTATATACACATCATTGTTTTTAACAGGAATTTGAGGCCAGAAATCAGGCAGACTTTACCCATTACTAATTGGTTACCCACCCCGACACTGGTGGTCCCTTGTTTTTACTCAGCAATGTTGTTTGTACCATTGTTATTATCTACCTTATCTGATGTAACTATTTATGTTAGTAACTACTATGCTGGTTTACGGTATCAGTGTTATTATGCATCTTACGATATTCTACCCAGTGTTAACCATACATTGTTGGATACCCATGTTTGTATTTTATTTTTAATAAAGTGTATTGACCCACCGCTCATGTGTCGGCTTGCTTGGCTTCATTTAAAATCCCAATCTCTTTTCTTTCACTCACTCATTCTATGCCTGTGGGTTTTTTTTTTTACAATATCCCGGCGAGGGAGGATTCCTCCATCAACTTTGTTCGCGTGGATGGAGGAACCTGTTAACTGAATGAAATTTTAAGGCATAGTTCACCTTTACCAAAAAAGATAAATAAATAAATAAATAAATAAAAAGGAACTGGAAAACTCCCATGACCTTGGTAAGGATTTTAAGAGAGGGCCGGCTGTTGCTGTTCACCTCTTTCCCTGATTCAGACCCCCTCACATGTTTTTTCCTTCCCCCCCTGGATGCAGTATCTCTGAGCTCAGCATTTGAGAGCTCCACCCTGTGATGGTGACCAGTAACAGTTGGGCGTCTCTTAGCAATATCATTAGTAACGTCCTGGTAGTTTCCCATTCCCAATAAGGCCCCTTTTACACTGCTCTGTAGCAAAATCTCGGTAAAAACGCATATGTATTTTTACAGCTATTTTGCTGTGTTTCATATGCTTTTCCCTACATTTCTGGTGCATTTTTGGGCCGCCCCGCACCTGTGAAAAATGGACATGTTACTCAAAAACGCACCAAAACTGCAAATTGTGGGTGTGTTTTTACAGCGATTTTGCCACAATTTCCATTCATTGCAATGGGAAGACGTGTTTTTGGTGTGGTTTTCAAAACTGCATCCAAGATGCAATATGCAGGACTCAAAAATGCACCGCACCCACAGCGCAGTGGTGTGAAAAATCCCATGGGATTTAAAGTGAAACATTTTTCCTGCGTTTTTCTTGCTAGGTAAAAACGCAGAAAAAAAAACGTATCAGTGTGAAAGGAACCTTAGGCTTCTAGGAGGCATGTAAATTACCTACACCTATAGCAAGGGCATTATTCAACTTTAGTAAAAGCTGCACAGTTTGGGTTTATCTACAGACGTCCCTTATCTGTACAGGCAGTTTTTCGGTAAAGGTGAACTAACCCTTTAAGCCTGCTGCTTTTTCTCTGTAGAGTTAGGGCCGCGATTTACAAAAATGCCTTAGCACTCCAGTGTCGTTTCACATCTTTAAACCCCACATTTACCTTTATCTACTACTGTCACATACTGTAGGTTTTATGCTCTCTTCATTTTATTGTTTCTTTGACCTCATGATTCTCATTTGCTCTGACATGCACTGTGAGCTGTAAGGTCTTATATAGACAGGTGTGTGGCTTTCCTAATCAAGTCCAATCAGTATAATCAAACACAGCTGGACTCAAATGAAGGTGTAGAACCGTCTCAATGATGATCAGAAGAAATGGACAGCACCTCAGTTAAATATATGAGTGTCACAGCAAATGGTCTGAATACTTAGGACCATGTGATATTTCAGTTTTTCTTTTTTAATAAATCTGCAAAAATGTCAACAATTCTGTGTTTTTCTGTCAATATGGGGTGCTGTGTGTACATTAATGAGGAAAAAAATGAACCTAAATGATTTTAGCAAATGGCTGCAATATAAAAAAGAGTGAAACATTTAAGGGGGTCTGAATACTTTTCATCCCCACTGTATATATACATACACACATACACAGTATCTCACAAAAGTGATTATATCCCTCACATTTTTGTAAATATTTTATTCTATCTTTTCATGTGACAACACTGAAGAAATGACACTTTGCTACAAAGTAAGGTAGTGAGTGTACATCTTGTATAACAGTGTAAATAAATATAATATAATATAATTCAACGCACAGCGATTAACCACTTGACCACTGGGCACTTAAACCCCCTTCCTAACCAGACCAATTTTCAGCTTTTGGTGCTCTCACATTTTGAATGACAATTACTCAGTCATGCAACACTGTACCCATATGAAATTTTTGTCCTTTTTTTCACACAAATAGAGCTTTATTTTGGTGGTATTTAATCACCACTGTGTTCTTTATTTTTTGCGCTATAAAAGAAAAAAGACCGAAAATTCTGTAAAAAAATAAATTTTTCTTCATTTCTGTTATAAAATTTTGCAAATTAGTAATTTTTCTTCATATATTTTGGCCAAAATTTATACCGCTACATATCTTTGGTAAAAATAACCCAAATCGGTGGATATTATTTGGTCTTTGTGAAAGTTATAGCGTCCACAAGCTATGGTGCGAATATCTGAAAATTGATCACACCTGAAGTACTGACGGCCTATCTAATTTCTTGAGACCCTAACATGCCAGAAAAGTACAAATACCCCCCAAATGACCACTTTTTGGAAAGAAGACATTCCAAGGTATTTAGAAAGATGCATGGTGAGTTTTTTGAAGTTGTGATTTTTTCCCACAATTCTTTGCAAATCAAGTTTTTTTTTTTTTACTTTTTTTTTTTTCACAAAATTGTCATATTAGCAGGTTATTTCTTACACTCCACATATGCATACCACAAATTACACCCCAAAACACATTCTGCTATTACTCCCGAGTACGACGATGCCACATGTGTGAGACTTTTACACAGCGTGGCCACATACAGAGGCCCAACATGCAGGGAGCACCTTCAGGCATTCTGGAGTGCCCAGGCCAATTCTGACATTTCTCTCCTACATGTAAAAATCATCATTTATTAGCTAGAAAATTACATAGAACCCCAAAACATTATATATGTTTTTTTTTAGCAAAGACCCTAGAGAATACAATGGCGGTCGTTGCAACTTTTTATCTCACACGGTATTTGCGCAGCAATTTTTTTAACGCTTTTTTTTGGAAAAAAAAACTGTTTTGTGCTTTACAAAAACCAAAACAGTAAATTTAGCCCAATGTTTTTGCATAATGTGAAAGATGAAGTTACGCCGAGTAAATAGATACCCAACATGTCACCTTTCAAAATTGCACGCGCTTGTGGAATGGCGCCAAACTTTGCTACTCAAAAATCCCCATAGGCGACGCTTTAAAATTTTTTACTGGTTACATGTCTTGAGTTACAGAGGAGGTCTAGGGCCAAAATTTTTGCGCTCGCTCTACCGATCGCAGTGATACCTCACATGTGTGGTTTGAACACCGTTTTCATATGTGGGCGGGACTTATATATGCGTTCGCTTCTGCATGCAAGCACACAGGGACAGGGGTGCTTTAAAATTTTTTTTTTTTTTTTTATTGTTCATTTTACTTTATTTATTTTTGTTTGATGCTTTTTTACAAAAAAAAAAAATTTTGACCACTTTTATTCCTATTACAAGGAATGTAAACATCCCTTGTAATTGGAATATGGCATGACAGGTCCTCTTTACAATGAGATATGGGGTCAATAAGACCCCACATCTCACCTCTAGGCTGGGAAGCCTGAAATAAAAAAAAAAAAAAAAAAAAAAACGATCCTGGCTTCGATCGTAGCGGTGAGTCGGTAGAAGCAGCGGAGTGCGGCGGGAGGGGGGACATCCCCTCTCGCCTCCCGTAAGAACGATCAAGCAGTGGAACAGCCGCTATGATCGTTCTTATGGTGTAGGGAATCGCCGGCTGAAAAAGCTGATATCTGAATGATGCCTGTAGCTGCAGGCTTTATTCAGATATCCCCGCACAAAGTCAAGGACGTTGTATGACAGTCGGCGGGCGGGAAGTGGTTAAAACGTATTTTTTTTTTTTTTTTAACACAAAGTTGTCCATTTATACAATATTTCTAACACATAGCATGTACACAAAGCAAAAATGACACCCCAAAATAGATTCTCCTGCTCCTCCTGAGTACGGCGATACCACATGTGTGAGACTTCCACAGCCTGGCCACATACAGAGGCCGAGTACAGCCGAGCGTGGCTCAGCATGGCAGGGTATGGCTGGGTATGGCGGGGTATTGCAGAGTATGGGGGGTATTGCAGAGTATGGGGGGTATTGCAGAGTATGACGGGGTATTGCAGAGTATGACGGGGTATTGCAGAGTACTGCAGGGTATTGCGGAGTATTGCGGGGTATTGCAGAGTATTGCGGGGTATTGCAGAGTATTGCGGGGTATTGCAGAGTATTGCGGGGTATTGCAGAGTATTGCGGGGTATTGCAGAGTATTGCGGGGTATTGCAGAGTATTGCGGGGTATTGCAGAGTATTGCGGGGTATTGCAGAGTATTGCGGGGTATTGCAGAGTATTGCGGGGTATTGCAGAGTATTGCGGGGTATTGCAGAGTATTGCGGGGTATTGCAGAGTATTGCGGGGTATTGCAGAGTATTGCGGGGTATTGCAGAGTATTGCGGGGTATTGCAGAGTATTGCGGGGTATTGTAGAGTATTGCTGGGTATTGCGGAGTATTGCGGAGTATTGCGGGGTATTGCGGGGTATTGCAGAGTACTGCGGGGTATTGCAGAGTATTGCGGGGTATTGCAGAGTACTGCAGGGTATTGCAGAGTACTGCGGGGTATTGCAGGGTATTGCAGAGTATTGCAGAGTATTGCGGGGTATTGCAGAGTACTGCGGGGTATTGCAGAGTATTGCGGGGTATTGCAGAGTATTGCGGGGTATTGCAGAGTATTGCGGGGTATTGCAGAGTATTGCGGGGTATTGCAGAGTATTGCGGGGTATTGCAGAGTACTGCGGGGTATTGCAGAGTACTGCGGGGTATTGCAGAGTATTGCGGGGTATTGCAGAGTATTGCGGGGTATTGCAGAGTACTGTGGGGTATTGCAGAGTACTGTGGGGTATTGCAGAGTACTGTGGGGTATTGCAGAGTACTGTGGGGTATTGCAGAGTATTGTGGGGTATTGCAGAGTAATGTGGGGGTATTGCAGAGTAATGTGGGGGTATTGCAGAGTAATATTGGGGTATTGCAGAGTAAGGTGAGGCATAGCAGAGTATTGCAGAGTAGTGGGGATGGCTGAGGATGGATGGATGGTTGGATGTCTCTGTGCAGCGCTGTGGGCACTACACAACCAGCCCACAGCGCTGCAGCCATCCATCCATCTCCCTCTCCTCCACAGTGTACCGATCGGTACACAGGAGGGGAGGAGAGGAACCGGCGTCATCAGACGCCGCCGGTCTGTTTACATGTGATCGCGCCGTCATTTGATGGCGCGATCACATGGTAAATGGCCGCGATCAGCGGCCATTTACCGGGATCCGTGATGCGCCGGGTCCTGAGGACCCGGCGGTCACGGATGTGTTCGGGTGCGCGCCCCAGGGGGCGCGCGAGAGGGGAATTCTGAGAGGACGTCATATGACGTCCTCCCAGAGTTAAGCAACCGCCCTGCAGCCGTCATTCGGCTATGGGCCGGTTGTTAAGTGGTTAATGTCTAAACCTCTGACTACAAAAGTGAGTACACCCCTAAGTGAAAATGTCCAAATTGGCCCAAAGTGTCAATATTTGGTATGGCCACCATTATTTTCCAGCACTGCCTTAACACTCTTGGCCATGGAGCTCACCAGAGCTTCACAGGTTGCCACTGGAGTCCTCTTCCACTCCTCCATGATGACAACATGGAGCTGGTGGGTGTTGGAGACCTTGTGCTCCTCTACCTTCCATTTGAGGATACCCCACAGATGCTCAATAGGGTTTAGGTCTGGAGACATGCTTGGCCAGTCCATCACCTTTACCCTCAGCTTCTTTAGCAAGACAGTGGTCATCTTGGAGGTGTATTTGGGGTCAAGGGGATCATGCTATGCTTCAGTATGTCACAGTACATGTTGGCATTCATGGTTCCCTCAAGGAACTGTAGCTCCCCAGTACCGGCAGCACTCATGCAGCCCCAGACCATGACACTCCCACCACCACGCTTGACGGTAGGCAAGACACACTTATCTTTGTACTCTTCACCTGGTTGCTGCCACACATGCTTGACACCATCTGAACCAAATAAGTTTATCTTGGTCTCATCAGACCACAGGACATGGTTCCAGTAATCCGTGTCCTTAGTCTGCTTGTCTTTAGCAAACTGTGCGGGCTTTCTTGAGCATCATCATCTTCCTTCTGGGACGACAGCAATGCAGACCAATTTGATGCAGTGTGCGGCGTATGGTCTGAGCACTGACAGGCTGACCCCCCACCCCTTTAACCTCTGCAGCAATGCTGGCAACACTCATACGTCCATTTCCCAAAGACAACCTCTTGATATGACGCTGAGTAAGTGCACTCAACTTCTTTGGTCGACCATGGTGAGGCCTGTTCTAAATGGAACCTGTCCTGTTAAACCGCTGTATGGTCTTGGCCACCATGGTGCAACTCAGTTTCAGGGTCTTGGCAATCTTCTTATAGCCTAGGCCATTTTTATGTAGAGCAACAATTATTTTTTTTTCAGATCCTCAGAGAGTTCTTTACCCTGAGGTGCCATGGTGAACATCCAGTGACCAGTATGCGAGAGCGATAATACCAAATTTAACACACCTGCTCCCTATTTACACCTGAGACCTTGTAACACTAACAAGTCACATGACACCGGGGGGGAGATGGGTAATTGGGCCCAATTTGGACATTTTTACTTAGGGGTGTACTCACTTTTGTTGCCAGCGGCTTAGACATTAATGGCTGTGTGTTGAGTTATTTTCATCAAAATGAAAAAAAGTTTTTCCTTAGGTTCTACTTTAAAGGTAGCTGACTGCAAAAAACTTTTGTCAATGACACACAGTAACATGGAAAGTTATTTGGGAAAGGGCAGATTCACACTTTTGCAATGCATTATTTTTTCTGATGAAGCAAACTTTGACTCGCTATCGTATTTGGCCTCATTCACATTGGCGCCCTGATCTATACACCTGTGCAAAAGGCCCCCTTCACCCACACGGGATTCACAGGCAGCCTGTGTAAATCAATAACAGGCAGGTGACTGCAAAGACCTGCACTGATCTCCAAGATGCCTGCGGCCGCCTGTCATTGATTTGAACAGGCTGCCTGTACATCCCGACTGGGTGAAGACAGCCCCTTCGCACAGGTGGACAGGCCTGTGCACCCATGTGAATGAGGCCTTAGCGTATTGAGGTGCCATTTAAATTTAAGGGCACCATAATATGGTACACGCTCATGGCAAGGAATAAGTGTGCATTAGCTTTCAGTGTTCCAGCTACAGAATTTATATGAAATGTACCCATGCATGTTAGTACTGGGCTCAATAGCAATTTACCAATGTGACACAAGTTAATTAACGAAGATGACACACCAGCCAGAGTAGTCTATAAAATTACTCACCCTTCAAAAAGCAAAAATTTACAATAATTTGAAAACCGTATAACTGAACAAAGCTACAAATTACAGAAAACGTGAGGACATCTTCTTGAGGTCCGTGTAAACTACCCAATTATCACTGTTCAAAGCATGTCTCTTGCAGTGTCTTCATTTCTCAGTGCTATTATAATTTAGGCTGAAATCCACAGATATAAAAGATCACCATTTATTCCAGCTGAAGTATGTATACATTAAAAATCCTTTAGGTTATGTTCCACTTGTGCGCCTTGTCATACGACTTGGGACTGCAAAGTCGCATGACAAGTCGTACCCCATGATTTCCAATGAGTACCATTCATATTTGTGTGACTTCAAGTCGCAGCAACTACAAAGTAGTCCCTGTACTACTTTGGTCCCACTTTGATGCAACTTGAGGTCCACAGACCTTAAGAATACACAGGCACTGCTTTGAGTCGCATCAAAATCTCGGCAAAATTGTGTGACTTTTAGGTTAGAGTGGTGGAAACCTAGGCTTAACGCATTCCTAAACACGGCTAGTATAAATTGCCTGAAATATGTCTTTATATGAGCATCCCGTTGAGTACCTCGCAGAGCAGGGCTAGGCTTGGAAAAGGAGGGACAGCAAGGTGATCTGATCAGGCTCTATTGCAATGTACACTGCTGTCAAACACGGGGACCTTGCTGACCAATAGAAGGAGCAGAGTGAGGACCTCATCAGCTTCCTTCCAGGCTGTAGGGGGGGTTGGTGACCAAGCTGTATAGCGTTTAAAGCGGGGGTCCACCTATCTATCGTTTTTTGTTTTTTTTAGTTCATTCACAAACTTTTCTTCTCAGCATTACATACTTACATATTGTGTGTAATATGTCCGCCTGTGTCAGATTTCGTCGGAAAGAATAACTTATATTATTCACTGCAGACGGTTTCCATATTCATTGTGGGCATTTGAAGCCCACAAGCATTTATTTCCTGGATCTGGTGAATGCTGTGCTCCCAGCATTCACCGCTCATTCCCGCACATGCTCAGTGGCATCCTGGGAAGCCTGAGACTAGCTCCCAGGAGTCTGGGAGAGGCTAGAAACACGCCTACTCCCACGGGAGGAGAACCAGGAAGTGCAAAGAAGAATAGAAAAATAAAAAGGTAATTACGGCGATTAAAATTTTTTTAAAGGCATGTCAGCATCTAGGCAAGGAAGAGAATACATACAGATATTGTTCAAAATTTGGGTGGAACCCCGCTTTAACTTTAGAGAGAAAAGTGAGGTAGGCCACCAACACAACTGTGCTGTCTGGCAGTGGTGACTGGATCACAATACTGAAATAACAACTCTTTTGGCAGGCAAGACGGTACACATGTGTATTTTACCTGTGGATTTAGGTGCTTGCCTGGAGTTCAGCTTAATGGCTTGTTCACATGGGTTTCAGCAGAAGATTAAGCCACTGTTTTACAGCCTGCAGGCTACCCACGTGAACAAGAACATGCAAACATGCTATTGCAAACATTAAACAGCCTGGCTTTATCTTTCTTTTTTTGTCTATGACCAAAAAACTCTTAAATAAGCATCTATTAAAATAATAAAGCAACTGGTCCAACCTTTGCCACCCAAAAATGCTTATACTTACCTTCCCGTTGCCCCACCACTGCTCCATTCATCCATGAGGCAGGCATTAACGATGCAATATCTCAGCATCTGGTTCCATTCCCGGCATCGGTAAGATACCAGAGCTGTACACTGTGCCACGCATACACCACAAGCAGTGTACAGATATATTAAAAAAGCCAACAGGTAAGTATGTTTTCTTTGAAAGAAGAGACTTTCAAGGACCCTACCTGCTGGCAAATTTTTGTCGTTCTGAGATTCTCTGTCCCAGTGAAAGTAAGAAAAGAACAAGGACTAGGATTGGTATTTCACTGGTGGACCCAAGATTGCATGTGGCCATGAGATACAAAGTACAAGTAACTTTGATTCCTAATTCCCCCACAGAGGTAGGCTCGGTTCACACTGGGGCGACTTGGGATCCGACTTGTACGCCCTCAAGTCGCCCCAAGTCGCCCCAAGTCGCTTTGCATTTAGATTACAATTGTAGTGAATTGAACCGTCTTAACTGACACTACTGAAGTCGCTCCGACTTCAAAAAAGGTTCCTGTACTACTTCTATCCGACTTGTAGGCGACTTGTACCCATTCAACTCAATGTAAGTCGCCTGCAAGTCGGATCTCTCAAGCGACTTTGCAGAGAAAACCCCTCCCTCCCCCCTCCCTCCCAGAGAGGTGATTGGCCACAGGCGAAGTCGCCTGTCATGGAGGCGACTTCAAGTCGCCTCGTAATTTGCCGAAGTCGCGCTGAAGTCGCGCTAAAGTCGCGCTGAAGCCGCGTTGAAGTCGCGGTACAAAGTCGCGCTAAAGTCGTGTTGCCCATGTGTGAACCGACCCGTAGGAGGAGAAAGGAAGTCAAATTTGCTACAACACTGGGAATATTAATGTTGCAATGTTTGTCCATCTAATTGATACAGGCTTCCTAGGGATAGCAAACATCCCCACTGCAGATAGTTTTAACATCACCATCTCAGGTTCAGGGCATACTGTAAAGATTAAATACATGTTCATTTATGAATATGGCTTTTAAAGTGAATTCCTTTTACATTTTACATGCTTTCTGAAGACATTGCTCAAGGTGAAAGGCATTTACATGCAAATGCATACATTAAAGCACATGCAAAATTCATGTATCCCGCATTTTATATACAGCGCTATTACTGCCTATGGAAAATTTGCTTCCTGGAAACTGCAGCACAAATGCTGCACCGAAGGTTGTTGTTCATCTATAGCATGCTAAGCAGAAAATTCCCTTGAAAATAATGGGGCAGTGCTCTGCATGAGCTTTACATTTTGTTTAACATAAATCTTTCCTGAGAGAAACACAAAATTCTGTCATTGCTGGCTGCCTTTTTAAAATGCTATTTGCCTGGCTATTATGCTACACTACTGGGTTCAGTGCTTTCTGTGTTACTGAAGATGAACATGTATGCAAATGAAAGTCACAGAAAACACTTAATCTGCATGCATGTTCTGAAATAGTGACTTAAAAGTAGCATTGCACCGGTATCAGTGCCGATACTAAGCATTTGTACAAGTACTTGTACTTGTAACTGCCATCTTTAGCCTGGGTTCAGGTATGTGTGGGGCAGGTTTGTAGTGCGATTTGTAAAAGAGTCCGGTACAGTTTAATTCAGTGGTTTAGGTGCGATTCTAGTGCGAATTGTTAGTGTATGACATCGGAAATCCCACCTGAACTGGGCTAAAAATCATACCTGACTTTTTTTAAAATCACACTGTAGCCGGCCCGCATATATGTGAACCGATTCCATAGAAAAGGATTTTAGTTCACGTGTCATGTGAATCTGATGCGGTTCAAAACACATCCAATTTGCATATATGTGAACCAGGTCATATGGAGAGAGATGCAGGACGTCACACAAGGGCATGGCAGTGTGAGATGTGACACCTGGACCACAGAAGCTCTAGCAACTGCTCTACCGCTATACCACCATTACATGAAAAATAGGTATCAGTGAATACTTGAAGAAAAGTATCGGTACTTATACTCAGTCTTGAAAAACTGATATAAGACATCCCTACTTAAAAGCATTGAAAGTTGTAGTGCCCCTCACACTGGTGGTCGATTTGGAAGTGACCCTTTACTTTGCTTGTCAGGGTAGAGGTGGCACTTTCCATTGGTGTCACTGGTGTGCATTACTGTATTCAGGAGATTAATCCTCCACTGTTCTTTCTTCAATTAAACCTTAGCAACCTGTGGAGGAACCCTGAGGTTCCACAAAACCCCGTTTGAGAAAAGCTGTTCTAGGGGGCAGGGCATAGTCGTGCCCCAACTGAAAAGACTGTAAATGTGCAAGGATAGTGGATGTCACAGTCCAAAACAATATTATTTCCCTATTGCCAAGCAAAACCAAAAGATGGTATCATGTAGGGCCTACTGAAGGTACCAAAAGCCACATGTGAGACCTCCAAAATGCAAAGGGTTGCCAAGCATTGTACTAGCTGAATGTGGACAGTTCTTCTCTCAAACCCTTTCAATCAATAGACCTATTGCTGAATGCTGACCTATCCATTTTCAGCTTGCCCTTCTGCCTCATGTTTTAGTCAGAAAGGCAGAATAATATTCACTTATGTTTCTGAAAAACACTTAAATGAAGTCAGTTTAGATGTTTGACAAGGTTTTCTGGAAAACATGTTGTGGGGGTGAACAGTTCTTCACACTACTGAAAGATGCAGTGTTTTTCACATTTTCCAGCATTGCCAACACCCTCGTCATAGTTATTTTCATCCCTCTGTCCAGCAGTCTTTAAGAGCCTAATGAATGCTACATTTATTTGGCTTCTGAAGATGTCTTACACCCACACAAGGGGAGGAAAAAACAGCACAGACTGACCATACTGCTCGGAGAATTACTAAAGAATAAAACAAAATGAATAGTGGAAAGGAAGCTGCAATGGTTTTGGTCAACTTATTTAGTTTTTTCAATGCTTATCCTACAAAAAAAAAAAAATCATTGTCACTTTTTTCATTACTTTTTAGAAATAATTCTATGGATGGTGCTTTAAGCAACTGTCTTCACTTTGCATACTGGCTTTTTAATAAGACACCACATGAGTAGCTTCACTTGTGGATTGCTTTTTTTTTTTGTTTTGTTTTTTTTCCTAAAGTTGATTTTTTTAATTAAATTGAAAAAAAAATGATCAGCCATGTTTTGAGGCAAGTGGTGCATGTCCTGTGCATCAGCCTTTCTTGTGTGCATATTGGTCAGGCTAGATGTTCTTCCAAGCCCATAAGAGAGACTTCTGTTGACTACCTTTATTATGTAAAACTGAGTGTTTATTGTACAAAGATACTTTATATATCTCTGTAGCAACCCTTATTTCTATTTGATAAAACTAATAAAAATGTACTGAAATTAAGAATTTTTACTATTAATCAGGTATACCAGATGATGGATTGGGAACCGCAAGAGCAGAATAAAGTCCATGGGCCCTATAGCTTGTCCAATTTCTGAAGTTTGTTCCTCAGTTCATAGGTTCATTTGTATATAGGTAGGGTTATATTTATCATGCTCTTCCATTCTGATAAAGACAGAGAGGACGGTTGTTTCCAGGTAAGGAGTACGGTCTTTCTAGCGTAGAAATACAAAATATCTCAGCAAGGTTTGTAATATTATCTATCGATCTGAAGATCTTCAAAGTCTTACAAGCAGTTTTTCCGATTGCAAAGGTTAGACATACCTAGGGTATTGGGACATGTTAGGTCTTCTGGTGAAGGCCAGAAATGTCTGTCCAGGATTATCAACCAAGTTACAGAGGGTCCTATCTACTGTGCTCTTCTCTGAAAGCGTCACCAACGCTAAGCTCACACTGCTGTGATCAGACTTTGATCTGACTTTCCTTGTTATGTAGTGCTACTTGGATGAGGTTTACATATTTCTAGGGGAGCAAAATCACATTGGAATTGCACCAAAGTAGTACAGGAACCTTTTCTAAAAATTCCATTGTCATACAATGCTGTTCGAATCAAGTTGCATCTGAAATCACACACTAGTGTAAGCCAAGCTCAAGAGCAAACATTTTTTTTTTTTTTTTTTTAGATATAGTAAGGGAGGGTGATAACCTCTGTCATTTTTTTTCCCCCATCTGTGTCCAGTTGGGGAGATTTTCCATCACTTCCTGTCCCATAGGAAGTGAGAGGAAATCCCAGTGTGTCACCGGGGGGGTGTCACCAGAACTAGTGTCTATATTGGAAGAAGTTTTCTCCTCTACTCTTGTTTCTGTGTCAACCCAAAATGTAAAAATTTTTTTTTACTTTCATTTTCAATAATAACGGTAAACAGGACAAATAGAGAGAGGGAAACCCCCTATTGGGGGTATAGGCGGTAATAGAAACTGACAGGTGTTCTTATCCCTCTCCACTCTATCCAAAAGTAAAGAAAATTTTGCTTTAGTGAAACTTTAAAACTTAAGTTCGTTTTGTTGGAATCCAGGACATTCCTAATTAATATCTAACATAAAACAACTCCAGAGGTCTTTCTGCGAGTCTTGACTGGATATGCCCAAGACAGCTCCAAGAGGAAATCTTTATAGATGGTAACTCCAGCCTCTTTCAGTTGGAAGGAGCAGTAGACCTTTATTGAGTGGCTTCAGGATAACTGAAATTCCCACTCTATCATTAACAGCAAAGTTGGCCATAGGCGATTCAAATCTCGGCCGCTTCAGCAGAGACCGGCCAAGATTCTAAGCATGTATGGGCAGGCTGTATTGATAAATCAACTTGGTTACAACCAGCCTGTTGGATTTTACATGCATTTATTGCTATTGTAGCTGCTAGCAATAATCACTGTGTTCTGCTGGCAGGGACGGCTTCCAGGCGAGGGATTCCTCCATCAACACTATGCCCAGCTTAAAGCCTAGCACAAACAGTCACCCAATATAGGTGTTTTTAGTGCTCCTCTGCAACAATCTCCCATAAATAGGGAATCAAAGATTGTATCATCTGACTACAAATGACTGGTATTGGCATCGCTGGCGATTGGACACCTTGGACCTTTCTTGAAGGCCTTATATGTCAGCAATAGGCAGATCCTCCATGATGCACTTAATATTGGATGTGTATGCCTGAAGTTAGAAAGTTCATCCAGGGGTCTGTTCATTGACAAAGCCTACCAACCTAACACCAGCAATACCAGGTATAAACTGGATTTCGAATAACAGAAATGTTCCTGTTTATTTGACCAATGCAAGAGACCCACTATGATTGTTTATGACTTATACATACAAAGAGTATCACCATGTAGATCTTTGTCATATCAGTCAAAAAGCCTGCCCAGTCAACGGCCATCGTTATATAAGAAACAAGCTACCGGAATTTTTAACCAAGTTTTTTTCCCAAAAAAGAAAACCACTAACTTCAACATATCACTATGTAGAAAATGAAAACACATTAGTACAAATAAGAAAGAAAAAAAACACTCACATAAGATCTGGTCGGTGTTTATGTAGTATGGCACAAAAAGCCAGTCCATCCCGGAAGGATGTGGTCATGTTTGTGACACTGACATCCCGATACCCATCGCACTGTTGCTTGCACCACTGCTGGAGTGCCTTAATAGCAGCCATCTTAGACAAGACCACTGGGGAAGTAGAAAATAAACAAAACATAAGTCATTTAAACCCATTTTTAAACATTTTTAACTTCAACAACAAACATAAGCAAAAAAACTAAATATACTTCAATCTGTGATTTGCACATTTGCTGAGAAAGTGATCAATATAAATTGAAAGATTTTATCAAACTTTGTAGCCGATTCCTACCTTTTTCTGCTCTGAAGTAGTAGTTGTTTTTTTCATTATGACTTTTGTAGACTGAATCTGAATTGGAGGGTCTGGTTCATTATAAACCCCTGATGCACTCTAATGCTGCGTACACACGATCGGAAATCCCACCAGCAAAACTCCGATGAGAGCTTTTTGTCAGAAAATGTGGCCGTGTGTATGCTCCATCGGTCTTTTGCTGGCAGAATTCCAGCCAGCAAAAGATTGGGAGCATGTTCTCTATTTTTTGGTCGGGAAAAGTTCCTATCCGAAAATGCAATCGTCTGTACAAATTCCGACGCACAAAATTCCTATGCGTGCTCGGAAACAATTCGACGCATGCTTGGAAGCACTGAACTTAATTTTCTCGGCTCGTCGTAGTGTTGTACGTCACCGCGTTCTTGGCGGTCGAAAGTTCAGAGAACTTTTGTGTGACCGTGTGTATGCAAGGCAAGCTTGAGTGGAATTCCATCGGAAAAACCATCCAAGTTTTTTCCGACGGAAAATCCGCTTGTGTGTACGGGGCATTAGTGTTCTGATGGGAAAAGCTAAAGTGTCTTTAAACCTTTAGAAGTATTTAACCCTCGTGGATAATCTCCAAAACTGAATTTCCCATTGCAGGGGATGCGTAAAATGTTACTTCCTGGTGCAGACTTCTAGGAAAATCAGTGAGCCAATCAAACATGCAGGAAGTGACATTTCGGGGGACGTGCCGTACATCAATGGTGTACGGAACGCCTTCAGGTTGCCATATTGGATTGAATTTTACAGAAAATTACAGCAGCTGCAGAATAAAAAGGAAATAATCTTAAATAAAATAAAAATTACAATATGGGCTGTCTATGAATTGTATATGCTATTTTTATTATATGCTACATTTTTATCTGTGAAAATGGAACTACCCTTTAAGTATCTGCTTGCTTAGTGGGGGATCTCTCTGCTACTCCCCGCTGAGCGGGTAGATGACAGGTCCGTGTCTGCTTGGCTATGCAGAGCAGACACGGACACAATGCCGCTCTCCTCTATGGGGCAATCGGATGGAAATGGACCGCTTGTCTGTTTCTATCTTATGCCATCTGATCCGATATGCCAGACAAATAGGACCACCATCCATCTGCTTTTGGCAGGCAGGATTGGATCAGATGGTAGCGGACAAGTGTTTGCTGACATCTGTAGAAGAGACTAGAGCAGGGATATGCAATTAGTGGTCCCATGAGGCATAGCAAGACTGACAGCCACAAGCATGACACCCAGAGGCATGATGGGACTTGTAGTTTTGCAACAGCCTGGAGGTCCGCTAATTGCATATCCCTGGACTAGAGGGTCCGATCAGGTCCACCTGAAAAAAGGACAGGGGACCTAAATCGGACAGCCCATGTGAAAAGCTGCCTCTGTGATTTTATGTTTAACACTAGAAATTGGAAAACAAGGTAAAGAGCCTCAGATTTCTATCCAGTTCTCAATAAAGTGTATGCTAAGTGATATTGTCAATTGGAGAGTCCAGTTCACCATTCAGACTTCCATTTCGGCTTCATTAGACAAAGGATTTCATGTGAGTTCCATTCCCCCATCAACACAGTTGTGCCGCGTACACAAGGTTGGAATTTACGACAACAAATGTTCGATGTGAGCTTGTTGTTGGAAATTCCGACCGTGTGTAGGCTCCATCGGACATTTGTTGTCGGAATTTCCGACAACAAAAATTTAAGAGCTGGTTCTCAAATTTTCTGACAACAAAATCCGTTGTCCGATTTTGTTGTCGGAAATTCCGATCGTGTGTTTACACAATTCCAACGCACAAAATTCCACGCATGCTCGGACTGAACTTAATTTTTCTCGGCTCGTCGTACGTGTTGTACGTCGCCATGTTCTTGACGTTCAGAATTTCCGACAACATTTGTGCGACCGTGTGTATGCAAGACAAGTTTGAGCCAATATCCGTTGGAAATAAATCCAGGATTTTGCTGTCGCAATGTCTGATCGTGTGTACGCGGCATTGGGGTTGATGGAGCAATCCCTACCGTGGAGCCATGGTGTTCTCCCGGCAGGTGAAGCCTTCACCACGGGGAGAACACAGTGATTACTAATAGCTGCTAGCAATAATTGCATGTAAAACCCGGCAGGCTGGTTGTACCCAAGTTGATCGATCAACTTGGGTACATTCAGCCTGTCCATACATGGTTCAAATCTCGGCTGATTCCTGCTGAACTGGCTGAGATTCGAACCGTCTATGGCCGGCTTTATGCAGTTGAGAACAGAGATTATGTGATCACTTATATAAAAGAAAAAAATATATATATTTATAAAAATAAATAAATTTATACACAAATGTTTTGCATTTCTTTTCAATTTTAAACAAGCTGAGGGTTCACATATACATTAATGTAGAGAAAAGGATCCGCCACACATCACAAAGATCACCGACATTCATGTTTATTGTAGAAGACATCCACAGGCATTGCAATGACAGTCGCCGCTCCTAGGACCACCCCCTCTAACATGTTTCACCCAACAGGGCTTAGTGTAGAAACATGCCTGGTCTCCCTACATATCTTTTCTCTACACTGTGATAGGTTGTCACAGTGGTCACATGATTGCGAGGCTGGAGACCGAAAGTGGACTATGACAGCTCAGTCATGTGTTCTAAGCACAAAAACCTTGCCCGGCCATGGACTTCTAGGTGCAGCATGTGGCTGTCAAAGCCCACCATCTTTGCTGCTGCAACTGCCCCCAGACTAAATGAGCAATTAACCCCACTGGAAGGGTAGATTTTTATTTTCATTTTTGTGGAGTAAAGCTGGCAATAGATGGATCGCAGTTCAGCAGGAACCAGCCAAATTCTGATCCATGTGTGGCTGTCCCACAGGCTGGAGAACCTTTGTCGAGCTGCTGATCTATTCTGACAGTGGAGAGAATGTCTCGGTGGTGGTGGAGGGGGTTCTTCTATCCTCCTAATTTGTGTGGATGGAGGAATCTGTTAGTTTTCACCCCATTAGATAAGGATCCAGATACCAAACAGCTTACCTTCCCCCTGCATAGACAGCCTGTTCCCTACCCATCTTTGAATTCCAGCTGGAACAAAAGGGAAAGAATCCAATGTGATGGGAAAAGTGAAGAATGAAGATGAAGCAGATTGTGCAGATCAGAGACATTGTATCTTCTGGAAGACTGACAAGGATCTAAATCCTGAGCTCAGGAAGTGTTCTAGAAGTTGTCCGGGTGCCTTGAGCAAAACACACATCATAACAGGATGGGAAGACAAAGCGTTCAGACAATCGCCAATATCAAGTGTCCGACACAAATACAGCTCCTTCACTTTCAGTGTCCTCAGCTAGTTGTGTATACAGGGGTATGAACATCCTGGTATTCTGCACCCGGGGAGCTGCAGGTGGGCTGTACGGCCGCCCATAGAGGTGAATGGCTATACACGGCTGTACACGGGGGAATAACACAGATGTCTTCATGGAAATACATCATACATGCATGCAAGAAAGCATCATTGTTTACCCAAGTATGGCGGCGTACAGCCATTCACCTCTATGGGTGGCTGTATGTGCCATCTGTGCAATAACACTAGATTTGGCCCTCAATCCAACCATATAACCTTTAGGGCTCTTTTACACTAGTAATGCCATCTAAAGAGCGGTGGATCGCTGTTCAGAGGGCGTTTGACAGGTGACATTATGTCACCTCCACACTGCCTGTAAACCCCTAAAAAACCAGCACCATGACATGCAGTACTGCCCACCCAGCACGACAGGAGATAATCTTTGTGGCATTGCGGCCTTGGCATGTATATACCCCCATCCGCTGCCTTTGCAGCTTAAAGCGGAACTTCAGTCATTTTTTCAACTTTCCATCTATTAAAACGGTTGTAAACCCTGTTATACCGCTTTTACCTACAGGTAGGCCTATAATAAGACTTACCTGTAGGTACCGTGAATATCTCCCAAACCTGCACCTTTTAGGTTATATTTATTGTGTACGCTTGCGCTGACGTCATCTGTGCATGTACACTGAATCAACAGGCGGCCCCCGCTCATGCCGTTTCTTCAGGGCCCGTGTCGTGAACGGCGATGAGTGACGTCACTGCGGCTCCAGCCAATCACAGCACCGGAGCCCGCAAGCAACTCCGGGAGACATGTCACCGGTCACAACAGTGTGCGGGGACCACTGCAACAGCGTCAATCTAAGGTAAGTATTTCACAATGAGCTAGTATGCGATGCACACTAGCTCATTATGCCTTTGTCTTGCAGGTTTTTGTTTTGTTTTTTTGAGTTTACAACCACTTTAAAATTAAATTTTTGTTTAAACTTTGGATAGTAAAACATTTTTTTCCTGCTAGTAAATACCTTATACAGACCACTTCCTGTTTCTTGTGTAGTCATTAGTCTAGGCTTATGACATAATGCCCAGCTTTCTCTCTCTCTTGTGAGAGTTTGCCAGGAATGGAGAGAGGATGAGTCATTTGAGGGCCAATGAGAGCTGCAGAGCTGGAGGTGTGCCTCTGTGTAAATCCAGGAAGTGAACAGGCAGCAGCTTCAGCTGCCCACAGTTAAAATGGCTGCAGCCAGACTCAATGGAGGAAGATTTCTGCAGCATTGTTGGCAAGTACAGGATCACAGTATATATAAATAATATGGAAAGTGGTTGGAGGGAAGCTTCAGAATGGCAAAGATGTTTTTATTATAAATTGTGTGTGCAGAATGCAGTTCCTCTTTAAGGGGGTAGTGGGGGGGGGGGGTTGTAGTACAAATGCAGCTCAGCCATGTGTTTTTACCACCCCGCAACCACAAGCATAAACAAGGCCTTACGGCAGGGATATGCAATTAGCGGACCTCCAGCTGTTCCAGAACTACAAGTCCCATGAGGCATAGCAAGACTCTGACAGCAACAAGCATGACACCCATAGGCAGAGGCATGATGGGAATAGTTTTGCAACAGCTGGAGGTCCGCTAATTGCATATCCCTGCCTTAGGGTTTTGGATACCGTCACCTTTAGGCCTCTTTCACACTCACGGACTGATCAGGTTTTTCAGGCGGACCCGATTGGACCAGCCATTACTTTCTATGGAGCAGTGGATGTCAACTGACACCCGCCAACATCTGATCCGGTCCACTAAAAAACAGATGAATGGGGGGTCCGTTCCCCATCCATCTGGCAGATCAGATGACAGCCGGATAGAAAAGGACAGGCGGTCTGTTCCCACCCGACAGCGGGCTGTGTCTGTGTTCGCTCTGCATCAGCGGGGCCCGTCCTCCGCCTGCTCAGCGAGACCCCTCCTCCGCCGACCCCTCCTCCGCCTGCTCAGCGAGACCCGTCCTCCGCCTGCTCAGCGAGACCCCTCCTCCGCCGACCCCTCCTCCGCCTGCTCAGCGAGACCCCTCCTCCGCCTGCTCAGCGAGACCCCTCCTCCGCCGACCCCTCCTCCGCCTGCTCAGCGGGACCCCTCCTCCGCCTGCTCAGCGGGACCCCTCCTCCGCCTGCTCAGCGGGGATCAGCAAAGAGATCCCCTGAGCGGGTGGACCCCACCAGAGTAAAAGGGGCCCTAGATTTACCCACAACCGATTAAATATAAATTGATTGGATTGTTTAGGTTACAAGCAAACTGACTGCACAATCTTCTAACACTAGCACTTTGGCCTGTGTACATCAAATTCAGGCACTTGTGTGCATCCAGCCCCACTGCCAGCAACCTACAGAATTCTATAGAGAGTCATCCAAGTGACAGCTCTGAGTGGGCCGGGTCTGCCGACATCACATCCAAGGTGATGACACCCAGCACAGATCTCGGGACTTTTGGATGTCTACACAAGGGAGGATTTTATAAGTAAAATACATGAGTAGAATCAATTAAATGCACATAGAATTTTATATGGGAAGATTGTGGTTGAAATGAATGGTGACAGGGTCTCTTTAAAGTCTATCTAAAGCCAAACATTGCTTGGTCTTGGCTACCCTGGCAATTTTAATCTCAAGCTACTAAGCAATTTAAATTCTTGTTGTCAATTGTTTTGTTCACAGCAATAGATTGCAAACAATTAAACACGTCACAAAAGAGGCGATTATCAACCATTGCTCAACAGCATGAGATTACATTCAGCTGAGCTCAGGATAAACATTTCGGCCCGATTCACACCTATGCAGGTTGCAGTTTGCTTATTCCAGGTGCATTTTGCATTTTTCAATACATGTTTTTGATCCATTGAAGTCTATGGAACAAAAAACAAGTCCCTGGCCCTTTCCATAAAATGCACAGATGTGAACTACATCCATAGGAAATCATGTTAAATGGACTGTAGTGTATTTCTGCAAAACTGAAAACGCACTAAAAAATGCACAGGTGTGAACCAGGCCTAAGCCCACGTTCACATCGGGCCGTTTTAACATGTCAAATCGCTGCCTATTGCCGGCAACGTCACCGTCCAAATCGGTGCAACACCGACTTTACCGCACCACATTGATTCCCAAAAGTAGTTCCTGCACTACTTTTGGCGACTTCAGGGGCGATTTCAATAGACATCTGTGCAGGAACCCACACAGGTGTCTCTGAAAATCGCTCCCGAAGTCGGACTGACATGCGGGTTTGGAATCGTGCGAGTTCAGCTGAGGCTTAGGCCTGATTCGCACCTATGCAGGTTTCAGTTTGCATATTCCGGGTACATTTCGGCCCGATTCACACCTATGCAGGTTGCAGTTTGCATATTGCACGTGCATTTTGCATTTTTCAATACACATTTTTGATCCATAGAACCAAAAACCAGAAAAAAGTCCCTGGCCCTTTCCATAAAATGCACAGATGTGAACGTGACCCATAGGAAACCATGTTAAATGGACTGTAGTGTGTTTCTGCAAAACTAAAAAACGCACTAAAAAAAATGCATAGGTGTGAACCTGGCCCTAGGCTGGATTCACATCTATGCATTTTTAGTGCTTTTTGCATTTTGCAGATTTGCACTACAGAACTTGTTCCATAGGAAACCATGGTAAAGGGACTGTAGTTCAAATCTGCAAAATGCAAAATGCACTAAAAATGCATAGGTGTGAATTCAGCCTTAGGCTCCATTCGCACTAGCGCGTTTTTTGATGCATTTTGCATTTTTCAGAAATGCATGGGAATTTTTTTAACATGGGTTCCTATGGAACATGTTCACATCAATGACTTTTTGTTTCTCTGCATTTTTGGAAAGGGTCGGGGACTTTTTTTCATGCAAAATGCAGCGTTTTGCATGTAATAGAATTCAATGGACCAGCATCAAAAACGCAAGTGCACCGTTTTTGCAGCAGTTTTTTTTTTTTTTTTTAGACTGTATACAGTCTAAAAAAAAAAACTGTAAAAAAAAAAAAAACGCAAAACGCCGCAAAAACGCTGTAAAAACGCTACAAAAACGTGGCAAATATCACAAAAAAAACTCCAAAAACGCTCAAAAGCAACATGCATAGGTGTGAATGGAGCCTAATGCTGGCCATACACTATATGAAAAATCGGCCGAAAAATCGTTCGTATAGACACTTCGTTCGTTTTTCGGCAAGTTAATGGGCACAAATCGATAATCGTTTGTGACGTTTTTGTGGGAAAAAAACGAACGGGAAGTTTGGAAAATTTCTGCCGAACCTACGATAAATTGCAAGGTTAATGTGTTTTCCGTCCGAACTGTCTGCACTAGGTATATGTAAAAAAACGAACAAAAAATTATTTATTCATGTCCACTGAACAATTTATCGGTCATTATATGATGGCACGATCGTTTGCGGTCACGGTCGAACGTTCGTTTTTCAAAAATGGGTTCGGCCGATTTTCTGCATAGTGTATGGCCAGCATTAGAGGCTGGATTCACACCTGTGCAATTTAGTGCTTTTTGCATTTTGCAGATTTGCACTACAGTCCATCCACCATGGTTTCCTATGGAATACGTTCTGTAGTGCAAATCTGCAAAAAGCACTAAAAATGCATAGGTGTGAATCAAGCCTTAGAGGCTGAGCAGGACGCTCCTGGGGATGAATGTACGGAGCACAAGGAGACGGCGTTCTGAGAATTTGTCCCCGAGAACATTCTGCCCTAGATGTTTGTACTGCTCGGTGCACCGTCCGCCCACAGTAGCTGGCAGACTCTCATAGAGTTTGACAGGTTGCTGGAAGTAGGGCTGGACAGTTCACCTTTGCCTTCCTCCCGTACCAAAATACTGGCGTTTCATGCACCAGGGCTAAACATCCGGGGTGCCTGTGGCCTTAGATGTGGTGGCTGCATTCGTTTTCTCTTTTCACACTGGGGGGTTTAGTCCAATCCAGGTGTTTTCATGGTGCACCTCCAGACATTCCAGGCACACATCCCTGAAAACATTTAACCCTAAATGTGATACCACTCAGTGCAGCCATAGACTTTGACAGGTAGCAGGGCTTGGCTGCCCACCTGTGCTTCCCTAGTAGGAATGGACTCGGGCGTTTTTGGGGTCCCATGTGCCCGATCCCGCCAGGAAGCCGACACTGCACACCGCTAATCACAGGGAGACATTTCCCGGTCCGCAGCGGCACAGATCGGGGAATGTCTCACTGCCTGCGATTAGCTGCCTGCAGTGTCGGCTTCCTGGTGGGATCAGGCAGGTGGGATCCCCAACACGTCTGAGCCCATCACTATTCCCGAGTCGAGGAAAGTGCTGGGATTGGACGCACAGAGCTAAACCGCCCAACGTGCACATAGCTTTATTTTCAACCAATGATCCTGTCAGTAACACACTCCCTATCCTAGGGTGACAGCGCTCACTCACTGTACTGTATCTATAAAAGGAGTAGCATTATCCTAAAACAGGACTACAGAACACCTCCACCTCCTCTGATCTCTATAACATTTGGGAGGGGGGGGGGGTCTGCAGTCTTGTCCTGGGTGACAATGCTCACTCATTGTACTCTATGGAGGAGCAGCACTGTCGTCATAGGATTACAGGACACTTCTCAAATGTAATGGAGGTGTTCTGTAGTCCACAGATATAGCTTGCAACAATGTTAACCACTTGCCGACCAGCCGCCATCATTATACTGCGGCAGGTTAGCACGATCCCGCGAGCCGTCGTAGCTATACGTCAGCTCCTTTAAGTGGGATAGCAGGCACGCGCACGCTGCACTGCAGGGGTGCCGATGCTCGTGGCCGATGCTCGTGGCCGACGGTCGCGATGACCGCCAGCCACAAGCGATCACGAAATCACACAAATCCCTGTACTGTTCTGTGAGGAGAGACAGATCGTGAGTTCCTAATAGCTAGGAATCACAATCTGTCATCCCCTCTAGTCAGTCCCCTCCCCCTACAGTTAGAACACACAGTCAGGGAACACATTTAACCCCTCGATCGCCCCCAAGTGTTAAACCCTTCCCTGCCAGTGACATTTATACAGTAATCAGTGCATTTTTATTGCTCTGATCGCTTTATAACTGTCAATCGCCCCAAAAATGTGTCAAAAGTGTCCGATGTGTCTGCCGCAAAATCGATAAAAATCACAGATCACCGCCATTACTAGTAAAAAAAAATGCCATAAATCTATCCCCTATTTTGTAGACGCTATAACTTTTGTACAAACCAATCAATATACGCTTACTGCGATTTTTATTACCAAATAAAAAGTAGAAGAATACATATCAGCCTAAACTGAGAAAAAAAAAAAAAATCTTTTTTTTTTTTTTTTTAAACTGGGAATATTTATTATAGAAAAAAGTACAAAATGTTGCATTTCTTTCAAAATTGTCGCTCTTTTTTTTGTTTATAGTGCAAAAAAAAAAAAAAAACGCAGAGATTATCAAATACCACCAAAAGAAAGCTCTATTTGCGGGGAAAAAAAAGGACGTCAATTTTGTTTGGTTACAACGTCGCACGACCGCGCAATTGTCAGTTAAAGCGACGCAGTGCCGAATCGCAAAAAGTGCTCTGGTCAGGAAGGGGGTAAATCCTTCAAGGGCCTGAAGTGGTTAAAGTATAACAAAAAGGCAAAACTTTTTTTTAGTTTTGGACAAAGTGGAGAGAGATTAGAACACCTTCTATGATTTTTTTTGCAGTCTGTGCCCTTTTTAAGGAGATCCACCCTCTCTATTTGTCCTGTTGTTTACCATTGTCATTAAAAGTGAAAGTAAAAGTAGATCCCATGTTTTGGATTGTTCCCAGAAAAGTAATAAAGGGGAAATCTTCCAATGAGGACACTAGTGCTAGCGACCTGGGGGCCCCAAGGGATTCCCTTAGTTTGCAGAGATTTCCTCTCACTTCCTGTTTTGCAATGGGACAGGAAGTGAAGGAAAATCTCCTCCAATGGGACAAAGATGGCAAAAATAAACCTTACAGGGGTTATAACCTTCCCTTACTCTATCCAAAAGAGAAAAAAAAACTTTTGCCTAAAGTTCTACTTTAACTGATAACAGTCAGCACAAGTTATTAGCCGACAGGGTTTCTGGCGGGATCAACAGGGACTTTTGCATTTACCGAACAGATATAACAAAAGTGTCCAATGGTTTATTTAAAGTGGAAGAAAACTCAAATGATATCTATTCTTAAAAATGTTCCATAGGAAACCATGGTAAATAGACTGTAGTGCAAATCTGCAAAATGCAAAAAGCACTAAAAATGCACAGGTGTGAATCCAGCCTAAGAGAGCACATTGTTGGTGTTCCCTCCTCTCCCCTGCAGCAGCCACTCACTAACACAGGAAAGCCTGAGCTGTGTGATCATATGACCGGACCTAGGCAGATTAAAATAGGTAAAGGATACAGATCTTTTATATACAGGTTAGGCAGGATAGATAGGAGGGAAGGAGCCGTCGGTAGCCTGATAGGAATAATCGATCTGTAGTGGACAACCCATTCAATCGATATGCCACACACGGGGGGGGGGTTGATCACATCTCTGTTTCCACCATGTCACCCCATAATCTGATCCTTAGGAATACGATTGAAGTGTGTGTGTGGTCACCATAAAGGAGATCGTACAATCAGATTGTATGGTCAGCTGTAGACATGTGTGTATAATAGAGGGATCGTCCTGTGTGTGGTGACAGCTGTGTCCTCAGTACAAGGGAACCGATCTCAGCAAAGCACCGACCGATCCGCACAGATCTGATGGTCACACACAGTGTTCCCCCCTCCCCTCCCATGATATGACAGCCAGGGATTGCACCTTACCTGATCGCTCAGTGGTGACTCTCCCCCATACACGGACAGGACAGACACGTACACACCGATCTCCGCACCGACAACTGTTGATCTCTGAGCTCTCTACACTGATCACTGCAGAGCCAGGGGGGAGAGGGCGGGACTGCGGGGGAGGAGGCGGGGCCGGCTGTCAATCTCGGCGTGTGTGGGCGGGGCCAGCAGTCAGCGTGCCGCTTGTTGTGTGTCTGGAGGAGTGATAGCTGTGTACACCGGAGGGGGGCGCTGTGCTAGTGCTGGGACAAGGTCATCTAGAGACCGGGGTGTACATGTCAAACTGCACCCCCCACCCACCCCAAGATGTATAATCATTGTGTGTCAACAAAAATCCCCCCCATAAAAATACTGATCACTTATCTGCATGCATAATCTAAACATAAATTCCCCCTCCTCCCAGTACAAATCTGCCCTCATGCTGAAATCCCCCTTCTCAGCATCAATATTTACTACCCCATCAAATCCTCCCAGCTAAAATGCCCCCGCCCCAAAAAAAATAAAAAACAGATTTACTTTTCCTACTTTCCCCCTCTTCAATTCCCTATACCTCCCAACTGTCCCTGATTTCGAGGAACTGTCCCTGATTTCGAGGAACTGTCCCTGATTTGGAGCAATGTCCCTCTGTCCCTCATTTCTCCTCATTTGTCCCTCATTTTGGTCTGATCTATATAGTTGTATATAAAATGCACTTTTTATCTATCAAAAAGTGTTTCCCGGTGCTAAACCTTTCATCTGATTCCTAAATTGCTGCATTTGTAAATTCCAAAAGCCAATATAAAGGAATAGTAGTGGGGAAAAAAAGCACTTGTGGGTGTAACCAATCTTGTTTTTTTGTACAATTCTTCTTCAAGGGGGAGTGGCAGGGGGTGTGTCCTATGCCTGCATACTTTTGCTGATAGGTGTCCCTCATTTAAAAAGTTGGGAGGTATGCAATTCCCCCCAAACCCCCCTCTTAGAACAATTCTTCTTCCCCCCTCCCAACACAAAACACCTCTCTTAGCACCCCGTACAAATTTCCTCTCCTAGAAAAATACTTACCCCTGCTGCCCCCAAGATTCCCCCTACCAACACAAATCCCCTCCCCCCAGTCTTCTTGTGGCACCCCCCCCCCACCTCATATGATACCACAATGCCAAGGGCAGCCGCCCCTCCTGCCCACTCCTCGCCCCGGCTCTGCTTTCAACTAACAATGGTAATCCACTTTCCCATGCGTGGCATATCTTTCAAATGCGTTATCGCCTATAGATTGATTGTTCCTATCAGGAGCAAATGATCAGAAAGGAAATTGATCATTTGTCCAAGCCTGCCTGACCATAAAGTGGAGGTGATACAGGCAGTCTTTTTTTATTGAAGAAGAGACATAATAATGCGTATGTTGGACCCCAGTCACACTATGACGCACCATGCCGGGGTCACACATATGGGAAATTTGGAATATTTTTGTGTGTTGTCACGCATAGGACAGCCCCGTCATTTCAGTAGGCTGCCCTACATGCAATAAATGCAGCAAAGTAGCCCATGAACCTTTCTGAGCTTCAAAATGTTTTTAATGGCACGTTTTGCCGAAAAAAAAAAAAAAAAAACGCATCTGCTTCCAACTGTTGGTGTGGTGTAAACAACGACTGACCTGCAAGTACAACACGGTTTTTGCACACTTCACTTCCTCAGGATCGAATGACATCTATGCATGTTGCTTTTGAGCGTTTCTGCAGTGCTTTCCGCTTTTTTTTTTACCGCGATTTTAGCCTAAGTTCACATTGCTGCAGGTTAGAGTTCAGCTGAACTCGCACGATTTCAACCCGGCAATACAGTCTGACTTCAGTGGCGATTTTCCAGACATCTGTGCGGGTTCCTGCCCAGATGTCTATACAAACCGCCCCCCGAAGTCGCCGAAAGTAGTACAGGAACTACTTTTTGGAATCAGTGCGGTGCTGCAATTTTGGCGCTGCACCAATTCCGACGATGCCTTTGCCGGCAATAGCCGCTGATTTGGAATGTGACATGTCAAATCGCATGACAAATCGTACCAATGTGAACCTAGGCTTAACACGATTTTATTTATTAGTTTTGAGTTTTATGCTTTTTTTTTTTTTTTTTTCTAAATTTGTTGGGCAGATTTAAAAAAAAGCGAATTGTGGCAAGATCGCGGTAAATACACACTTTATGTTTTTTTGCAGCTTCTCGATTGAAGTCTATTGAACCAAAGAAAAAGCAAAAAAGCACTGTTTTGCGTTTTAAAAAAGTCCCTGACCCTTTCCAAAAACGCAGGGGCACAAAAAGGCACTGATGTGAATGTGTACCATAGGAACACATGTTAAAAAAATGTCCTGCATTTCTACAAAAGGCAAAAAGCATAAAAAAAACGCATTGGTGTGAATGGAGCCTAAAGCTGGCCATAGAAGGATATCATTTCAAATGAAAATTCTTAGGAAAATTCATACGAAGATTTTTAGAACATTCATTTGTCGTTCGAAAGATTTTGTTTGCAGTCGATTTTGGAATGAATGGACTTTACAGAATGAAAACCACTTACACTGTTTTAAATTAATTCATTCGAGAAATATTGTCCATCCCACTCCTTCGAATTTTCTTGTCACCACGATCATAAATGAACGTCGATTTGGTTCATTAACGATTAGAAAAATGAACAAACTTTCTTAGAACTTTCTTTTCCTTTTGTAAATTTTACCCATCTATAGCCAGCTTAAAGGCATACAAAATCACAGGATTTTGTGTGTGTTTAGGAAACGCAAAAAATACACACATTACTAGTCCTTGAAACTGCATTCATTCTGTGCAAATGCCAGCAAAATCATTTTTTATTAAACTATTTTTCTTTAGGTCTGAACTTTTTCATTAACCACTTAAGGACCAAGCCTATTTTTCACACTTGTTGTTTACAAGTTAACCGCTTAAAACCCCGGAAGATTTTACCCCCTTTCTGACCAGAGCACTTTTTGCGATTTGACACTGCGTCTCTTTAACTGACAATTGCGCGTTCGTGCGACGTGGCTCCCAAACAAATTTGACGTCCTTTTTTCCCCAGCTTTCTTTTGGTGGTATTTGATCACCTCTGCGGTTTTTATTTTTTGCGCTATAAACAAAAAAAGAGCGACAATTTTGAAAAAAACGCAATATTTTTTACTTTTTGCTATAATAAATATCCCCCAAAAATATATAAAAAAACATTTTTTTCCTCAGTTTAGACCGATACGTATTCTACTACATATTTTTGGTTAAAAAAAATCGTAAAAAGCGTATATTGATTGGTTTGCGCAAAAGTTATAGCGTTTACAAAATAGGGGATAGTTTTATGACATTTTTAATGATAATTTTTTTTTACTAGTAATAGCGGCGATCAGCGATTTTTATCATGACTGCGACATTATGGCGGACAGATCAGACTCTTTTGGCGCTATTTTGGGACCATTCACATTTATACAGCGATCAATGCGATTAAGAATGCATTGATTACTGTTTAAATGTGACTGGCAGGAGGGGGCGCTGCAGGGGTTAAGTGTGTCCTAGGGATGTGTTCTAACTGTAGGGAGGAGGGGCTATGTGTGACATGACACTGATCACCGCTCCCGATTACAGGGAGCTGTGATCAGTGTCCTGTCACTAGGCAGAATGGGGAAATGCTTGTTTACATCAGCATTTCCCCGTTCTTCCTCTCTGTGAGACGATCGCGGGTATCCCCGCGGACATCGAGTCAGTGCGACCCGCGATCCGACTCACAGAGCTCGCAGGAGGGCACGCACACCCGCCTGCTATGCAAGCCCCTCAAAACCATGTAGTATAACCTGATTTTGCGCAGCGGAGCCAACCTGCCGCAGTAAACCTGCGGCAGCTGGTCAGTAAGCAGTTAATATCAGGTTTTTTTTTTTTTGCTAGAAAATTACTTAGAACCCCCAAACATTATATATATTTTTTTCAGACACCCTAAAGAATAAAATGGCGGTCGTTGCAATACTTTATGTCACCCCGTATTTGCGCAGTGGTCTTACAAGCACAAATTTTTGGGAAAAATACACTTTTTTGAATTAAAAAATAGGAAAACAGTAAAGTTAGCCAAATTTGTTTCAATATTGTGAAAGATAATGTTACGCCGAGGAAATTGATACCCAACATGTCACGCTTCAAAATTGTGCCCGCTCGTGGAATGGCGACAAACTCTGGCACTTAAAAATCTCCATAGGCGTTGTTTAAAAATTTCTACAGGTTACCAATTTGAGTTACAGAGGTCTAGGGCTAAAATGATTGCTCTCACTGTAATGATCGCAGTGACACCTCACATGTGTGGTTTGAACACTGTTTTCATATGTAGACGTGACTTCTGCGCGCGAGCATGGAGGGACGGGGTGCTTTAAATTTTTTATATTTTTTTCCTTATTTATTTTACTTCTCATTTTTTATTTTTACACTGTCTTTTTAAAAAACTATTTTGGATCACTTTTATTCCTATTACAAGGAATGTAAACATCCCTTGTAATAGAAAAAAAGCATGACAGGACCTCTTTAATGTGAGATCTGGGAACAAAAAGACCTCAGATCTCATATTTACACTTAAAAGCAATTAAAAAAAGTCTTTTTTTTTTTTTCAATAAAAAAAAAGGTCCCTTTAAGGCCATTGGGCGGAAGTTTGACGTTGCTCCCGTCCTCCAGGGGCATAAAGTCGAGTGGGGGCCATCATTCCCTCACTGGACTTCCTGCCCATCAGGAGAAAGCATTGGATCGTCTCCGCCGCTACTGACGGATCCGGTAAGATCCAGAGACAACCGGGACGTGGTGGGAGGGGGGAGCACCTTTCCCGCGGCCGATAAAAGTGATCTTACGCGGAGACCACTTTTATCCAAAAGCGGACCATCCACCGTTGAGAAAAATATTGGGGTTATCGCAGCTATCTGGTATTTAATGTCAAAGTAGCTACGTAAATCCACGGTGGGCGGCGTATATCGAATAAGTGGAAATTTCACTTAAGTAAGTTATGTGAAGTTCCACTTTAAGTGATCTTTTGCATTAAAGTAGCCTATTCATTATGAACGGACTGTTTACCCTTCTTTATCATATAATACATTGCTTTCTACTGTACGGTTCATTGGATTGTGATTCTCCATGAATGACATCACACCATACATATATAGTAGGTGCATTTTAGTTGGTGGGTGTGTTGTAGCGATTTCCCTTTACTTCCTGCTCTGCCTGGCAGCTGTCAAATAGACAGGAAATGGAGAGATTTCCTCATCCTAGTCTGTTCTATCAGACACTTCTCTAATACCTCGGCTGGGTTTCTGATTGCCACCTAGGTCTCCTCTAGGAGATCCCGTCATTTCCCGACCCACTGATCAGCATACAGACACTATAAGGCTCGGTTCACACTGCTGCGATGGCAAAATCATATGACTTTGCCTGCACAAGGGCTGAAATTGCACCCAAGTCAGACCAAAGTAGTGCAGGAACCTTTTCTTAAAGTGTTACTAAACCCAGGACCCTGCATTCACTATATATGGTCTCCCACAGTACACAGAACATGGAAATGCAATTATTTTAGTAAATAGAAACTGCTAAATACCTTTTCTCATCAGCAGTATATAGCAGTCATGTGACTTCTATCAGTGTCTGCTTAAAGTTAGTAGGAGGAGTTTTCATTCTTCTCTGACTGTCCTATGAAGCTGCATGACCCCTGACCCTCGCTCTGGATAGTGCTGATTGGCCCTGTGCTGATCACATGCACCCTCCCCAGAACAATAAAAAGTCTCTAGCAATACGTACTAAACTGAGCATGCGTGCCCCCAAGGCTCTGTACTATCAGCAGATAGATTGGGGACAGTAAAAGAAGGGAAGGATCAGAGAAGACAGAATCAAACAGCCTTTTTACACATTGCAGAGGATTAAACCCTTAGGTTCCACAATGAGTGTAACAAGCATGCTTTACTGCATATACAGACTGATTTTACTGTTGTGGATTTAGTAACACTTTAACCCCTTCAGATCCGCGCTATAGCCGAATGCCGGCTACAGCGCGGATCTACTTTGCCGGGAGGCCGTCAATAGAGGTCCTCCCCTTTGCATGCTCCCTGCGCACCCCCTGCAGGGCGCGTGTGGCGCGTGCTGTGATCACGGAGTCAATGAGACTCGGGTGTTCGCAGATCGGAATAAGGGGTCGATCCCAGCCCCTTACCACATGATCAGCTGTCTGCCAATGACAGCTGATCACGTGATGTAAACAGAAGATCGGTAATTTTTTTTTTTTCTCACGCTAGCGTGAGGAGAAAGAAAAGCCGATCACCGGCTTCTGCTGAAGGAACATCGGTCCCGAAGAGGAAGAGGCGAAGCTGCTTCATCTGTGCCCACCAGTACATAAAAGTGCCAGCAAACAGTGCCACCTATCAATGCCCACGAGTGCCACCTATCAATGCCCACGAGTGCCACCTATCAATGCCCACCAGTGGTGCCAATTCAATGCCTCATCAGTGCCACCTAGCAGTGCTGCCTATCAGTGTCACCTACCAGTGCCGATCAGTGCCCATCACTGCCACTCATCAGTGCCCATCAGTGCCAGCTATCAGTGCTACCTATCAGTGCCACCTATTAGTGCCCTTCAGTGCCACCTATCAATGCCCTTCAGTGCCACCCCTCAGTGCCCACCGATGCCACCTATCAGTGCCACCTCATCAGTGCCCATCGGTGCCGCCTTATCAGTGCCCATCAGTGCCTCCTTATCAGTGCCAATCAATGCAGCCTGTCAGTGCCTCATCAGTGTACATCAATGGAGGCAAAAAATTACCTGTTTGCAAAATGTATTAACAAAATATAAAACGGTTTTGTATTTTTTTTTTTTTAAATTCTGTCTTTTTAAATTTTTTTTTAACAAAAAATAAAAAACCCAGAGGTGATCAAATACCACCAAAAGAAAGCTCTATTTGTGGGAAAAAATGATAAAAATGTCATTTGGGTACAGTGTTGTATGACCGCGCAATTGTCATTCAAAGAGTGACAGCGCTATAAGCTGAAAATTGGCCTGGGCAGGAGGGGGGTTTAGGTGCCCAGTAAGCAAGTGGTTAAGTTGGAATGACTTGTGTAGTGTCAGTTAGGAGGGCTCTCATAGGGAAACATTACATTTGACATGTCATGTGACTTGGGGTCTCACAAGTCGTATCCCATGTCGCAGCAATGTGAACCGAACCTAGTACATAAAGATACAATGAGGATCTTGTGAAGATTATGAAATACGATGTCAGTTATGAGACCAGGAAATATGGTGTTGAAAAAGCAAAGACTGCACTTCCAAAAAGAGAACGTCAGCACACCTACTCATGTTTATTTCCTCACAATGATATGTCAGGAGGGTTGTGATGACTCGCTGTCTGTTGCACATGAAGGGCTTTCCCATGAAGAAATGTCAGTTTCAAGAATAAGAGCGACTTCACTCTGCCCCTCTGCGCTTTTGCCTAAAACGCAGCTAACCTGCAGCTTTTATGAGGGTTAGCTGCACTTTCCCATAGACATTTATGAGGCCCTGCAGTTTTGGTGTGGTTTTAGAATGTTTCCAACAAAACTCCTGCATGCTGCATCTTTTGTGCGCTTTCTTGATGACGCGTGCGTGTGCCAAAATGCCTTGAGGTTTGAGCCACTGATACCATTTCTGGATCTACCCCCTACAGGCCTACACCATTTCCAAGTCCGTGGAACGCACGCCAGCTCTGGGATTGCGAACGGCGGTGCGGATATTCTCTCACAGTAAATAAGCTGTATACAGGTGCATCTCATAAAATTAGAATATCATCTAAAAATTCATTTATTTCAGTAATTCAATTCAAAAATTGAAACTTATATTTTGTATTGATGCATTACAGACAGTGTGATATGTAGCAAAGTCTTTAGCCTCTTCCAGCCTAATGAGGACCTCCAAGGCCAAAGATGGCTGACATCCTTCAATATGTAGTGGGTTGTGAGGCATAGTGGGTGCAAAGATGGTGAAAGTCATTGGGCGCCAGACACTTCTTGGATGTAAAAGAGGTTTTATTTCTTTTGACAGTCCCTTTTGTATTTTTTGGGGGAAAGAGGGTTAGGGCCAGGACACCCTTAAGTAGTTGTAAATTCAATTGGCAGACTCAGAGACTTTAATAGGAAGACAGCCATGCAGGGAAAGGCCCCAGCAAGGCGCCACATCTGCACAGGCAGGAATGCTGTCTCCTATGGCAACAGTCTTTAACAGTTCCTAACACAAACGTAACAGTTCCTTCAGCTTCACTACAACTGCTTCTTGTAGTTCTTCAACACTGAGCTCCCGGTCTCTCACTAGACCCACTGATTCACTGACTCTGAATCCCTTCAGCTTCTCCAATCTCTGCGGTGGTATCTCCCTCAAGCGTCACCCCCGCTTCCTTGCTGGGTCCCTAGCTTGGCACTCTAGATACTTCTCAAGCTTCACTCCTGCTGGCCTGCTCTGTCCCTGGCTTGACACACAAGGCTGCTCTGCAAGCATCACCTCCGCTGGTTGGGTCCCTGACTTGATCACCACCTGAAGTTTCCCGATTCTCCACCGTGCCTGTTCAGTGAGAATACTGCTCCAGTACTTGTTTCAGTTACTCACTGTGGTCCCTGGTAAAGGTGGTGGGTCCCTTTGTGGCGACAGCTCCCCTTCTACCTTCGACCACAACGGGTTCTCTGGCCTAGCAGAACCGTCACTTTTGGTTGGATTGCAAGCCGCAATCCCAACCCTGCGCTGCCCTCATACTTCTGGATAGGCCCTCACACAGCCTGCCAGCCAGATGCCCCCCGGGATAGGCCCAATCTCTGGCCTAGCAGCCCGGCACATCCAACACACGTCCACCCAGACAGCCATCCAGGTGGCACAGAACATAGATCACCTGACTCCACCCAAATATATAGGTGTTTCCAGCAGGCCAAGGGATTCAAGAAAACCCCTGCCCATTGGCTGAAATACCCCATATACCCATAACCTGACCTTGGGTTGCCCTCTCGTATCTAGTACCACCGAGTACCCAGCCACCTAGTGGTAGAAGAGAAAAGTGCAGCAAGGCCAAACTTAGGGAGAAATCAATAGATCTTTATCAATCAACCAGGAAAACTACTCCTGGTAAGTAAATTTGTGAGGAGCTCCCTGCCTAAACTACAGGGTGCTACAGATAAATTTCAAGCATTTCTTTCTTTTAATTTTGATGATTATGGCTTACAGCTAGTGAAAACCCAAATTTTTAGAAAATTAGAATATTACATAAGACATTTAATACAGAAATGTTGGCTTACTGAAAATGATGTCCATGTACAGCAGGGGTAGACAACCTCGGCACTCCAGCTGTGGTAAAACTACAAATCCCCATCATGCCTCTGCCTTTAGAAGTAATGCCTGTGATTGTCAGGGTCTTGCAATGTCTCATGGGACTTGTAGTTTCAAAACAGCTGGAGGGCCGAGGTTGCCTACCCCTGATGTACAGTATAGTATGCACTCAATACTCAGTTTGGGGTTCCTTATGCATGAATTACTGCATTAATGCGTGGCATGGAGGCGTTCAGCCTGTGGCACTGATGAGGTGTAATGGAAACCCAGGTTGCTTTGATAGCGGCCTTCAGCTCGTCTGCATTGTTGGGTCTGGTGTCTCTCATCTTCCTCTTGACAATACCTCACAGATTCTCAATGAGGTTTAGGTCAGGCAAGTTTGCTGGCCAATCAAGCACAGTGATACCACGATCATTAAACCAGTATTGGTACTTTTGGCAGTGTGGGCCAGTGCTAAGTCCTGCTGGAAAATAAAATCAGCATCTTCGTAAAACTGGTCAGCAGAGGGAAGCATGAAGTGCTCTAGAATTTTCTGGTAGAGGGCTGCACTGACTTTGGACTTGATAAAACATGGTGGACCAACACAAGCAGATGACATGGCTCCCCAAATCATCACGGACTGTGGAAAATTTTGCATTTCATTTGGAAATCAAGGTCTCAGAGTTTGGAGGAAGAATGGAGAGGCACAGAATCCAAGTTGCAGATCCAGTGCGAAGTTTTCAGTGCGAAGTTTACACAGTCAGTGATGATTTGGGGAGCCATGTCATCTGCTGGTGTTGGTCCACTGTGTTTTATCAGTATACAAACATAGAAGAGCCAGCAATTCTGGAATTAAGTCTGAAGTCTTTATTTCTTTATTTCATTATGAAAAGTGAAGGCTAATGCTTTGGTCAGAAGCCTTGTTCCAAGCACAATACAGAGTGAAAAACAACAAATATATATATATATATATATATATATATATATATATATATATATACAGTATCTCACAAAAGTGAGTACACGCCTCAAATTTTTGTAAATATTTAATTATATTTTTTCATGTGACAAGACTGAAGAAATTACACTTTGCTGCAATGTAACGTAGTGAGTGTACAGCTTGTATAAAAGTGTAAATTTGCTGTCCCCTCAAAATAGCTCAACACACAGCCATTATTGTCTAAACCGCTGGCAACAAAAGTAAGTACACCCCTAAGTGAAAATGTCCAAATTGGGCCCAATTAGCAATTTTCCCTCCCCGGTGTCATGTGACTTATTAGTGTTAAAAGGTCTCAGGTGTTATATTTGGTGTTATCACTCTCACTCTCTCATACTGGTCACTGGAAGTTCAACATGGCACCTCATGGCAAAGAACTCTCTGAGGATCTGAAAAAAAGAATTGTTGCTCTACATAAAGATGGCCTAGGCTATAAGAAGATTACCAAGACTCTTAAACTGAGCTGCAGCACGGTGGCCAAGACCATACAGCGGTTTAACAGGACAGGTTCCACTCAGAGCAGGCCTTGCCATGGTCGACCAAAGAAGTTGAGTGCACGTGCTCAGCCTCATATTCAGAGGTTGTCTTTGGGAAATAGATGTATGAGTGCTGCCAGCTTTGCTGCAGAGGTTGAAGGGGTGGGGGATCAGCCTGTCAGTGCTTAGACCATACGCCACACATTACATCAAATTGGTCTGCATGGCTGTCGTCCCAGAAGGAAGCCTCTTCTAAAGATGATGCACAAGAAAGCCTGCAAACAGTTTGCTGAAGACAAGCAGACTAAGGACATGGATTACTGGAACCATGTCCTGTGGTCTGATGAGACCAAGATAAACTTATTTGGTTCAGATGGTGTCAAGCGTGTGTGGCAGCAACCAGGTGAAGAGTACAAAGATAAGTGTGTCTTGCCTACAGTCAAGCATGGTGGTGGGAGTGTCATTGTCTAGGGCTGCATAAGTGCTGCCTGCACTGGGGAGCTACAGTTCATTGAGGGAACCATGAATGCCAACATGTACTATGACATGATCCCCTGACTTCAGAGACTAGGCCACAGGACAGTATCCCAACATGATAACGACCCCAAACACACCTCCAAGACGACCACTGCCTTGCTAAAGAAGCTGAGGGTAAAGATGATGGACTAGCCAAGCATGTCTCCAGACCTAAACCCTATTGAACATCTGTGGGGCATCCTTAAACAGAAGGCGGAGGAGTGCAAGGTCTCTAACATCCACCAGCTCTGTGATTTCGTCATGGAGGAGTGGAAGAGGACTCCAGTGGCAACTTGTGAAGCTCTGGTGAACTCCATGCCCAAGAGGGTTAAGGCAGTGTTGGAAAGTAATGGTGGCCGCACAAAATTTTGACAATTTGGGCCCAATTTAGGCATTTTCACTTAGGGGTGTACTCACTTTTGTTGCCAGCGGTTTAGACATTAATGGTTGTGTGTTGAGTTATTTTGAGTCGACAGCAAATTTACACTGTTATACAAGCTGTACACTCACTACTTTACATTGTAGCAAAGTGTCATTTCTTCAGTGTTGTCACGTGAAAAGATAGAATAAAATGTTTACAAAAATGTTAGGTGTGTACTCACTTTTGTGAGATACTGTATGCATATACAATTAAAAGGAAGATTTAGTTCACTCCCTCTAATTAGATGACATAATTAATTGGTATGAACGGGAAACACTGCAGCAGGTGTGTATCTCCCTGTGAGAGTGAAAAACATCATAATATAGTAAAAAGATATTGGAAAAACAAATTGGATCTGTAAATAAAACAAAATGTAAAAAATGAAATATAATATAACAAAAGCACAAAATTAACTCTTTATATAAACATCTATTTGAGGAAAAGATCAACATCGTATCTGAAGTTCATACCAGATGGAATACTGGTATGGAGATTAAAAATCCACCATACTTCACGTTCAAGAAGCCAATGGTGTACATCTCCACCACGGGGTAAATTCTTAACCCTTTCTAAACCATAAAAAGTAAAAGATGACATGTTACCCGAATGGTAATGTTTGAAATGTTTGGACGCGTTCGACAAGCCCTTTTCAGTGGAGTAATGCAGCATACACCTGGGCGGACTTTTCAAGCGGACCGGTCCGACGGACCGAGTCCGGCGGACAATTCGACCGTGTGTAGGATTCATCGGACCTGCAGTGGCCTTTTTCGGTTGAAAATCTGACGGACTTTAGATTTTGAACATGTTTCAAATCATTACGTCGGAACTCTGCTGGACCCAGTTCCTATCAAAAAATCCGCTCGTCTGTATGCTAGTCCGACGGACGAAAACCAACGCTAGGGCAGCTATTGGCTACTGGCTATCAACTTCCTTATTTTAGTCCGGTCGTACGTCATCACGTACAAATCCGTCGGACTTTGGTGTGATCGTGTGTAGGCAAGTCCGTTTGTTCGGAAACTCCATCAGAAGTCCGCCAAAAGTCAGTCGGATAGAATGTCGGACCAGTCCGGTCGAAAAGTCCGCTCGTGTGTATGCGGTATAAGATGCACTGTGATAGTGTTCACTTATTCTTGCCCTTATTTTTGCTCTTGCCCTTAAGGGCCTCACAGTACACCCCACATATTGTAACTGACAAGAGGTGCATTCCACTATATAAACGATATTAATCGTACCACAATTAATGTAGTCCCTTATGTGTTTTATCAAGTCCAAAGTCAGCGCAGCCCTCTACCAGAAAATTCTAGAGCACTTCATGCTTCCTTCTGCTGACCAGCTTTAAGGAGATGCTGATTTCATTTCCAGCAGGACTTGGCACCGGCCCACACTGCCAAAAGTACCAATACCTGGTTTAAACACTTGCTGCCCACCATATAGCAGAATGATGGCGTAAAAGTGGTTGTGATATCCTGACCGGACGTCATATGACGTGACCAGGATACCACAGCCGGCACACGCCCGTGGGGGCGCGCAGCGCGGCGATCTGAAGTGCTGTGTGTCAGTCTGACACACCGCAACTCCAATCATGGTATGGAGCTTCTAACAGAGGCTTCTTACCACATGATCAGCTGTGACCAATCACACGTGATCATCGTGTGAACCAGGAAGTGCCTTTAAACAGCTTTCCTTGGTTCACACTGACAGGGAGAGCCGATCGGCGGCTCTCCCTGTCGGGGGGGGGGGTCTGTGCTGATAATCAGCACATTGATTATCAGCACAGCCCCCATCAAAAGGTGCCCATCAGCTGCCAATCAGTGCCCAACACCTGCCAGCCTGTCCCCATAATTAACACCTGTCAGTGCCCACAACAATGCCAATCAGTGCCCAAAAAAGTGCCAGTCAGTGCCCCATCAGTAATGCCTGTCAGTGCCCCATCAAAGTGCCACTCAGTAATGCCTGTCAGTAGCTCCTCATCAGTGCTGCCTATCCAGTGCCACCTATCAGTCCCGCCTATCAGTGCCCATCAGTGACGCCTATCAGTGCCGTCAGTGCTGGCTATCAGTGCAGTCAGTGCTGCCTATCAGTGCCGCCTATCAGTGCCCATCAGTTTTTTGTTTTTTTTAATCGTCAGTCTTTTTTTCGTTTATAGCACAAAAATTAAAAACCGCAGAGGTGATCAAATACCACCAAAAGAAAGCTATATTTGTGGAAAGAAAATGATAAAAATTTAGTTTGGGTACAGTGTTTCATGACTGTGCAATTGTCATTCAAATAGTCCTGGGCAGGAAGGAGGGAAAGTGCCTGGTATGTAAGTGGTTAATGATGTTGATGATGTTATCACTGTGCTTGATTGGCCAGCAAACTCGCCTGACCTAAACCTCATTGAGAATCTGTGGGGTATTGTCAAGAGGAACTGACACTTTTCAGACTTTTGAGCAGCAAGGTGATCAACAATACACTATTGCATATCTGGACTTTGTATATCTACACATGTCACATATTTATCATCTGTTTTGCATATTAATTCATTCATTTTTGGATTGATTTTAGTGTTTTGGTGTATAGGGCAGCGCCTACCTTTAATATTTATAGATTGTCACGGTGTTTCTTTTGCACTTAAAGGGGCAGCAGCCTTGAGTAATAGAGTTGCCACCTCATCCCTTTAAACCCGAACACACATTAATTACACAGGTTCTGTGGGTGATTAAGGTGGTAATTAAACTCACTTGGTGCCTTACCTGCATTTTAGATAGACAATTCTTACATACATCAAGCTACACAGTATTATATTTGATCACCCAGTCTCTCTTTATACATTTTCTTCATAGTCCCACGTAAGATTACAGTATTGTGACTGTATCAACATATCCAAATTATTATGGAGGTCAAAGGAATTGGGACACCTGCCTTTGCACATAAACTTTAATGGCATTACAGTCTTATGCCGCGTACACACGACCGGTTGTGCCATCGGAATAAACTCCGAAGGTTTCTCCGACAGAACTCCAACGGAATTCCATTCAAGCGGTCTTGCCTACACACGGTCAAACCAAAGTCCGACCGTCCAGAACGCGGTGACGTACAACATGTACGACGGGACTATAAAAGGAAGTTCAATAGCCAGTAGCCAATAGCTCCCGTCTTGTACTTGCTTCAGAGCATGCGTCATTTTTGGTCCGCTGGAACAGCATACAGACGAGCGGTTTTCCCCATAGGAATTGGTTTCGTCGGAAATATTTAGAACATGTTCCATTTCTAGGTCCATCAGAATTTTCGAAAAAAAAAAAAAGTCAGATGAGGCATACACACGATCGGAAAAGACGATGAAAAGATTCCGTCAAACTTTTTCTGTCGGACATTCTGCTCGTGTGTACGCGGCTTAAGTCCATACGGTTTAATATTGAGTTGGCCCACCCTTTGCAGCTATAACAGCTTCAACTCTTCTGGGAAGACTGGCCACAAGGTTTAGGAGTGTGTCTATAGGAATGTTTGACCATTCTTCCAGAAGCGCATTTGTGAGGTCAGGCACTGATGCGGATGTGAAGGCCTGGCTCGCAGTCTCCCCTTAAATGCATCCCAAAGGTGTTCTATTGGGTCGAGGTCAGGACTCTGTGAAGGCCAGTCAAGTTCCTTCAACCCAAACTCGCTCATCCATGTCTTTATGGACCTTTCTTTTGCGCACAGGTGCGCAGTCATGGTGGAACAGGAAGGGGCCATCCTCAAACTGTTCCCACAAAGCTGTTCCAACCGCTGAAAAACAACCCCACACCATAATCCCCCCTCCACCAAATGATTTGGACCAGTACAAAAAGCAAGGTCCATAAATACATGGATGAGCGAGTTTGGGGTGAAGGAACTTGACTGGCCTGCACAGAGTCCTGTCAACTTGATAGAACACCTTTGGGATGAGTTAGAGCAGAGACTGCGAGCCAGGCCTTCTCTCCAACATCGGTGCCTGACCTCACAAATGCGCTTCTGGAAGAACGGTCAAACATTCCCATAGACACACTTCTAAACCCTGTCGGCAGCCTTCCCAATAGAGTTGAAGCTGTGATAGCTGCAAAGGGACGGACCAACTCAATAATGCACCCTACAGACTAAGGCTGGTATGCCATTAAAGTTCATGTGCATGTAAAGGCAGGTGTCCCAATACTTTTAGACAATATGGTGTATGTGGGCTAAGCTCAGCTCGTTGCAGAAAAATCTTTATCAGGGCTAGAGATAAACCTTATCCATAAGAGATATACTGTATATAGTAAGTTATCATCTAATAGAATACAGTAAATAGTTCCCACTCATGGATGAATCAATCACTCACATGTGTGTGGGGATACAATCACCCCATCTGGTCATGTGTTTGTGTGTATATAAATATTTCAGTTCATTTCCGTTCAAGCTACTGAGCTCTGTAAACAGACCTTTTTACCAGGTAAGGGGAAAAGGGAAAGTGGAAAATGTGAAATGAATCCTAAAGTTCCACCTGGTGGTTAAAAATAGGAATGCAAAATTGATATAACAATATATAATTAGGAGTGTGGGTTTATAGTCCAGTTATGTACAAGACTATGTAGTGATAGGCAGTACACATACTCCATATTGTAGCAGCAAATGGTATGTTTCAGCAGTATAGAGTGCAGCCAGTACATGTACACTGTGTTGTAGCAGCAAGTAGTATATTTTAGCAGCACAGAGTGCAGCCAGTACATCAACTCAGTGTTGTAGAGGCAAGTGGTATGTTTTAGCAGTACAGGGGTTGTGATAGTGGTACTGACCACAGCTGAGTGTAGGGTACAGTCACTGCTCTGACTCGTGTGTGTGTGTTTATGTGTACATTTCAAGTCATTTCTATCTGAGCTACTGAACACTATAAACAGACCTTTTTACCTGGAGGGATAGTGGAAATGTAAAATGAAGCCTAAAGTTCCACCTGGTGGCTAAAAATATGAATGCAAAAATGTAACATACAATATTTCATATTTATCCGACTTGACTACAACATACCGTACCTCATCATAAAAGAAAAAAAAAAACAAATTATATATATATATATATATATATATATATATATATATATATATATACACACACATATATATATATATATATATATATATATATATATATATATATATATATATAAACCACTGTACATAAAGATAGACCCACGCCGTGGAGAAGAATAAATAAATACAAATAAACTGTAGAATAAATACAAAAATACAAAGTGTGCATATGCGTGTGCGTTTACATACCCACCCACATGTACATATGTATTAGGGCTGCCGCTGTAGTGCGAGGTGAATACCCCAAAAAGTGACAACAGAAAATTTATACTCAGCGCTACCTCTCTAAATCAAAAATATACATATACTCGCATCAAATAGCTGTCATATGACAACATGTGTAACAAAGTGCCAATATAGTGCAAAAAAATGCATTCAATAAAGTTCAAAAAAGTGCAAAATAAGGTGCAATTAATAAATAAAGTTCATCAAGTGTGAGGTACAGGGCTGGTGACACGTTGATGTAATCTTGGTGACTTCCTGTGCTCCCCTCCTTGTTCCCCACTCACCAGATAAAGATGATAAATAAGCCGGTGTATATCAAGATGGTGTCTCCTGTCCAGCAAATATGTAGATTTGTTGTGCCTCAGAGAATGGAGGAGAGGAGATTCCATTCTCTGAGGGACAACCAACCCATATATCTGCTGGATAGGAGACACTATCTTGATATACACAGGCATATTTATCATCTTTATCTGGTGAGTGGGGATCCAGGAGGGGAGCACAGCAAGTCACCAAGATTACATCAACTTGTCACCAGCCCTGTACCTCACACTTGATGAACTTTATTTATTGATTGCACCTTATTTTGCACTTTTTTGAACTTTATTGAATGCATTTTTTTGCACTATATTGGCACTTTGTTACACATGTTGTCATGTGACACATATTTGATGCGAGTATATGTATATTTTTGATTTAGAGAGGTAGTACTGAGTATACATTTTCTGTTGATTCTTTTTAAAGTGTAACTCCATGTTCGTGGCAAAAAAATGCAAAAAAATCTAGCATATACAATTGCTACACTAGTCATATTGTAATTTAATGTTAATAAAAAATTAGCTTTCCTTTTTGATCTGCAGTGATGTCATTTTCTGTGAAATGCAATATGGCAACCTGGACATGTTCTATACACAGATGGTGTACAGAACGCCACCCAGATATGTTATTTCCTGCTTGTGTGATTGGCTTACTAATTTTCTCAAACGTCTGCACTAAGATACAAGTCAGATTTTGGGCATCCCCTGCAAAAAAAATGACAATTTTGGTGAGATACTCCCAAGGGGGAAATCACATCTAAAGGGATGCAGACCCTGACACGTTCCTCATTAGAACCCTGCAAGTGCAGTAGCTGATTGATTTTTATAAAATCACTCCCATTAACATTCATTTTGCACATGGAAACAGAGAAACAAATAGCTATTCCTTTAGAATAACAAAAGGTAGGAATCTGCAACAAAGTTTGTTAAAATCCTTGCAATGTACTTAGATCACTCAGAGGGGAATGTTTTTTTTTTTTTCTCAACAAAGCTGGAGTTACATTTTAACATAAGAAGAACTAGAGGTCTCGACTTTGGCTTGCTGGTTCAGTGTCTTTTTTCCCAATGATGCCATAGTGCTACTCAAGCATCCATTTATAATTATGGTGACCCTAAGCTATCCAGGAGCCAAGATTAGATGCGGCTGAATGATCATCAATGAATGATTTCAGCCAGACTGCATTTAAAAATGAAATGGTTGAACAAGATAACCTCAATATATTAGACAACCCCCTAGAGCTCAGTCCCCTATGTGGAAGTGATGGTGGTATATTGTCCTGTTATGTTCAGCTGAATTTGCATCAAAAACTGGTTAAAAGTGCCTTACATTTCTAAAAAAAAAAAATACCATGAACAGTGAGTGGTCCTTTACCACCTGTTCTGGAGTCCCACACTGGCTTGGTCCACTCCTTCTTCTTACGAGTGCCCCCTCAGCAAGCCCTGTGCTGGGGGGGCACCCGTGAGAATGCGCTTCTGAGCCAGGCTGTGTGCTTCCATAGACACACACAGCCTGGCTTGGCCCCCACTCCCTCCTCAGAGGATTTGACTGCCATCAGCAGGAACCAATGGCTCCCAATGCTCTCAGAGTGTCCTGTGAAGCCAGGAAAAGAAAGCAGCGGTGCTACAGCAGAGACAGCACTAAATTGGTGAGAGGAGTCCGGTAAGTGTTTAGGGATTGGGGGGAGGGAACAGGTAGTAGAACTGTTCTGCAAAACAGTGGGAGCAGCAACAAGGCATAAAAGTTCCAAACAGTTCTGTTATAGATACAGCACTGGCTGCATTGCATGGCACCTGGTTACTTTAGTCCCAAGGTTAAAGAACTTGGCAAACTCCTGGCTGCACTTGGGCTGCACTTGGTCCCAGACATGTGAGGTGTTTAACTTCACTGTCTCACCTTCCCTTAGGGGTGATGGCTGGTTTGCACTCACTCAGTCCCTTTCCATAGTGGCTGCTGTCTTGATTTTTCTGCTGGACAGACTACCTAGCTAAGAACTAAGCTGGGTGAGTTCCAGAAGCTCTCGTCTTCTTTCTCTCTCTCTCCTTCTCTCTGCCCCAGGGGCAGAGCCCCCAGCCACCTCCAGACGGTTGGACCCTGGACTCTGCTCCCAGACTGCCAGGCTTCAGAATATTTATGGGCTGCTACCCCACTTTCCAGACTCGCCTTCCCAGGGATTGGTTGAAGCTCCATAAATACCCCCCTTTCCAGTGAGTTCCAGAGGGCAGGAGGATGTAAAAAAGCCACAGTCTGTGAAGTACTGCACAGTCTCCTAAACACAATTAACCCCCTGCTCCTCCTGCCTACAGAGGAGCTAACTAAATGTGCCTAACAACTAGAAAACTAGGAGGGTGCTACATGCCCATCAATGAGATATTCAGGTTTGTATAGACTTTTTAACCCTTCCCAGATGATGGTAATCAATTTGCAGCCGAATGACTGCTCGCTTGTCATTGGCATGCAGTGAATGCATACCTCCCAACCATCCCGGATTCCGCAGGATCGTCCAAAGATTTCAAGTCCTGGGGTCCCACGGATCTGGGTTGCTCTCCACTCAGTCATTGGTTGCTGGGACTGCCAGTGTCCTAGCAACTAGTGACATGCTTTGCAGGTGCCCACATTAGATGGAAATTGCCCCTGTGCAAGCCGCTTCAGGATCTCCCCGCTCCACCCCCCTCCCCCTCCGACTCCTACTTCCTGCTGCACAACATCTCCTGTCCAGTAAGGGGACTAGCAGCTAAGGTAATTTGAATGAGGGCACCCAGGGCACTTGCTCACATCTCCAGCTGGGTGCCCCTGGATCACCTGTGCAGCCATAGCCGGCATCTCTCCTAGCCGGCATCTCTCCTAGCCGGCATCTCTCCTAGCCAGCTGCTTGTAAAAGAAAACCTGACAACTTAATTTAACAGAAGTCTATGCACGTTGCAATTAAATCGGTAAAAAGTAGTGCAGGAACCTATTTCATAATCGTTGTGACATGAATCGCTGCGATATGAACGGTTCCATTGCCAGCAATGGGGTGCGACTTGTCATGCAATTAGAAACTGTCAAATCGCATGACAAGTCGCACCAGTGTGAACGTGGGCTAAAAGCATCTAGAAAAGCTTGTGAAATAACAGGGGGAAGAGCCTAGGGGGAAGGAGATAATCCAATGTTGAGGTCCCAGCATAAGAGGGCTGTGCTGGGAGGTGTGATGGGGGGGGGGAGGATAAGAGGATTTAGGCTGGGGGGATATTTGTAGAAGCATTTGCAGTGGGATGGGGGGGATTTGTGCTCAGTGGAGAGGAATTGTGTTAGAAGGTGAGCTAGGGTCATTTATGCTGGGCAGGATTAAAAGGATTTTTAGGGGGGGGGGGAGTTGGAGGCAAGAGCATTTGTATTCGGGAGAGGAGGTGCTGGGAGGGGGGATATGGAAGAGTAATGCCCCGTACACACAAGTGGAAATTCCGCCAGCAAAAGTCCGATGTGAGCTTTTGGTCGGAAATTCCGACCGTGTGTATGCTCCATTGGACTTTTGCTGGCGGAATTTCTGCCAGCAAAAGATTGAGAGCAGCTTCTCTATTCTTCCGTCGGAAAAAGTTCCTATCGGAAATTCAGTTCTTCTGTATGCATTTCCGACGCGCAAAAAAACACGCATGCTCGGAAACAATTCGACGCATGCTCGGAAGCATTGAACTTCATTTTCTCGGCTCGTCGTAGTGTTGTACGTCACTGCGTTCTTGACGATCGAAAGTTCAGAGAACTTTTGTGTGACCGTGTGTATGCAAGCCAAGCTTGAGTGGAATTCCGTCAGAAAAAACCTTCCAAGATTTTTCAGACGGAAATTCCGCTCGTGTGTACGGGGCATAAGAGGATTTTGACAAGATTGAGGGGTTTTGGTATACCTACCAACCAACCCGGGGCTGTCTCGGAATTTGATGTAAGTCTCGGTGAATCAAGGCCACATTGACTTGCCGGGCAGGAGAGCACTAGCGAGGGCACCAGTAACACCTGCCCCTCATTTTGTGCTGGGAGTCTGGGGTCCCCCACGCTGCTGTATGGCAGCCATTGTATGGCGCTGTATGGCAGCTGGCAGGGAGAGATGCATTATACACTCTGGACCCTGCAGTCTGTGTTATGTATCCTAAACCCAACACTTTCTGCAGCATAGTGCATTGGAAATCCCCCGACACCTGTGCTTTGCCTGTCGCAATCTTGCACTATATACACAATACTGTACATTAAATACTTCTCAACACAGTGTTCATTGTCTCAACAGTTGCTGGTTACCAGGGGCGGACTGACCATCAGGCACTTCGGACACGGAGCTGTCTGCCCCCATGCCTTGCTCTTTGCCCCATGCCCTGCTCTTTGCCCCATGCTCTGATGTGTGCCCCCATGCCCTGCTCTGTGCCCCCATGCCCTGATGTCTGCCCCATGCTCTGATGTTCAGCCCATGCCATGCTCTGTGCCCCCTTGCCCTGCTCTGTGCCCCCATGCCCTGCTGTCTACCCCATGCCCTGCTTCGTGCCTCCATGCCCTGCTGTCTTCCCCAATGCCCTGCTGTCTGCCCCCATGCCCTGCTGTCTCCCCCCATGCCTTGCCCTTTGCCCCATGCCCTGCTCTTTGCCCCCATGCTCTGATGTGTGCCCCCATGCCCTGCTCTGTGTCCCCATTCCCTGATGTCTGCCCCATGCTCTGATGTCTACCCCATGCCATGCTTTGTGCCCCCTTGCCCTGCTCTGTGCCCCCATGCCCTGCTGTCTACCCTATGCCTTGCTCCGTGCCCCCATGCCCTGCTGTCTGCCCCCATGCCCCGATGTCTGCCCCATTCCCTGATGTGTACCCCCATGCCCTGCTCTGTGCCCCCATGCCCTGCTCTGTGCCTCATGCCCTGCTCTGTGCCCCATGCCCTGATGTCTTCCCCATGCCTTGCTCTTTGCCCCATGCCCTACTCTTTGCCCCCATGCTCTGATGTGTGCCCCCATGCCCTGCTGTCTGACCCATGCCCTGCTCTGTGCCCCCATGCCCTGATGTCTGCCCCATGCTTTGATGTCTACCAAATGCCATGCTCTGTGCCCCCTTGCCATGCTCTGTGCACCCATGCCCTGCTGTCTACCCTATGCCCTGCTCCAGGCCCCCATGCTCTGCTGTCTACCCCATGCCCCAATGTCTCCCCCATGCCCTGCTCTGTGCCCCCCTGTCCTGCTCTTTGCCCCCATGTCCTGATGTCTGCCCCCATGCTCTGATGTGTGCCCCTATGCCCTGTTCTGTGCCCCCATGCCCTGCTCTGTGCCCCATGCCCTGATGTGTGCCCCCATGCCCTGCTGTCTGCCCCCGTGCCTTGCTCTGTGCCCCATGCCCTGCTCTGTGCCCCCATGCCCTGATGTCTTCCCCATGCCTTGCTCTTTGCCCCATGCCCTACTCTTTGCCCCCATGCTCTGATGTGTGCCCCCATGCCCTGCTGTCTGCCCCATGCCCTGCGCCCCCATGCCCTGATGTCTGCCCCATGCTTTGATGTCTACCCCATGCCATGCTCTGTGCCCCCTTGCCATGCTCTGTGCACCCATACCCTGCTGTCTACCCTATGCCCTGCTCCATGCCCCAATGCCCTGCCGTCTGCCCCATGCCCCGATGTCTCCCACATGCCCTGCTCTGTGCCCCCATGTCCTGCTCTTTGCCCCCATGTCCTGATGTGTGCCCCCATGCTCTGATGTGTGGCCCTATGCCCTGCTCTGTGCCCCCATGCCCTGATGTCTGCCCCATGCCATGCTCTGTGCCCCCATGCCCTGCTCTGTGCCCCCATGCCCTGATGTCTGCCCCATGCCCTGCTCTGTGCCCCCATGCCCTAATGTGTGCCCTCATGCCCTGCTGTCTGCCCCATGCCCTGCTCTGTTCCCCCATGCCCTGCTGTGTGCCTCATGCCCTGCTCTGTTCCCCCATGCCCTGCTGTGTGCCTCATGCCCTGGTCTGTGCCCCCATGCCCTGATGTCTACCCCATGCCCTTCTCTGTGCCCCCATGCCCTGATGTCTGCCCCATGCTCTGATGTGTGCAACCATGCCCTGCTGTCTGCCCCCATGCCCTGCTGTGTGTCCCCATGCTCTGCTGCCTGCCCCCCTGCCCTGCTGTGTGCCACCATGATGTGCCTTGCTCTGTGCCCCATGCCCTGATGTCTACCCCATGCCCTTCTCTGTGCCCCCATGCCCTGATGTCTGCCCCATGCTCTGATGTGTGCAACCATGCCCTGCTGTCTGCCCCCCTGCCCTGCTGTGTGCCACCATGATGTGCCTTGCTCTGTGCCCCATTGACTGTTGTCTGCCCCATGCCCAGCTGTCTGCCCCATGTTCTGATGTGTGCAACCATGCCCTGCTGTTTGCCCCCATGCCCTGCTGTGTGTCCCCATGCCCTGCTGCCTGCCCCTATCCCCTGCTGCATGCCCCCATGCCCTGCTGCCTGCCCCCATGTCCTGCTGTGTGCCCCCATGATGTGCTCAGTGATGTGTCCCATGACCTAATGCGTGCCCGTGATATTCCCTACTGTGTGCCCCATGATGTGCTCTACTGTGTGCCCTTGTGGTTTGCCCCATGTTGTGTCTTACTGTGTGCCCCATTCCCTACTATGTGCCCCACTGTGTGCCCAATTCCCTCCAGTGGGCTTGTAATGTGCCCTGAGCCCTACTGTATGCCCCATGATGTGCCCTGTACCCTGCTGTGTGCCATATGATGTGCCCTGCTGTGTGCCCCTTGATGCATCATTCAGTGCCCCATAGTGTGCTCTTCTGTGTGCACCATACAGCGCCCTATATGTACCCTCTTGCTCCATGTAATATACCCTGCTGTGCCCCACAATGTATCCTCTTGCCCCCATGTAATATGCCCTGCTCATAATGTGCCCTGCTGTGCCCCATAATATGAGATTTTATCCCTCCTAATGTGCTCTGCTGTGCCCCTTAATGTGCCCTCAAGCCCCCATGTAATATGCCCCATAATGTGCTCTGTTGTGCCCCATGCCCCTATGTAATATACTTTGCTGTACCCCATAATGTGCCCTCCTGCCCCATGTAATGTTCCATGCTGTGCCCCTCTGCCACCCCCCCATGTAATGTGCCCTATCATGTTCCCTGCTGCCCCCCCATTTAATGTGTCCTACTGTCCCCCCCCCAACCTGTAATGATCCCTGGTGTGCCCCATAATGTGCCCTGCTGCTCTCCATGTAGTGTGCCCTCCTGTCCTCCACACACACATATTGTGCCCTCCTGACCCCCTGTGCTATGACCTGCTGACTTCTATACTTTGCCATGGTTCCCCCATGCTCTGCCCTGCTGCCCCCTGTGTACTGTGCTGGCTTGACATCCAATGCTCTGCTCTGCTGCCCCCTGTGCACTGTTTATCTCAGGTTCAACCCAGAATTGAGGCGTCCACGCAGTGCAAGCTGGGGGGTGGGGCTTTGTGTGGGTGTAGCTTGAGTGTGGGTGGGGACACAGGGGGCCCCATGATCTCCTCTTGCCCGGGGGCCCCATGAGTTGTCAGTCCACCCCTGCTGGTTACTATGCAGTCCCTCCCTGACTATTTTAATCAAGTTCTTCCTTAAGGTAGGCTCAGACAAAGCAATCAAAGCATATCTTATAGGTACAAGGAAGCCTGGGCTTTGTTTAACAGCACCCCCTAAGCCCCTCCCACTGTTAAGAGTTTGCCACCCCCACAATTTGCTGCGGCACACGTAGCGCACCACAGGTCACTTTTTCCCTCACGCGTTCTTCATTCTGAAGTTCAAAATTTGGGAGGTATGTGAATGTGCATTGCAGTATTAAATAACCTCTGTAGTTCTTTGCATTCCTTCTCACAGAGAAGCTTGCAGATAATAATTGTCTACTTCTGAGTAGAGATGGGCTGAACACCCCCCTGTTCGGTTCACACCAGAACTCCCGAACATAGAAAAAGTTCTGGCCTGACCGCCAACCCTATTAAAGGCTATGGGACCCGAACTTGAAAAATCTAAAGTCCCCATTTTAAAGACTAATATGCAAGTTATTGGCTATAAAAGGGGTATGGGGGTCCAAATGCTGCCCTGGGGGACATGTATCAATGCAAAAAATATTTTTTAAAAAGATTGTTTTTACAGGAGCAGTAATTTTAATGATGCTTAACGTACAACAATAAAAATTAAAAATTCCTTTAAATATAGTTCTTAGGGGGTCCCCTTAGTCTGCCTGTAAAGTGGTGCATCTGTAGCATGTATAGAACATGACTCTGGGGGGACCCAGAGGGTTGTGGGGATAAGGCCCTTGTCTCCCCTATTCTCCCCTATGTGAATGAATATGTACCCATTCACCAAAAAAGTGTCAAAAAGTAATAAAAATACTGACAGTTTTTGACAATTCCTTTATTAAAAAATAAAAAAAAACAGTATCCCCCCGATGTAAATCCATCATCAATCACGACGCCCGCCGCGCCGCCGGACCTGAAAAAAATTAATAAAAATTTCTCCGTTGTCAACTAAAGCAAACCGCCGAATGCCTGGCTTGCCGTTTGACAGTTCTTATATAGGTAATGGCAGGACCACCTGGTGGCACTGCCACCTTGTAACATCCCTGGCCCGGCATGCACCGGTTCGTGACGTTACAAGGGGAGGGGGGTGTCAAAATCCAGCTAATACTGGATTGCACCCTTACATATCAGTTACAGCAAACAGTTTTTTTTTTACCTTTTGGGATAAAGGATTTACATATTTAAATAAAAGCCGATCATTTTAAATACTCATAAGTGTTAAATGGTCTGTCTTATACTTGTAACTGAAGCTTTCTGCTGGAGAGCTTTTGCTTTTGAAAAACAACAGACTTACTAGTTAAATCACCAAATGGAAATAGAAGAAAGAAAGCTTAAAAAAGAAAATAAATACAGCCATCACATCTAAGAATTGGTAAACTGCAATATATATGACTGCACAGTGGTGTAGTGGATAACACTTTCACCTAGCAGTAAAAAGGGTCGCTGATTCAAATCCCAACCACGACACTACCTGCCTGGAGTTTGCATGTTCTCCCTGTGCCTGCGTGGGTTTCCTATGGATACTCTGGTTTCCTCCCACACTCCAAAGACATGCTGGTAGGTTAATTGGATCCTTTCTAAAGTGTCCCTAGTATGTGTATGTATGAATGTGAGTTAGGGACCTTAGAGTGTAAGCTCCTTGAGGGTAGGGACTGATGTGAATGTACAATGTATATGTAAAGAACTGCATAAATTGACAGCGCTATATAAGTACCTGAAATAAATAAATATAAGAAAAGTTTGCTTTTGGATTTAATACTGTGTTAACCATTTTGGAAAAGAGTGGGATATACATTAGTATTCAAGACAAAGTGGAAAAAAGTGTGGGTATAGTCAAATTATCAACAAGACAGTTGATAATTGTGTCGAGAGCCAGTATACCTACACAGTGTTGTAGAGACAAGTGGTATGTTTCAGCAGTACGTGGGCTTGCCGTACACCTACTAAGTTACATAGTTACATAGTGACATAATTACATAGTAGGCAAGGTTGAAAAAGGACACAAGTCCATCAAGTCCAACCTATGTGTGTGATTATATGTCAGTATTACATTGTATATCCCTGTATGTTGCGGTCGTTAAGATGCTTATCTAATAGTTTTTTTAAACTATCGGTGCCCCCAGCTGAGACCACCGCCTGTGGAAGGGAATTCCACATCCTTTCCGCTCTTACACTAAAGAACCCTCTACGTAGTTTAAGGTTAAACCTCTTTTCTTAAAATTTTAATGAGTGGCCACGTGTCTTGTTAAACTCCCTTCCACGAAAAAGTTTTATCCCTATTGTGGGGTCACCAGTATGGTATTTGTAAATTGAAATCATATCCCCTCTCAAGCGTCTTCTCCAGAGAGAATAAGTTCTGTGCTCGCAACCTTTCATCATAATTAATTTCCTCTGGACCCTTTATTAGCTTTGTTGCCCTTCTTTGTACTCGCTCCATGTCCAGTACATCCTTCCTGAGGACTGGTGCCCAGAACTGGACAGGATACTCCAGGTGTGACCGGACCAGAGTCTTGTAGTGTGGGAGAATTATCGCTTTATCCCTGGAATTAATCCCTTTTTTAATGCACGCCAATATTCTGTTTGCTTTGTTAGCAGCAGCTTGGCATTGCATGCCATTGCTGAGCCTACCATCTACTAGGACCCCCAGGTCCTCCATCCTAGATTCCCCCAGAGGTTCTCCCCCTAGTGTATAGATTGCATTCATATTTTTGCCACCCAAATGCATTATGTTACATTTTTCTACATTAAACCTAATATGTAGTTGCCCACCCCATTAATTTGTTCAGATCTTCTTGCAAGGTTTCCACATTCTGCGGAGAAGTTATTGCCCTGCTTAGCTTAGAGATTGAGATTACAGAGATTGAACTGTTTACCCCATCCTCCAGGTCATTTATGAATAAATTAAATAGGATTGGTCACAGCATAGAACCCTGTGGGGCCCCACTACCCACCCCTGACCATTCCGAGTATTCCCCATTTATCACCACACTTTGAACTTGCTCTTGTAGCCAGTTTTCACTTCAAGTACTCACCCTATGGTCCATGCCAATGGACCTTATTTTGTACAGTAAACCTTTATGGGGAACTGTGTCAAATGCTTTTGCAAAATCCAGATACACCACATCCACGGGCCTTCCTTTATCTAGATGGCAAATCACTTCCTCATAGAAGGTTAATAGATTGGTTTGGCAAGAATGATTCTTCATGAATCCATGCTGATTACTGCTAATGATACCGTTTTCATTACTAAAATCTTGTATATAGTCCCTTATCATCCCCTCCAAGAGCTTGCATACTATTGATGTTGGGCTAACTGGTCGGTATTTCCCAGGGATGTATTTGGGCCCTTTTTAAATATTGGTGCTACATTGGCTTTTCTCCAATCTGCTGGTACCATTCCAGTCAGTAGACTGTCAGTAAAAATTAGGAACAATGGTCTGGCAATTACTTGACTGAGTTCCCTAAGTACCCTCGGGTGCAAGCCACCTGGTCCCTGTGATTTATATGTTAAATTTCCCAAGTCTAATTTTAATTCTGTCCTCTGTTAGCCATGAGGGTGCTTCCTGTGATGTGTCACAAGGATAAATACTGCAGTTTTGGTTACTGAAGCCCCCCGATTCCCTTGTGAAGACTGAGGAAAAGAATAAATTCAATACCTTCGCCATCTCCCCATACTTTGTAACCAGATGTCCTTCCTTATTCTTTATGGGGCCAATATGGTCTGTCCTCCCGTTTTTACTGTTTACATACTTAAAGAATTTCTTTGGATTTTTTTTGCTCTCCTCCGCTATGTGTCTTTCGTGTTCTATCTTAGCCGTCCTAATTGCACCCCTACATTTCTTGTTGCATTCTTTATAAAGTTTGAATTCTGATGATGATCCCTCAACATTGTATTTAATGAAGGCCTTCTCTTTTGCCTTTATATGCATTTTTACATTGGCGTTAAGCTATCCAGGACTTTTGTTCGCTCTTTTAAATGTATTACCCAATGGGATGCACTGGCTAATGCCCTTATTTACGTAATATGCTCTTAAAGCGAACCCATCACACATCCGTGTTCTTTGTTCCTAAGATTTTTTCCCAATTTATATCTTCTAGCAAGGTTCATAGTTTAGGGAAGTTGGCTCTTTTGAAATTCAGTGTATTTCCCTTATGTTTCCTATTTGTGTGATTTATACTGAAGCCAATTGACCTGTGATCGCTGTTTCCTAAATTTCCCCGTATTTCCACATCCGTGATCAGGTCTGTATTGTTGGTAATCAGTAGACCTAGTAACGCTTTATTTCTAGTTGGTGCGTCTACCATCTGACCCATGAAATTGTCCTGCAAAACATTTAGGAACTGGCGAGCCTTAGATGAATGTGTGGTTGGTTCTCTCCGCCCAGCCTATGTATGGATAATTAAAATTCCCCATTATGATAACACTTCCCATCCTTGCTGCTAATCCAAATTGTGATAGGAAGTCTGCCTCCCCCTCCTATCTCAGGTTAGGGGGCCTATAGCATACTCCCAGTATTATTTTCCCCTTAGCTTTATCCCTTTGGAGTTCTACCCGTAAGGATTCCACCTCCTCCCTAGCTCCCTTAATGATGTAATCTCTCACATTCAATTGTACATTATTCTTGATATACAGGCATACCCCTCCCCCTTTTTTACCCTCTTTTTCACTGCGATAAAGGGTATACCCTTGAATGGTTGCCAGCCAATCATGAGAGCTGTTAAACCTCTGAAATACCCACAAAATCAAAATCCTCCTCGTACAACAGTATCGCTACTTACCTTGGGTTTATGTGCTACCAACCTACCACTAATGCCCCCAATACTACCCTCTGGACTAAGTTGACTATCTCTACTAGGTATGAGCCTGAACACCCCCCGGTTCGGTTCGCGGCAGAACATGCGAACAGGCAAAAAATTTGTGCGAACACCGTTAAAGTCTATGGGACTGGAACGTGAAAAATCTAAAGTGCTAATTTTAAAGGCTAATATGCAAGTTATTATAAAAAGTGTCTGGGGACCGGGGTCCTGCCCCAGGGGACATGTATCAATGCAAAAAAATGTTTTAAAAACAGACGTTTTTTTCGGGAGCAGTGATTTTAAAAATGCTTAAAGTGAAACAATAAAAGTGAAAAATTCTTTTAAATATCGTGCCTGGGGTGACTATAGTATGCCTGTAAAGTGGCGCATTTTTCCCGTGTTTATAACAGTCTGAGAGCAAAATGACATTTCTAAAGGAATAAAAGTCATTTAAAACTGCTTGCGGCTGTAATGTAAATTTGCCCCCCCCCCCAACCCATTACCAGACCCTTTGGGTCTGGTATGGATATTAAGGGGAACCCCGAACCCAATAAAAAAAAAAAAAGGCATGAGGCCCTCAGGCCCTATATACTCTGAACAACGGCAATATACAGGCAGTCCCCGGGTTACAAACAAGATAGGGACTGTAGGTTTGTTCTTAAGTTGAATCTGTTTGTAATTTGGAACAGGTGCATTTTGTAAGATTTAAAAAATCTATTTTTAAGCTTTTTGGATAACATAGGGAAGGGTTATCATCACCCCTGTAACATTTGTTTTGCTTTCTGTGCCCCTGTTCAGAAGATTTCACCTCACTTTCTGTCCCAATGACAATTGGATTTAGAAAATTTTGGGTTATTAGGGAAACAAGGATGGGTTATAAAGCATCAGTGGAGACACCTTTTTCCCATATTAACTCTTACAGAATTTCCCTTCCTAGGGGTAGATTTCCTTTCACTTCCTGTTGTCTTGTTTGTAAGTCGGATGTTTGAAAATAGGGGACCGTGTCAGGGGGCTTACCTCGGCAGGCGGGGCGCTCGCGGTGGTGTGCGACAGGGCACGTCGGCGCGCGTTCCTGCGGACCTCGCCATGCGTGTTCCTCGCGGCGCCGGCGCGTGTGTCCAGGATCGTTCCGCTGTGCACGCCGGTCTGCGGGGGCGCGCGCGTGGGCGTTGGCGGGCGCGCGTGCCTGTGTGTGCCGGGGCGCGCGCGTGCACGTCGTTTGGCGCCAAAAGCTCCATTTAAGCCGGTGTGCTCTTGTGACCAGTGCTGCCTAATCAACAGCTAGTCATCCCAGAGCCTGACCTTGTACCTTGTCTGTTCCTGAAATACCTGCTGACCCGGCCTTGTCCCCCGACCTCTCTCTGAACTCTGCCTGTAACGACCTCTGCTTGTTTGACCATCCGCTTGCCTGTCCCACTGTACCTTTGCCGACTGCCTGTTACCGAACCCGGCCTGTCTCCTGACCATCCGTCTGCCTGCTCCCTGGGATCCTATCTGCCTGTCTGCAGAATTCCTGCCTGTTGTCCTTACAAGCCTGCTCAGCCCAGTGCCTGTGCTCCAGCCTACTCCAGCCTTCCCATCTGTTAACCCTGCAACTTCTGGACTGCAATACCTGGACTACTATACAGGCCCTCATACCACTCTGTACTTTCGTGCCTTCTGTTTACTCTACCAGGGGGCCGATAGTCGGAGGGTAAGGGAGCCTACCCTCTGCCCGACGGGACTCGCCGGTCTGGTAAGTAGGAGCCTGATAGTATTAGGCAGCCATGACCGAGTCCGGGCAGGGGGCTTCCCCCATGGACGAACTTTGCCGACATCTGGCGGGTTTAACCCAGGCAGTGAAGAGCCTACAAGAGGGATACTCCAGCCTGGAAGAGCGTGTACAGGCCTTGTCCGCACCTTCCGGTCCGCAAGGGTCCGCAGCAGCCACCTCAGCACCCTCCGTGGTCATGTTACCTCCTGAGCCAAAAGTACCAGTACCTGAAAGATTTCTCGGAGACCGAAGTAGGTATCGTGCCTTCCGGAATGCCTGTAATCTCTACTTCGCCCTACAGCCACGCACGTTCTCCCTTGAAGTCACTAAGGTGGGCTTTGTCATTTTCTTACTTTCTGGTGAACCACAAACATGGGCCCACCGACTTTTGGAGCAAAAATCAGTCGTCTTGGATAGTCTGGAGGCCTTCTTTGGTGCTATGTCCCAACTATACGAAGACCCCCAGCTTACCGCCACCGCGGAAGCCACCTTACAGGCCCTTCGCCAGGGCCGTCGAGCAGCAGAAGACTATGCCGTCGAGTTCAGACGCTGGAGCTCAGACACGGCGTGGAATGACGCTGCGTTGCGCCATCAGTTCAGGATGGGGTTGTCAGATCCCCTCAAGGATGAGTTGGCACGGGTAGGGGTACCACAGACCCTGGAAGAGCTTATCAACCTGTCCATCCAAATAGACCGTAGATTGCGAGAGCGACGTGCTGAAAGAACCACCAGTACCTTTCGCCCCACCTGGATGATTCCACAAGTACCCTGTCCTCCCAGCAGATCTCCCGCTCCTCCACCTGCCTCGGCCTATGATGCGCCAGAACCTATGCAACTCGGTCTATTCCGCCCTTCTTTGACCCCAGAGGAGAAAACACGCAGACGGGCACACAACCTCTGCCTCTACTGTGGGGAATCCGGGCACTACGCCAGCGGTTGCCCCAACAAGATGCGTAAGTGTCGCTCTGCTGATCGTACCTGTGCTACTATTGTACCCACTATTGGCACGCACCTAACCATTTCTGTCACTTTACAGCTTCCCGGAAAGGCCATCCAAGTCCCAGCTATCATTGATTCTGGAGCCTGCAGCTGTTTTATCGACCGGACCTTTGCCTCCCAACATGCCATTCCGCTCCAACCCAAAACTCAAAGCCTTGCTGTTCATCTTGCAGACGGATCTGCTCTCCGCTTCGGTCCGGTCACTCAAGAAACCGTCCCTTTAGAAGCCATCATGGGCCAACGACACCGTGAATATCTCTGTTTGGACGCCATCTCGTCCCCCCTTTTTCCAGTCATTCTTGGAATACCTTGGCTACAGGTGCACAACCCTCAAATCAACTGGGCTTCTGGTAATGTCGAGTTCCTCTCTGGATATTGTCTTCAACACTGTCTGCAAGGGACTGGCCGTGAGGTTACCCAACTCCTCTGTCTACATCCGGATGTTGATCTGCTTCAAGCTATCCCTGAGCCTTACCAAGACTTTGCGGATGTGTTTAGCAAGAAGGGGGCAGAATTATTACCTCCACACAGGCCCTACGACTGCCCAATTGAATTACTTCCTGGAACCGAGGTACCTTTTGGCCGGATCTTCCCCCTGACTGAGCAGGAGCTGGGCACCCTGAAGCAGTATCTAGATGAAAATCTGAAGAAGAAATTTATCCGCCCGTCCACCTCCCCGGCCGGTGCGGGCTTATTCTTTGTGGAAAAGAAAGACCATTCTCTGCGGCCATGTATTGATTACCGCGAATTGAACAAGATAACTATTAAAAATCGTTACCCGCTTCCTCTGGTACCTGAGCTATTCCAAAGGCTGGGCACTGCCAGAATCTTTACTAAATTGGATCTTCGGGGTGCTTACAATTTAATCCGCATCCGAGAGGGTGACGAGTGAAAGACTGCGTTTCGCACTCGTTTCGGGCATTTTGAGTACCAGGTCATGCCCTTCGGTCTTTGTAATGCCCCAGCTACGTTCCAGCACTTTGTGAACGACATCTTTAGAGAATTCCTGGACCTCTACGTCATTGTCTATCTGGACGACATACTCATCTTCTCCTCTTCTTTGACTGATCACCGCAGGCACGTCAGGAATGTTCTCGCCCGGCTCAGGCAACACGGCCTATACGCTAAACTGGACAAGTGTGAGTTCGAACGTCAGAGTATCCAGTTCTTGGGACTCATTATTTCTGTAGAAGGAATTAAGATGGATCCACAAAAAGTGTCGGCCATCCTGGACTGGCCTGCTCCTACAGACAAGAAAGGGGTCCAACGTTTCGTAGGATTTTCTAACTTCTACAGAAAATTTATTAAAGACTTCTCTAAGATCATTTCGCCAATAACGGAACTTACTAGACAGGGGGCACGATTCTGTTGGTCGTCCCGAGCACAGGCAGCTTTCGAGAAATTAAAGGGACTGTTTACTTCTGCTTCTATCCTCAAACACCCGGACCCTGCGCTACCGTTTGTGCTGGAAGTGGATGCTTCAGAGATCGCAGTGGGGGCAGTACTTTCTCAACGCCAGGGCCCCAAAGCCCTCCTGTTTCCTGTAGCATTCTTTTCCCATAAACTCTCGTCGTCTGAGAAAAATTATGACGTGGGAGACCGGGAACTGTTGGCCATCAAAGCGGCTCTGGAGGAATGGCGCTATCTGTTGGAGGGTGCTGTACATCCGGTTCTCATCTTTACCGATCACAAGAACTTGGAATACCTAAGGGCAGCCAAGCGACTTAAACCACGACAGGCTAGATGGGCACTTTTTTTTTCCCGCTTCTCCTTTCATATTACGTACAGACCCGGATCCAAGAATGGAAAACCTGATGCTTTATCACGAATGTTTCACGATTCCAAGGAAATTGCTCCTCCTGATACTATTTTGCCAGCGGGAAATTTCTTACTCCTCCAGGGAGATTTCATTTCCAGGATTAAACAGGCCTCCTCTGAAATTCCCCTACCTACTGGAACCAGTTTAAGTGACGGGTTGCTCTGGCATGAAGGCAAGATTTTTGTACCTGAAAAACTTAGAGTGCTGGTACTGGAACTGTGCCACGACCACAAGCTGGCGGGTCACTTCGGAGCCCGGAAAACCTCGGAATTGGTGCTACGCACCTTTTGGTGGCCATGTCTCCTGGAGGACTGTAAAAAGTATGTGGGTTCTTGCCACACTTGTGCCCGGAATAAATGCAACCGCTCAAGGGCCTGGGGCTTATTGAGACCCTTACCGATTCCTGACAGACCTTGGAGAATGTTATCAATGGACTTCATTGTGGAGCTACCCCCTTCTGAAGGTTTCTCAACCATCTTTGTGGTGATCGATAGGCTATCCAAGATGGCACACTTCCTCCCTATGAAGGGTACTCCCACAGCCGTAGAAACGGCGAAGATATTCGTCAAAGAAATAGTGAGATTACATGGGGTACCCGCGAATATTGTATCCGATCGGGGTGTCCAATTTACCTCCCGGTTCTGGAGAGCACTGTGTGCCGCCCTGGAAATTGAATTAGCATTCTCCTCGGCCTACCACCCTCAGACGAACGGCCAGACAGAAAGAACTAACCAGACGCTGGAGCAATACCTCCGTTGTTTTTCTGTATTTACGCAGGATGACTGGGTGTCCTTGTTACCAGTCGCTGAATTCTCGTATAACAACTCCCTACACTCTGCCATCAACCAGACTCCTTTCTTTGCAAATTACGGATTCAATCCTTCTTTCCTTCCCAGTTCTATCCCGGAATGTACCCTACCCGCAGTAACGGAAACAATGGAGTTCTTCTCTAGTAACTGTAAAATCTTGCAGGAAACCATGGCCCAATCCCAGGCTTCCTTCAAGAGGATGTTCGACAAGAAAAGGCGAGGAGAACTCGTCCTTGAGCCTGGCAACCAAGTGTGGCTCTTCACAACTAACCTAAGGTTGGCTTGTCCCTCCAGGAAGTTGGGACCTAAGTTCCTGGGCCCGTTTCGGGTGAAAAGAAAGGTGAATGATGTTGCTTTTGAACTTAGTCTGCCAGAGTCCCTTAGAATTCACCCGGTCTTTCACGTGTCGTTATTGAAACCAGTTATCCCCGATCCCTTTCCTGACCGTAAGGCCAAGCCACCGGAGTCTGTTTTGGTCAACAATGAGGAGGAGTTCGAAGTCGAGGCAATCCTGGATTGTAGGAAGAGGCAGAATCAGCTCCAGTACCTCATTAAGTGGAAGGGGTATGGACCCGAGGATAACTCTTGGGAACCCGAAAGTAACCTCCATGCCAACGAATTGTTACGAGTCTTCAAGAACTCCCATGCACCCAGGTTGGCCCAGCTGGGCATCCGGAGGCTGCCCTTGAGGGGGGGGCACTGTCAGGGGGCTTACCTCGGCAGGCGGGGCGCTCGCGGTGGTGTGCGACAGGGCGCGTCGGCGCGCGCGTTCCTGCGGACCTCACCATGCGTGTTCCTCGCGGCGCCGGCGCGTGTGTCCAGGATCGTTCCGCTGTGCACGCCGGTGTGCGGGGGCGCGCGCGCGGGCGTTGGCGGGCGCGCGTGCCTGTGTGTGCCGGGGAGCCCGCGTGCACGTCGTTTGGCGCCAAAAGCTCCATTTAAGCCATGGTGCTCTTGTGACCAGTGCTGCCTAATCAACAGCTAGTCGTCCCAGAGCCTGACCTTGTACCTTGTCTGTTCCTGAAATACCTGCTGACCCGGCCTTGTCCCCCGACCTCTCTCTGAACTCTGCCTGTAACGACCTCTGCTTGTTTGACCATCCGCTTGCCTGTCCCACTGTACCTTTGCCGACTGCCTGTTACCGAACCCGGCCTGTCTCCTGACCATCCGTCTGCCTGCTCCCTAGGATCCTATCTGCCTGTCTGCAGAATTCCTGCCTGTTGTCCTTACAAGCCTGCTCAGCCCAGTGCCTGTGCTCCAGCCTACTCCAGCCTTCCCATCTGTTAACCCTGCAACTTCTGGACTGCAATACCTGGACTACTATACAGGCCCTCATACCACTCCGTACTTTCGTGTCTTCTGTTTACTCTACCAGGGGGCCGATAGTCGGAGGGTAAGGGAGCCTACCCTCTGCCCGACGGGACTCGCCGGTCTGGTAAGTAGGAGCCTGATAGACCGCATGTATATACTATATGGCCTGCCCTATACAGTCTGCGGAAAATTGGGCCTTAGGCGGTGGTGGTGGTGGCACAACACTGTAAAGCCTCACGGATACTTTTGTTAAGCGCAGGAACAGGCCCTGCTGTGAAATATTAGATCAAAAATTGTAATTACACGCCCCTGTTAAACAGGGGCAGAAAAATTGGGCCTTAGGCAGTGGTGGTGGTGCCCTGAACCCAAAATATTCCTAGAAGCTATTATAATGAAGTTTGAGGAGGAATAGGATAGTCACTCAGCATAATAGGATAGTCACTCAGCATATGCAGTCTTCAAGGGATCCCACATTCATAGAAAAATCAATCGGTTACATCAGCATCAGGTGCTTGGTAGCTGGTGATCCAAGACTGATTCATTTTTATGAATGTGAGCCGATCAACAGAGTCTGTGGACAGGCGCACTCTGTGACCGGTTACAAAACCACTGAATGTGCGTTCAGAAAGAACACTGGATGCAGGACAGGCCAGTAGCTCAATTGCATATTGAGCAAGCTCTGGCCAGTGGTCCATCCTCAAGACCCAGTAACCCAGTGGATGTTCTGGTGGAAAGGTAGATATTCCTGCACCATGTAATTTAGATGCTGGTGATGGTTGAGGGAACTGATCAGACCTGGACGCTGAAGACTGAAGAATTGTCTGAAGGCATCGGTCAGCTGGCCACCTTTTCCTCTGCTCTTTCTGTGACTGAACGAAGCCTCAGCAACACGTTGTCCAGCACCAGGAAATTGTAACCTCCCAGGCTCTGGAAACACATTGCACAAACCTTTCTGCAAGGACTCCCAAAGATGTTTCATCCTCTGCTCCCTCCTCGAAGGCTGGATAAGTTCTGCAACCTTACCCTTGTAACGTGGATCAAGAAGGGTTGCCAGCCAGTAATGATCCCTCTCCTTGATACCACAAATCCTAGGGTCCTTTCGCAGGCTTTGCAGGATCAGGGAGGCCAAGCAGCATAAGTTTGCAGAGGCATTCGATCCTGAGTCCTCTGGATCACTAAGGATCACATGATCCTCAACCACCTCCTCCCAGCCACGTACAACTTTATGGGTTTCTGGGGACTGCAAACGTTCCCTTGAAGACTGCTGCTGATGCTGAGTGTTATCCACCACCTCCATGCTGACACAATCCTCCTCCTCCTCCTCTTCTTCTTCCTGTGTGATTGGCGGGCCTGCAGGAATACTAGTATCTGGATAAAGGGGGCCTTGAGAGGTAAGGAAGTCCTCCTCTTCCTCCCACTGTTCTGTCTCAAGTGCCCTGTCCATTATTCCACGAAGTGTGTGCTCCAACAGGAAGACAAGAGGGACAGTATCACTGATGCATGCACTGTCACTGCTCACCATCCTCGTGGCCTCCTCAAATGGTGGCAGGACAGTGCATGTATCCTTGATCAGTAGCCAATGGCATGGCGAAAAAAAGGCAAGCTCCCCTGACCCTGTCCTGGTGCCATACTCACACAGCTACTCATTGATGGCCCTCTGCTGCATGTGCACGTTGAGTTCCACCTGGTGGGCATGTCACAACTGAGGCGGTTCTTGGGCAGGTTGCATTCTCTTTGAATGTCAGCCAGCCGAGCACTGGCATTATATGACCGGCAGAAATGACCACAGACTTTCCTGGCCTACCTCAGGAGATCCTGTAAGCCAGGGTACCTGCTCAAGAACCGCTGCACCACCAAATTCAGGACGTGAGCCAAACAGGGAACATGGATCAAGTGTCCCTGTCGGAGGGCGGAGAGGAGTTTGGTGCCATTTTCACATACAGCCATTCCTGGCTGAAGCTGGCATGGCGTCAACCACCTCTGAGCCTGCCCCTGCAGAGCTGACAGAATCTCTGCCCCAGTGTGGCTCCTGTCCCCTAAGCAGACCAACTCAAGCACCACATGGCATCTTTTTGCCTGAGTGCTTGCGTAGCCCCTTGAACGCCTACGGAGCACCGCTGGTGCAGAGGAGAAATCTGCAGAGGAAGAGTCCATAGAGGAAGAAGAAGAGGAGGGGGTGGAGGAAAGAGCTGTGGAAGAATCACCACTAGCATTTTGGAGGCGTGGTGGCAGAACAAGCTCCAACAATACTGAACCCTGTCCTGCATCCTTCATAGCTGCCAGTAGAGTTACCCAGTGCGCCGTGAAAGAAAGGTAATGTCCCTGTCCATGACTGCTGGACCATGAGTCAGCAGTAATATGCACCTTACTGCTGACCGCCTTGTCCAACGAGGCCAAGACATTGCCTTCCACAAGCCGGTATAGCCTTCCGTGAAATGAAATGGCGTTTGGGAACCTGCCACTGAGGTACCGCACATTCCACAAATTCACAAAAGGGGGCAGAGTCTACCAGCTGAAAAGGCAGCAGTTGTAGTGCTAGCAATTTGGCCAAGCTAGCATTCAGACGCTGAGCATGTGGATGGCTGGGAGCGAATTTCTTTCGATGGTTTAGCAACTGGGTTAGGGAAATTTGCCTGCTAAAATACGATGTTGGTGTACCACTAGCACATTGCCCGCAAATACTTGGGACACCTATTTGTATACCTTCATTCCTCTCAGTGCAGGTTTCTGAGAGGACTGGAGGTATAGAGGGGTTGGAGATCCCAGCTGATGAGGGGCAAGGAGAGGTCCGCCTTGTTCTTTGATGTGGGTCTTTTAAGTGCTGTTGCCAATGGACTGCATGGAAGGTCGTCATATGTCTGGTCAAGCATGTGGCGCCCAAGCGGCTGCTGTTTTGGCCACGCTTGATACGCTTCAGAAACAGCAACGGTGTGATCTGCTGCACACATGTCAAAAAGGCCCACACCAAAGAACTTTTTAAAATATGTGGAGTCAGCAGCGCCCTGCACCTGCTTAGCTCTGCGGTGTGATGCAATAGGGTGGCTGCCCTTAAGCTGCCCCCTGGAGGGCATCCTGCCTCGTTGGAGATGTGCCTCCTCCTCCTCTCTTCTATCAGGCACCCAGGTAGAGTCAGTGACCTCATCATCCCCTCCCTCCTCGTCACTGGAGCAAACTTGGCAGTATGCTGCAGCTTGGGGAACATGGCTGCCAGTTTCTTGACCTTCTTGGGAACCCCCTCTCTCTAGGCTCACGTTACTCCCTCCCTCAACCTAGGTACCATCATCAGAGCCTTCAAATCGCTGCACATCCTCCTGCAGCATGTACCCGACACTGTAGTCGAATAGTTCGGGGGACTCCTCCGTGCATGATGGTGGGGCTAGGGAAGGAGTGACTGTTGACATGGAGCCGATGGAATAGGCCGCTTTGGCAGGTGCATTGGCAGGCAAACTACTCTGAGCCTGGGTGACAGAGAATGAGGAGGGCTTTGTTATCCATTCCACCAACTCTTCTGCATATTGTGGCTCAATAACACGGCCAGCTGCAGAAAAAGAGGACAAGCGTGCCCCACGGCCATGTGCTGAGGATGCACCGTGTCCACGACCAGCACTATTGACTGTAGACACAGAGCCTGCTTGCCCTCTTTAAGTGGCCTGTCAGTGTCTGCCTCTCCTTGGTGGCCTTCCAGACATGCTGTAAATTTTGTTTAGCAAAACCACACTACACTGTATTGTGTACTGTGTACACCACCAGAAAAGTAGTAGCAAGTGCACTAGGGGTGCACGGTACTGTGTACACCAACAGAAGTGTAATAACAACTATGGGTGTACTGTATGTATTGTGTACTGTGTACACCACCAAAAAAGTAGTAGCAACTGCACTAGGGGTGCACGGTACTGTGTACACCAACAGAAGTGTAATAACAACTATGGGTGCACTGTATGTATTGTGTACTGTGTACACCACCAGAAAAGTAGTAGCAACTGCACTAGGGGTGCACAGTACTGTGTACACCAACAGAAGTGCAATAACAACTATGGGTGCACTGTATGTATTGTGTACTGTGTATACCACCAAAAAAGTAGTAGCAACTGCACTAGGGGTGCACGGTACTGTGTACACCAACAGAAGTGTAATAACAACTATGGGTGTACTGTATTGTGTACACCACCAGAAAAGTAGTAGCAACTGCACTAGGGGTGCACGGTACTGTGTACACCAACAGAAGTGTAATAACAACTATGGGTGCACTGTATGTATTGTGTACTGTGTACACCACCAGAAAAGTAGTAGAAACTGCACTAGGGGTGCACAGTACTGTGTACACCAACAGAAGTGCAATAACAACTATGGGTGCACTGTATGTATTGTGTACTGTGTACACCACCAAAAAAGTAGTAGCAACTGCACTAGGGGTGCACGGTACTGTGTACACCAACAGAAGTGTAATAACAACTATGGGTGTACTGTATTGTGTACACCACCAGAAAAGTAGTAGCAACTGCACTAGGGGTGCACAGTACTGTGTACACCAATAGAAGTGCAATAACAACTATGGGTGCACTGTATGTATTGTGTACTGTGTACACCACCAGAAAAGTAGTAGCAACTGCACTAGGGGTGTACGGTACTGTGTACACCAACAGAGGTGTAATAACAACTATGGGTGTACTGTATTGTGTACACCACCAGAAAAGTAGTAGCAACTGCACTAGGGGTGCACGGTACTTTGTAACCAACAGAAGTGTAATAACAACTATGGGTGCACTGTATGTATTGTGTACTGTGTACACCACCAGAAAATTAGTAGCAACTGCACTAGGGGTGCACAGTACTGTGTACACCAAAAGAAGTCTAATAACAACTATGGGTGCACTGTATGTATTCTGTACACCACCAGGAAAGTAGTAGCAACTGCACTAGGGGTGCACGGTACTGTGTACACCAACAGAAGTGCAATAACAACTATGGGTGCACTGTATGTATTGTGTACTGTTTACACCACCAGAAAAGTAGTAGCAACTGCACTAGGGGTGCACGGTACTGTGTACACCAACAGAAGTGTAATAACAACTATGGGTGTACTGTATGTATTGTGTACTCTGTACACCACCAGAAAAGTAGTAGCAACTGCACTAGGGGTGAACGGTACTGTGTACACCAACAGAATTGTAATAACAACTATGGGTGTACTGTATTGTGTACACCACCAGAAAAGAAGTAGCAACTGCACTATGGGTGCACAGTACTGTGTACTGTGTACACCTGTCAGGAAAGGTCCCCTCCGCTGGTAATATCGATCATTTGGCATGGAGTACTGAGGTCCACCAGCAGGTGTCTCCTGGCAGTTTGGAGCTGTTTTCCTTCTGGTATTCTGTCACCTTTGGGCCGCAGTACTAGCGTCCACCAGCAGAAGAATCCTGGCAGTATGGAGCGGGTATTCCCCTCTGCAGACAGGTGTCACCTGACCTTAATTAGCAGCTGCAGTATAAATACCCGGCAAGTGCACACTCATCTTGCCCTGGTATTGTCCTTGTGCCCTGACCTGTTATCCTGTTATCCTGATGCCTGTATTCCGTATCCTGAACCTGTTTGTTTCTGTTCCTGTATCCCTGGATCCTGCAGCCTGATTCCTTCCATCTTGTTCCCTGTCTGTTTACTCCTGGCCACCCATCTGCTGATCTCCTGTTTATGACCCTGGCCTGGCTTGAATTCGATTCTGGTGCTCCCTTTTGCTATATATGCTGGTTGGGTTATTATCACTGTTTGGTTGTTCAGTTTGTTCACTCTGTATTGGTGGTGTGTTCACATTTATATGCATTTACTTTAATAAACTTAGTTACTTTCACCTGTTTATGTCTGGTTCACTCTGTCGCAGTCGCACAGTTCTGGTCATATCTGGTTTATGACAGAATACCAGGGCCATCCCTGACCGGAAGTGGCTGCACAGGGGAACCATTTTGATTCAGTTTGGTTGCAAACATGAATGCCGATGAGGTTATTTATTTTTCTCTGCTGGCATCTGAAAGTGGTGATTATTGCCGCCAGGCTTTGAAAGGATGGTTTAGTGACCAGTTGTTTGCAACTATACGTTTGGCTCACTCCCTGGTCGATCAGGGTTATATATTGTTTGGGGAGGTGCAGCCTTTGATCAAGATCTGTACTGAGCTCGCCCTGCCCTGTATTCCAGAGGACCGTGATGATTTCACTCCTCCTTTTGATATGAATCAGGTTGTATCCCTAGTTTGGCTTTTTGAAGATGATCCAGCCGATTTTTGTGAGCACTACTCAGCCTGTTCCCCAGGTGATTGCTGAGTGCATTGTGTCTGCTCAGTCTTTTGTTAGACAGGGAGATTTAAAAGCACAGTTTGTACAACCTATACTTTCAGCATGGTCTGACATGGTGCAATCATCTCCAGCCAAACAAACCACCTCTGCCACCAAACACCAGCCTACCCAAATATATGTTTCCCTATCACCCATGTCAACCTCAGTTGCAGCTCAGTATACGCTGCTTCCAACCAAATACTCATATCCGGTCTCTGCTCCCTGTACCTATCCTGCATTCAACCCACCTGCTTCTTCTCAGCTGCCTACAAACCCACAGGAACTTTCCCCAGCTACTGTTACCTCTTCTCTGCCATATCCCAATCCTCCTTTCCAGTCTGCTGCACCCCTCACCGCTGCCCAGCCTGATGTGTTCCTGTCTGCTGCCCAGCCTGATGTGTTCTTGTCTGCTGCCCAGCCTGGTGTGTTCCTGTCCGCTGCCCAGCTTGGTGTGTTCCTGTCCGCTGCCCAGCTTGGTGTGTTCCTGTTCGCTGCCCAGCCTGATGTGTTCCTGTCCGCTGCCCAGCCTGATGTGTTCCTGTCCGCTGCCCAGCCTGATGTGTTTCGGTCCGCTACCCAGCCTGATGTGTTCCTGTCCGATGCCCAGCCTGATGTGTTCTGGTCCGCTGCCCAGCCTGATATATATATATATATATATATATATATATATGAGACTGTCTGTATATATATATATATATATATATATATATATATATATATATATATATATTAAATACACTGCAGCTAACTGCATAACCTGCCTGCCAGAGAAAAAGTCCACCAGGAACGGCTTGCAGTTAAATATAGCTAAACTGTATGCAGTGGATATATATATATAATATATACACACGAGACTTTGTGTGTGTGTGTGTGTGTGTGTGTGTATATATATATATTAAATACACTGCAGCTAACTTAATAACCTGCCTGCCTGAAGTAAATTAGAAAAAGTACACCAGGAACGGCCTGCAGTCAGATATAGCTAAACTGGATACAGTGTATATATGTACGAGACTGTCTGTATATATGTGTGTATATATATCCACGCCAACAACACACTACACGGGGCCGACGTGCAGGCAGCCTTATATAGCGTGGGGCGTGGATCTAGTCCCCCTGAGCCATGATTGGCCAAAGACACCCTGCCTTTGGCCAAATATGGCTCTCTTATCTGAGGGCGCTGGGATTGGCCAAAGTATGCAGGTCATGGTGCATGCTTTGGCCAATCATCATACAGCAATGCACTGGGCTCCCGCAGTGTATTATGGGCCGTTACGCGCCGCTCGAATTTGGAGTGAACGGCCCATAATGTTTGGTTTTCGACGAACGGGAGAACAGCCAATGTTCGAGTCGAACTCATGTTCGACCCAAACAGAAAGCTCATGCCTAATCTCTACCTCTGGACCCTCCCCCCTGTCGCCTAGTTTAAAAACCCCTCTAACTTTTTGGCCATCTAAGTGTTGTAGCAGCAAGCTGTATGTTTCAGGAGTACAGGGAGCAGCCAGTTCACCTACATGTTGTAGCAGCAGGTGGTATATTTCAGAAATGGAGAAAGCAGCCAGTACTAGGGACGTGCTTTGAGGTCAGTGAATGGTGACTCACTGGTAGCTAGTATTAGAGACAGATACACACGGGTTACATACGCCGCGATCGTTAGAGCGAGAGCAATAATTCTAACACTATATCTCCTCTGTAACTCTAAACATGTATCCTGTAAAAAATTCTAGTGTCGCCTATGGAGATTTTTAAGTACCGAAGTTTGGCGCCATTCAACAAATGTGCGCAATTTTAAAGCATGACATGTTAGGTATCTATTTACTCAGCGTAACATCATCTTTCATAGTATATAAAAAAATCGGGCTAACTTTAGTGTTTTCTTTTGTTGTATTTATGAAACTGTTTTTTTCCACAAAAATTGCGTTTGCAAAATTGCTTCTCAAATTCTGTTTACCATAAAAAGTTGCAATGACCGATATTTTATTCCCTAGGGTGTCTGCTAAAACAATATATATAATGTTTGGGTGTTCTGAGTAATTTTCTAGCAAAAAAATTATGATTTTTACATGTAGGAGAAAAGTGTCAGAATTGGCCTGGGTGGCAAGGGGTTAATTACCATAAGTAAGTAATATACAAATAATTATTATATATTGTTTTTAAGGTATTTACTATATTTTCAAAATCTGCACTCGAGCAGGTGGCTTAACAGACACATTACTAAAGTTTGAAGTTATAACTTCAAACCAGTAATTTCACAGTAAATAGATAAATAATAAATTATCTTATAACATAGCACAATAATATATTATTATTATTATACAGGATTTATATAGCGCCGACAGTTTACGCAGCGCTTTACAACATTAGAGCAGACAATACAAGTACAATACAATTCAATACAGGAGGAATCAGAGGGCCCTGCTTGTTAGAGCTTACAATCTAGGAGATATGATTTTAGCTTGTACCTTTTCAGCAGCAGATTCTTATTCTCCCTCTTAACTGTGTGAGAAAAACATGGGATTGTGGGTAAATCTTATACACATAATCCCATGTTTTTTCCTTGTAGTTTTAGGGGCTGGGCTGGAAGAGAGTATGTGTCTTTTAGACACATGCTCCCTTCTATGACACTGCAGTGAGAGTCGTGCCTCCATGATAGCATTTTTATTGGAAAGCTTGGGCCAATGGTACTTTACCATTGATCCAAGACTCCAAGCTGTCCATTGAGCTCAATGCCTCTGACAAGAAGTGAGGAGAGGCACCGTGAGCGCAACTTCTCAGTCTGCAAACAGAGTGTGCCAGCTTGTATTTAAACTGGCTGCTCTGTATGTAGCTTCTGACAGACTGCACAAGGAGCCCTGTATCTTCGGAACCATAGATGATAGGAGCCCCAGCTCCAGGACTTCAGCTACCTACCCCCCAAATTTGTGGTATCTGTGGCCCCAGGTCGCCAATCTATGACCCTTGAAGTCGATTTTTGTTGTTGTTTTTTTTCTTTATGTTCATGGTAGGTGAGGCTCTGCCTCACCTGCCTCCCCTGACTGCACGTCCCTGGCCAGTACACCTACTCAGTTTTGTAGCGCCATGTGGAATGGTTCAGCATTACAGGGCACAAAGGTTACTCTACTGACCACTATTTAGGTAAAACAGCCTATTACTTGCTTGATATTAAAACAGGAATTCGTTATTGGTTAGGTTTCCAATTGCATCACCAACAATGCTTTGTAAACTAGGTATTTCAAGCAACATCCCACTTGCAACCAAAGTCATTTCCTACATATGGAAAGATAGAAGATGGATAAATACACAATTTCCACTTACTCTCTTGAAGTTGATCCTGTGCTACAAATCCCTTTTCTGCCAAATATAATAAAACAACCCAAATAAAGCGAGCCATGTCAGATCTATATTGGTGGCATGTCCATTACCTCCAAGGATGCAGGAGACGGTAACTCAATTTTATTAAGATTGAATTAAAGCGAATCTAAGTTTTAAAGGATTTTAGCCCCATTGGGAAAGAAATTTCCTTTAAAGCATCTGCTAATGATATGTTAAAGTGGATTTTTATGAAATATTAGCAACTAGTAAACAGGTATACATTTCATTTCCACACCACAATCTGCCAAGCCCCTTGTCCCTGCGGATAAGCCGAATGTCAGAAGCCGTTAAGAATTTCTTGTAGTGAGTTATTTACATTAGAAAATGTATTCCATGGAGGGAACTTTGATGTACGAGAAAAGAATTTCCCTTGTATTGAAGTGGTGGATAGGTTCCAAATGTTGCAGAATTTCATTATATTGCCGTTCTCAGTATAGGTGTACATATTCATACATATGGTTATCTGCAAATAATGTCTTCTATCTGTTAATCTGACAAGGCCTTAATGAAAGTAAGATGTGTACCGCAATGATATCCTCGTGAGTAAATTGTTTAGACTATGCCATTTACAGTTCAGGCAGCCTGGAATATGACTAGCACATTTTTTTGAAGACTGGTATTCAGATCATTATTCTATTCTTGGTATAATATTGCTAGCATTTAGAAACACAAATACATATTTATGGTAAAATGACTTGATGAAGCCAGGAGCCCCCAAAATAGTTGTAGCTTCGAATCGCAAAAAAACACTGTGAAAAAACACCCGTGTTTGTAAACCCAAAGTGTATTTTCAATGAAAATACATATTTTCAATATTTTTCAATATTTGTCTGTGTGTGCTTTATCTTCTCTCTGCATTTTGCATACCACACATTTTGCTTGCACACCCTTTACCAATATTTAAAGTGGGAGTCCAGCAAACTTGAAAATTCTCTTTGCAGTGAAGCTGCGCCCACACTGCAAGGGTTAACTGCTTGTTTAGGTCTAGGGGGTAAAGAAAAGAAGATTTACTTACCCGATCCCCTGCTCTGCCAATTCCCTGCTGATCAGAGTAGAGCGGGCAGATGACAGGTCCGTGTTTAATCAGTTTATGCAGAGAGGACACGGACCACGTCCAGTCTGCTCTGTGGGCGGCCAGGTGTAAACTGGCTCCGCTTGTCCGTTTACACCTGACTATCCTCTGATCAAATCCGCCTAGATGAATCCTTTCCTTTTCTTTTAGAGGACCAGATTGGACTGGAGGAAGGCGAGGGAAAATGGACACAAGTCTGTTTACACCCGCTGGTCCATAGGGGGTGAATAGAGAGCCTGATCAGGTCTGCCTGAAAAACTGATAGGTTGACCTGATCAGACCATTTGTGTGAAAGTGGTCTTAGTAAAACTGCTTTTACTACCTCCTTGTATAAACAAGCAGTTTGTTAGCCCTTGGCAGAGACCACTCCCCTGGTGGCAATAATGGGTGGGGTTTTGCTCCTTTTATACTCTGATGTGGGAGGAGTCCTGGGAAGGTGGATGGAAACTGGCTACACATAACTTACAGCATGTACAGTAGGTCTGTAGCCTATAAAGAGAAGTTGGCCTTTTGGGGTCTGAGCCCAGAGAGCACTCCAGGCGAGGACCCTTTGCTGGGAGATTCATGGAGAGCTAAAAGGAATATGGCTGGACTTTAAGGGTTTCATTTAACCACCTCAATACAGGGCACTTACACTCCCTTCCTGCCCAGGCCATTTTTCAGCTTTCAGCGCTGTCGCACATTGAATGACAATTGCGTGGTCATGCTACACTGTAACCATGTGAAATTTTTATAATTTTATTCACACAAATAGAGCTTTCTTTTGGTGGTATTTAATCACTTCTGGGTTTTTTATTTTATCCTAAAAAAAAAAGACCAAAAATTTTGAAAAAAAAAAAGTTTTATTTAGTTTCTGTCAATAAATTCTGTAAATAAGTAATTTTTCTCCTTCACTGATGGGCGCTGATGAGGCGGCACTGATGAGCACTGATAGGCTGCACTGATGAGGTGGCATTTATGGGCACTGATGAGGCGGCACTTATGGGCACTGATAGGCGGCACTGATGAGCATTGATAGGCTGCATTGGGTGGCACTGATAGGCGGCACTGGTGGGCACAGATAGGCGACACGGATAGGCGGCACTGATGGGCCTTGATGGGCGGCAGTGATGAGCAACAGTGATGGGCATTGATGGGCAGCACTTATAGCCAGTACTGACTGGCATCACTAATGGCCACTGATTGCTGGCACTTGTGGACACTGATTGCTGGCACTTGTGGACACTGATTGCTGGCACTGGTGGGCACTCATTGCTGGCACTGGTGGGCACTTATTGCTGTCACTGTGGGTGCTTTATTTTAATCAGGGCACTGATGATCAGTGCCCTGATTACATTCCTAGATGTTCTCTGCAAGGATATGCCACTCTGTTAGTGTGAGGCAAGGAGCGCCGATTACCGGCATCTCCGTGTTTACATGTGACCGGCTGGACACAGCCAATCACATGGTCCTTACAGAGATTGGGGTTGCGCCGTGTTGCTAGGACACAGTGCGACCCCGATCTCTGTAAAGACCATGTGATTGGCTGTGTCCAATCACAGCCGGTCACATGTAAACACGGAGATGCCAGTAATCGGCGCTCCTTGCTGCGTGCCCCCTGCGGGCGTACGAGAGCGGCCGTTCTGGGAAGTCGTCATATGACGTCCACCCAGAATGAGAGCCGCACCGCCCAGCCGTCATTTGACGGTGGGCGGGCGGCAAGTGGTTATTGGCACTGGAGTGCTCTACACTGCAACAGAGAGAGGAAGGAGATGGAAAACTGTTATATGCTGTACAGAGGAAGAGATGTGTAGCGCACCCCCTAAGGAGCAGCAGTTAACTGGGATCCCCCACCCTGCACAGCCAGGCACACCAAATTTTCACAGGCAACAGTCCGTGACTTTTTTTATTTTATTTTTTTTGTTATTTATTGAGGGTTATAACTTGGATAGGAATGGGAGATTATGGGATGCCCACTTGACTTTAGCAAACTTCAACAACAGTTTTCAGGGACACTCTTCTTATATACAGTATTGTCCTTTTATACAGCTCCACTTCTTCCTCCAGCATACTTGCTTGCAGAGCTCAGCTGGATCACTGTGCAGATCTGACAGTCACTCAGTCAGATTAAAAGCAATGGCCCGTTATAGGCAGGAACCCAAGGCCCCTTGGTTGTGTAGCAGAATTTCAGTATCCAGCCTGTACTACTCTTCCTGTGGCTACTGATCCCAGCAACACATCTTCAGGCACTCTCAACCCACCTGGCTGCAGCTACCCCTTTCTCTAGCCCTCCAGGCTAACTTCTCTACCACACTCCTCCAGACTGACACTCACTAGCCCACCCGACTGGCTCTTAGAAGATCTACGAGAAGTACTAACCTGCTTCTGCTGTCCTCTCTCCTTGCTCCTGTGCCTCCAGGAAGGGCTTCCTCCATTTGTTATGGCAGGATCCTTTCAGCACCCAAGCCCCGGCCCGAGGTCTTCCTTTCTCAGCACTATACGGGAGGTTCCTGGGTTTACATCTCATAAAATTATCTCCATGATGTAACTGCTGTGTTGTTAAGCTGGGAGAAATATCCAGTTTCTCATTGCACATTATAACTGAAGATTTACGAGGTACAGAGACCAGAAAGTACCCAAGAAAAGCTCCTACTGTATATTAGAGCTGCACGATTCTGGCTAAAATGAGAATCACAATTTTTTTTGGTAAGACTAAAGATCACGATTCTCTCACGATTCTCATGGCGTAACATCATCTTTCACATTATACAAAAAAATTGGGCTGACTTTACTGTTTAGTTTTTTTGTAATTCATTAAAGTGTATTTTTTCCAAAAATATTGCATTTGAAAAACTGCTATGCAAATAAAGTGTGACATAAAATATTGCAACAACTGCCCTTTTATTCTCTAGGGTCCCTGCTAAAAAAATATTTATAATGTTTGGGGGTTCTAAGTAATTTTCTAGCAAAAAATACTGATTTTAACTTATAAGCAACAAGTGTCAAAAAAAGGTTTAGTCTTTAAGTGGTTAAACTGACCTCATCTACAGACAGAAGTTCTTTCCTTTGATATTAAACAACTATATGTTACAATGTTTCTCTTTATCTCCCCAAGCAGTGTGATAAACTTGGCAGACTGCCTGTTTTTATGTTTTTTTTCTTTTAAAGCCGTAGGCTTGAGCAGAGAACTCTGCACTGAATCCAGGAAATGCTGTGTTAAGATAGTGAGGGGGGTTGAATCATGATCTCGATTCTTTAGCGATTAATCATGCAGCTCTACTGTATGTGGAACAGAAAAATTATGGGGTTCTTTAGAGTTCTGTGTTTTTTTTTATATGTAAAAGACAAAGGAAAGAGAAACAGTGCCACCACCTAAAAGAGGTGTCACACCGCTTTGGTGCAGTCCCGTTTCACTTTGGGCAGTGCGCAGCTAACCTGCGGGTTTTTCTGGGGTTAGCTGTGCTTTTCCCCTAGACTTTTATGATGTACCACAATTTTACTGCGGTTTCAGAAAGTGCACAAAGATGCAGCATGCAGGAGTTTTGGTGTGCTTTCTGAAACTGTACCAAAACTACAGGACCTTATAGAAGTCTTTAAACTCTTTGCACTGGCCCTCCTGGCCCTTTAAGAGGTTTTAGATTTTGGGAGGCGGAGTTTATGATCATGTGACCGCTGTGATTGGCTGTTACAAGAAGCAATCAGGAGCTTTCCGTTAGCCATTGGTAAATATGCAGGGAGCACACAGGGCGTGCACTCTCGGCACAGCTGTGTCTGCTAATTGGTACGCAAATATACGCCGAATCTGCGCCAAGGCCCACCTGCTAAGAGGCTGCATATTTGTGTACTGTCGGTGCCTAAGGGGTTGTGAAAGCGCAGTTGAGCAATGTGAAGTGTAGTAGTTTATTATCTCTCATAAAAAACAAAAATAATATCCAAAAAGCAGCATTCGTTTCTTTGGTAGTGCTCTAAAAGACATATTATCTCCCCAACTACAGATTAGATTTTCATTTGAGTGTTTGCATGAAATCTGAAAAATCATTCTTTAGGGCATTCGATGATGACATGAGTTAACTAATTTTATTCAAAGACCCTGAAAGTATGGATTTTTTTTACATAGTTACATTGCTCGAGCTTTGACAAATGTAATAACGTATATACTAGAGCTGCACGATTAATCGTCAAGAATCGTTATCGCGATCTTGACTAAAGTGTTTCCCGATTCTTTCTACGGTATGCAAAGAATTCTCTCTGCTTTTCTGAAGCCACAGCCTTCAAAAGAAAGGAAGGAAAAAAACGGGCAGTCTGCCAAGAATCACAACATTCTTTATCAGTTGAACTTAAGTATAAACATTGTAACAATTTGTCAATGGAATAGACTTTGTGTGTAAGTGAAAAAAGTTTAACCACTTAAACACTAAACCTTTTTCTGACATTTGTTGGTTTCAAGTTAAAATATTTTTTATTTTTTGCTAGAAAATTACTTAGAACCCCAAAACATTATATATATATTTTTAGTAGACACCCTAGAGAATAAAATGGTGGTTGTTGCAATATTTTATGTCACACAAATATGCAGGCATCCGAAAGCTGTTCACATAGACTGTCCTCCTCACCGCCACAGACATCATCCCTTCCACGCTGTGCTCCACGAGCGGTTCAAGCCTCGCTTTCAGATCGCTCTACTGCAGGGTAGTCTTCCCGGTCACAATTGCAGACTGACAGCGGTGAGAGCTGGCGGTGTGGAGGATGGTCTATGTGGACAGCTTTACCCTGGATGCCTGCATACTTAGATGTGCCTGTTTTAATCATCAATCATGTGAGTTGCTAAATGTTGTACCTTCATTAAATGTAACCATATTGCTACATTTAGAGGTGCCTCTCTTCTTTTTTATACTCTGTAGCTCCTTCTATTCCCCTTGTGGAGGCTTCCATTTGTGGATGGACATTTTATGGTTATACAACCTTGCTATAATCTTTTTATATGGACTATAAACTGAAGGATTTATGAATAAATGGTTGCAGTAAGAATAAATTGAGTTTTCATAATTTCTTAGGCCCCTTTCACACTGTCAGACCGTTCAGATCTGCCTGTCAGTTTTGTCGGCGGACCTGAATGGGCACTCCATGCTAGTCTATGGAGCGACGGATGTCAGCGTTGACATGTCCGCTGACATCCGACCCCGTCCGATTCGCTAAAATCAGACGGATGCCCCTACGTTCGCATCCCTCCCTGGCGGATCAGATCGGGTGAGATCTGATGAAAAAAGGATATGCTGTCCGTTTTCGTCCGATCTCTCCATAGTAACCAGCGGCGTTCGACAAGCCCCTCCCTGCTCAGTGAGCAGAGAGGGACCTGTCATCCGCCGGCTCAGCGATCAACGGAGAGATCTCCCGCTGGGCTGGCGGACAGAGGCGGACTCCGTGGCAGCGGATCCACTTCGTGAGAATGAAGCCCTATGGGGTAATTCGCTTTGATATACAAGTGCTTTGGATTAAAAGCATGTTTCCAGAACAAATTATTCTCGCAATCCAAGGATTTTCTTGTACGACCAAACAAGCTTTGGCCGTACTTATCTATAAATATGTCACCTTTTATAAAAAATGTAAAAAAAGATACAAGATACTGAAATTTTCCGGTATGTATACAAACAAAGCTTAATACAGATGACATTGAAGTTTACCTAATCCACCTACAGTGTCTTTAAGTGGGATTACTGTACAGGGAGTCAGCTGTAGGAAAATGTCTCCCAAAAGGATCAAAATGGTGTTTTAGTGATCAGCAGTTTGTGCTTTCTTGGATCCATATGGTGCAGACCTTTTTTGTGTCCAGAGTTCATAAATAAATCAGCACAATGTTGCACATAAAATCTCTTTTATTTTCTGCAAGACAAAGAACAAGACATCTATGACTACCAGTGTGTAACCTTCACGTCTGGTCTGACACTGACACAATAGTATTGTGATGGTGAGTAAAAGGAAGTTGATGGTATTTTAAGAAACAATACTCATGTGATTATAATCACCAGGTAGGAAAAACTAACGCTGAACTTCTATTGAAATTCCTTCACTGTATATTCCTTTATAGTACACATGGGGCATGTACAATACTTTCTTTCTTTCCTACTCTTCTACAAAGGATATATCCTGCACATAATTTAAGAAAAGCTTCCTGTTCAATCACGGGTTATTCTAACCTCATTATAACTGTCTAGCAAAGCGAAAAACCTAAAAATATCAAAAACGGTGCTCAAATTGACAATCGTTGCTTGCTTTTATCATACCTTCCATTAACCAGTTTATGAGTGATTTATAGTCCTATGACCATCTATGGCTTTAATGTTCAGCCACTGCCTATACAGGTGCACCTCATAAAATTAGAATATCATCAAAAAGTTAATTTATTTCAGTAATTCAATTCAAAAAGTGAAACTCGTATATTTTATATGGATGCACAGAGTGATATATTTCAAGCATTTTTTTTCTTTTAATTTTGCTGACTATGGCTTACAGCTAGTGAAAACCCCAAATTCAGTATCTCAGAAAATTAGAATATTACATAAGACCAATGGAAAAAAAAATACTTTTAATACAGAAATATTGGCTTACTGAAAAGTATGTCCATGTACAGTATAGTATGCACTCAATACTTGGTTTGGGGCTCCTTTTGCATGAATTATTGCATCAATGCAGCGTGGCATGGAGGCGTTCAGCCTGTGACACTGCTGAGATGTTATGGAAGCCTAGGTTTCTTTGATAGTGGCCTTCAGCTTGTCTGCATTGTTGGGTCTGGTGTCTCTCATCTTCCTCTTGACAATACCCCACAGATTCTCTATGGGGTTTAGGTCAGGTGAGTTTGCTGGCCAATCAAGCACAGTGATACCGTGATCATTAAACCAGGTCTTGGTACTTTTAGCAGTGTGGGCCGGTGCCAAGTCCTACTGAAAAATGAAATCTGCATCTCCATAAAGCTGGTCAGCAGAGGGAAGCATGAAGTGCTCTAGAATTTCCTGGTAGAGGGCTCTGCTGACTTTGGAGTTGATAAAACACAGCGGACCAACACCAGCAGATGACATGGCTCCCCAAATCATCACTGACTGTGGAAACTTCACACTGAATCTCATGCAACTTGGATTCTGTGCCTCTCCATTCTTCCTCCAGACTCTGGGACCTTGATTTCCAAATCAAATGCAACATTTTCCAGAGTCTGTGATGATTTAGGGAGCCATGTCACCTGCTGGTGTTGGTCCACTGTGTTTTATCAAGTCCAAAGTCAGCGCAGCCGTCTACTAAGAAATTCTAGAGCACCTCATTCTTCCCTGTGCTGATCAACCTTATGGAGATGCTGATTTCATTTTCCAGCAGGACTTGGCACCTGCCCACACTGCCAAAAGTACCAATACCTGGTTTAATGATCATGGTATCGCTGTGCTTGATTAACCAGCAAACTCATCTGACCTAAACCCCATAGAGAATCTGTGAGGTATTGTCAAGAGGAAGATAAGAGACACCAGACCCAACAATGCAGATGAGCTGAAGGCCGCTATGAAAGCAACCTTGGCTTCCTCGGCAGTGACACAGGCTAATCGCCTCCATGCCACACCACATTGATGCAGTAATTCATGTAAAAGGAGCTCCGACCAAGTTATAAGTGTATACTATACTATACACGGACATACTTTTCAGTAAGCCATTGTATTGTATGTATTAAAAATTCTTTTTTTATTGGTCTTATGTAATCTAATTTTTTGAGATACAAAATTTTGTTTTTTCACTAGCTGTAAGCCATAATCATCAAAATTAAAAGAAAGAAATGTTTGAAATACATCACTCCGTGTAATGCATCTATATAAAATATACCAGTTTCACTTTTTTAATTGAATTTTAATTGAATTACTGAAATAAATTAATTTTTTAATATTCTAATTTTATGAGGTGCAGCTGTATATGTGTTGCTATTTAGCTCTAGAGTAGGGATGAGCTCAGGCCTGTTCAGACATTATGCTGGACCCACTAGAGCTAGTGGGAAGCTGTTACAGCTGACAGGCCACGCATGCTCAGAATAAATAAAGAGATGAAAGCTATTGGCCACTGCCCCGTTTATAGTCCAGACGTACGTGTTTTACGTCACCGCGTTCAGAACGATCGGATTTTCCGACAACTTTGTGTGACCGTGTGTATGCAAGACAAGTTTGAGCCAACATCCGTCGGAAAAAATCCTAGGATTTTGTTGTCGGAATGTCCGAACAAAATCCGACCGTGTGTACGCCCTATTAGTCTGTAGGGTTCAATATTGAGTTGGCCCACCCTTTGCAGCTATAACAGCTTCAACTCTTCTGGGAAGGCTGTCCACAAGGTTTAGGAGTGTGTCTATGGGAATGTTTGACCATTCTTCCAGAAGTGCATTTGTGAGGTCAGGCACTGATGTTGGGCGAGAAGGCCTGGCTTGTAATATGCACACTAATTCACCCCAAAGGTGTTCTATCGGGTTGAGCTCAGGACCCTGTGCAGGCCAGTTAAGTTCCTCAACCCCAAACGTAATCATCTATGCCTTTATGGACCTTGCTTTGTGCACTGGTCCAAATCATTTGGTGGAGGTGGGATTATGGTGTGGGGTTGTTTTTCAGAGGTTGGGTTTGGCCCCTTATTTCCAGTGAAGGGAACTCTTAAGGCGTCAGCATACCAAGGCATTTTGAACAATTGGCCTGGCTCGCAGTCTCTGCTCTAAGTCATCCCAAAGGTGTTCTATCAGGTCGAGGTCAGGACTCTGTGCAGGCCAGTCAAGTTCCTCCACCCCAAACTAACTCATCCATGTCTTCATGGTCCTTGTTTGTGCATTGGTGCGCAGTCATGTTGGAACAGGGAAGGGCCATTCCCCAACTGTTCCCACAAAGTTGGGAGCATGAAATTTATTTTATTATTTATTTATTTCAGGTACTTATATAGCACCATCAATTTAAGCAGCGTTTTACATATCTACAACATATGTATAGCTGCAAAGGATGGGCCAACTCAATATTGAACTCTATGGACTAAGACTGGGATGCCATTAAAGTTCATGTGCGTGTAAAGGCAGGTGTCCCAATACTTTTGGTAACATAGTGTATATGCAAAGGATGTGTATACTGTACATGCGGTTGCAGGGTGGGGAATGCCTCCTTCGCCTATGATTGGCTGTCAGCTTTGACAGTTTCCCAGCGGGATAGCTCAGGTGGTTTGGACTCATGTCAGAACACGCTTGAGCTCATCGCTATTCTTGGGCATGCTTCATTGGCACCCCCAAAACTGTGACCAAGCTGTTACTGACAGCTCCTGATACCATTCTAACAATCAGGGGCCAGTAGTATTGGCTCCTGGTGAAGTAAGCACTGTGAAGCCAATCACAGTGCAAAAAGATTGTGAACCCCTCCTGCCGGCCTTAAGCGCCAGATTTCATTTAAAGCGCCAGCTGCGGCCGGCGTAAGGGGGTTAATATCCATGTTTTTCTTTCACATAGTTGCCTGTCAATTTTAAAAATAGAAATTGAGCTCTTGCTTCAATACTCATCAGCTAACCAGGATCAGTCTTTTGGGTTCCATGTGCCCAGCGTCATTCTACCCATGTCCTGAAACGTAAGGTTGTTTTTAAAAACTGGTTGTCCAATCTCTGTACTAACTATGTAGTGCAAAGGCCAATCTAAAAAAGCCTTTCAATTTGCATCCAATCATTAAGGCCTTTGCATTAAATAACTGTTGGGAACTCAAAAGGAGACCGTAACAAGTGTGGCAAGTGGAAAGCTGATTTGCTTTGGTAAAACATGTGGACTCCTTTTAAAGCCCAGCTGAAGTCCCAAATATGGAACCAAATAGATATTGTACTAACAACTTCCATTTTCAAAGGCTTACCTCCACTTTTCTGTTACAGCGGTTGTGCATACGTAGGGTAGCACCAATACCATTTTTTTATCGACAAGTATGAGTACCAATACCTTCGCTCAAGTACTCGCTGATCAAAAGCAAACAGCACCCCAAAGTATCGGTTTCAGGTATCGGGAGCATTTGGGCAAGTACCGATACTCACGCAAATGCTTGGTTATCAGTGCAAGATATACAATATGATCACATAATCCAATAGACACCTAGTGCTCTCCGTGATCAGCCTTTAGTAACAGAACTTCTCTTCTTCTACTATACAGGTCTGTGTGAGGGCACCTGTGATGTATTGTGTGTGGTTAACACTTAAATGACATTCTGGTTTCTTAGATCTCTTGAGGACTCCAGCAGACACGATCTCTCCATCTGAATTCCCAGGGGTGTCCAGCTACCGTGGCCATTGCTCCCCCAATAGATTCTTCATACAATAGAATACAAATATTGGGGGGTTCTGTTGTGAAGGTGGTGTTGTTTCTTTGATGGTTGCAGAGAATACGGCAGGTAAATCTTGTCACCGGAGACAAGGTTTTCAGATGAACTATTTTCTTTCAGGGAGAACATACAGCCCCTCCTCTGGTTAGAGTATAGATGAATGCTGATGCATCCCAGCTGTCAGTATGCATTTCACCACTGGGGTTCAGTTACAGTATAACTTACATGAAACTGATTAACAGCTCCCTATTGGTAAGAGCATAACTAATGAGCTAGAACAGAGTAATGGATTCCTCTAAGCCAGCGCCGGTGTGGGCAAGGCCCATTATCTCCTGCTGAAACCAGAGTAGACTTCTGTGTTGTCACCTCTGCAAATAAAGAGTTTATCTAATCTAACACACTGACCTTTGGTCAAAAATTTTTTTTTTTGCATACGCATAAATATATCATAGAAAAGGGAAGTGAGATTCTATCTGATGTCAGATTACCATTGGGAGCAAAAGTATCTCAGTAATGAATATGCAATTGACTACTGTCCATTAACCTTTTTTATTTGTACTATCAGATCTTAAGGACAAGTTTTTAGAATGAACCCCTACTTCTAGGCCAAAGCAGTACTGATACAGAGGTTTAGCAAAATGATAAGACCAAAAAAAAATTATATCTATATATTTACACTATATTACCAAAAGTATTGGGACACCTGCCTTTATATGAACTTTTAATGGCATCCCAGTCTTAGTCCGTGGGGTTCAATATTGAGTTGGCCCACCCTTTGCAGCTATAACAGCTTCAATTCTTCTGGGAAGACTGCCCACAAGGTTTAGGAATGTGTCTATAGCCTCGTACACACGTTCGGATTTTCTGCAGACAAAGCGTCAGACTTTTGTTCCAAGGGCGTGTGCCTGGATTTTGTCTTGCATACAAACGGTACACAATTGTCGGCCAACAAACACGAAAGTAGTGACGTACTAGACGTACTATGAGCCGATAAAGAGGAAGTTCAATTGTCAGGCGCCACCCTTTGGGCTCCTTCTGCTAATTTCCTGTTAGTAGAAGTTTGGTAAGTGTTGATTCGCACTTTTCATTTCGCACTTTTCATTTTGCGCTTTTCATTTCGTGCTTTTCAGTCAGTTTCTGAACGTCCGTTCGTCAAACAGTCATGTTGCGGAATCAGAGGAGATAACGTGTTATTTATTATTGGCCTTGGAGTTATTGCTTTGACCCAAGTCTAGTCCAGGAACAGGAAGAGGATTTCTTGGACCAAAAATTGGTTGCTTTATTAATCGTGACCAATTATGTCATATGCCTTTGCTGGGGGAGCTCCAGGAGAATAATCCGGATGATTTTTGGAATTATCTCCGGATGACGGACCCCTGCTTTCACCAACTCTGGGCATTGTTGACCCCCTATATTAAGAAGCAGGACACATGCATAAGGCTTTTATTTTATTTTTTGGTTGAATAATTATTTGATTTGGTTTATTTTCTAGATTTTTGGATAGAATGCACTTTTTGGTTAAGTTCTATTGGCAGATATCATGTCTAATTTTATTTGTTTTCTTTTTTTAATGCACAATAAAAAAATTATGGAGAATAATACCTGGCTATGTGTTACTTCAAATGACAGTTTGGGAGTAGGCAGTTACATTTAAAAAAATACAATGTAAAATTAACAAGGGACACCAACATAGTTGTATCTTTGATCTTAAAAACTACGGGATAATGGTGTTGTGGTAACTTGCCCAAAAAAAAAAAAAAAAAACAAGCATAATAATATTATTCTTGATATCACTAGAAAATAAAAGCCTTTTAAAATACATTTGGCAGAAAGCCATCAGTATCAACAGCAAAGCAGCTTCATTATTATCCCATTAAAGAAGAAGAGAAAGTGCGCTGCATTTCGAGATTTCATAATTTGCAACGTCACAAATGTTAATTCTCCATTACGAACGCTAGTTTACAAGACCGACCGCTTCTGGCTCGTCCTTGCTTACGAGCATGCGTGTTTGTACTTTGGACTTTTGTCTGACGGACTTGTGTACACACGCTCGGAAAATCCGACAACAGACATTTGTCCGTGGAAAATTTATAAGCCTGCCATCCAACATTTGACCGTGGAAAATCCGACAACAAATGTCCAACGGAGCATACACACGGTCAGATTTTAGGCCAACAGTCTGTCAACACACAATTCCCATCGGAAAATCCGATCGTGTGTACGAGGCTTAAGGGAATGTTTGCATGGACATATAGGCTTACATGGAGGGGCTTTTAGAGGCAGAGAAAAAAAAAACACAAAAGCCTGTAACAGCAGCGTTTTTGAGCTCAAGTGTGCATGAGTGTGTTAGTGGCAGGATCATCAGGTGAAAAGAAAGAAAAAAGGCCTAAAAAAAGAAAACAAATGCAGCCACCAAATTAAGCATTGGTTAAGTTGCAATATATTACATTTTTGTTTTTTAGGTTTAATACCGCTTTAAATAATAGACATGTTAGCCCAAAGATACAAGTTACCTTTTGAATATATATCATACCTTCCAACATTTCTAAGACATAAATAGGTACACTCTGCCAGGGTATACGTTGGACTATGGACATTACAGCTGAGTGGAAGGGTCCCTATACAGTCTAGTAATAGTGTAAAGCTTGCCCTCCCTTGCTTCACATGTGCAGCTCAGTACTAGCGCGTACCCCACTATCTGTTTTTCTCCTCAACCAGCCGAAAGAAACAACTTGCTCTAAATCTGGGAGAAAGGACGGGCTAACTAGAGCTACTCCAAATAGTACTGCCTAGTAACGCCAGTGGTGATGGAAGGACTGTCTCGGTACCCAGTGATTGGAAACGAATAAAGTTATATTAAAAAGTATACATTTATTAAAGAAAATATATAAAAATACAGTCACAACAGAATATGTGGCAGAACTGTTATAAGAAATGACAGGTTAACAATTATGTGCTCCAAAACCCATCTGGTGGATGGGAACAAATTGATGCGAGTAGAGACGATTCCTCAACAAGTTTTGCGTTGTATGTTGCTTCTTCAGGAGGTGTTACTCAGAGCATCTATAATAGACAGATACAGTCTCATTACACAGAAAATATACAGCTTTTGCAGCTTAATTATAACTAAGCTATCAGATAAAGCTGGGTTGATGGAGAATGATAAACAACAGTGTAACTCACCAATGGAAACCCAATGAGGGCACAAAATGGCTATTGAGACACCCCAAGTGGATGGAAAAGTAGGGTTTTCCTCCGTTACACTTTTCGGATCGGAGCGGGTCGGATGTCAGCGGACATGTCACCGCTGACATCCGACGCTCCATAGGGATACATGTATGTCCGTTTTTCATCCGAAAACGGAAGGATGAAAAACGGACATACGGATCCCTCGTGTGAAAGAGCCCTTAATGTAACGAGGGACTAGCACCAAGTGATAAGAAATGAAAGGGGGAGAAGTGCAGGGGAGAAAAGGGAAGCAGAAAGAGCGAAGAGAAGGGGAAGAGAGAGGAGTAGAGAATAGCTGGGAAGAGCATTGAGGATAAATCATAGCTAGAGAAATAAAGTGAAGAGGGGGCAAACCAGTGTGATGCACAGGAGGTTAAACTGAAAGGTACCCACCCTATAGTATTCTTAATTGATTCTGACAACCGGGAATTTATTCTTCACTATATTTCTCTAGCTATGATTTATCCTCAATGCTCTTCCCAGCTATTCTCTACTCCTCTCTCTCTCCCTCCTTTTTCCGGCTTTGCTTTCCCTCCTTTTTCCCTCCTTCGAGTCCTTACTTTTCCCTTTCCCCCTTTTTCTTACACCCCCCCTTCTCTTCGCTCTTTTTGCTTCAATTTGTTCCCATCCACCAGATGGGTTTTAGAGCACATAATTGTTAACCTGTCATTTCCTATAACAGTTCTGCCACATATTCTGTTGTGACTGTATTTTTATATATTTTCTTTAATAAATGTATACTTTTTAATAAAACTTTATTCTTTTCCAATCACTGCGTTACTAGCCAGTACTATTTGGGGTAGCTCTAGTTAACCCGTCCTTTCTCTCAATTTAACTAGGATGATGGTACCCACTCCTACCCAATGTTTATACATATAATGAGGCACCACACAATTTAACAACTTGCTCTAAATCTGGCCATACATGGCTCAATTTTTGTCCTGATTGCCGCTGAATTGGGAAAAATTTTAACTGTGGGTGGCCAGCCGAACAGAGACTGCATCCACTCTTTCAAATGTTGTCACAGCTCAGATCACAGTACAGCACTGCTTATTCTATTCTATTTTATTGTACGATTTTCTATTATATTATAGTCTGTAATATTCTATTCTTTTTTATTCTTTTTATTTCTATTCTATTCTGTTTTATTCTTTTCTTCTCTTTTATTTTATATTCTGTTTTATTCAATTCCTTTATTTTCTATTCTATTCTATTCTGTTTTATGCTAGTATATTCTGTTCTGTTCTATTCTATTCTATTCAGCAGTCTAAGTAGGAATCATCATCTTATTTCACTTTTATACCTTACTGTATTTATTGCAATTTGTTTCCATTTCAAATTCATTTTCAAATTAATTTTTTAATTCAAATTCATTTTCGAGTTTGAATTCGGATAATTAATTTAGTTATAATCTATTTTGATTTGTAAATTTTGATACATCCTAATCTCCGAATAACTAAAACAAATGTATTTATTATTTATAATTTATTTCAGGTATAGCGTCGTCAATTTAGGCAGCCCTCTACATATACAGCGGGGACGGAAAGTATTCAGACCCCCTTAAATTTTTCACTCTTTGTTATATCACTCTTTGTTAAACACCGCATGGTGTTTTTTTCCCAAACTCCATGCGGGCTCTCATGTGTCTTGCACTGAGGAGAGGCTTCCGTCGGGCCACTCTGCCATAAAGCCCCGACTGGTGGAGGGCTGCAGTGATGGTTGACTTTCTACAACTTTCTCCCATCTCCCGACTGCATCTCTGGAGCTCAGCCACAGTGATCTTTGGGTTCTTCTTTACCTCTCTCACCAAGGCTCTTCTCCCCCGATAGTTCAGTTTGGCCAGATGGCCAGCTCTAGGAAGGGTTCTGGTCATCCCAAACGTCTTCCATTTAAGGATTATGGTGGCCACTGTGCTCTTGGGAACCTTAAGTGCAGCAGAAATTTTTTTGTAACCTTGGCCAGATCTGTGCCTTGCCACAATTCTGTCTCTGAGCTCTTCAGGCAGTTCCTTTGACCTCATGATTCTCATTTGCTCTGACATGCACTGTGAGCTGTAAGTTCTTATATAGACAGGTGTGTGGCTTTCCTAATCAAGTCCAATCAGTATAATCAAACACAGCTGGACTCAAATGAAGGTGTAGAACCATCTCAAGGATGATCAGAAGAAATGGACAGCGCCTGAGTTAAATATATGAGTGTCACAGCAAAGGGTCTGAATACTTAGGACCATGTGATATTTCAGTTTTTCTTTTTTAATAAATCTGCAAAAATGTCAACAATTCTGTGTTTTTCTGTCAATACGGGGTGCTGTGTGTACATTAATGAGGAAAAAAATGAACTTACATGATTTTAGCAAATGGCTGCAATATAACAAATAGTGAAAAATTTAAGGGGGTCTGAATACTTTCTGTCCCCACTGTATATTGTACATTCACATCAGTCCCTGCCCCCAAGGAGCAAATGGCACATGTCTATTGAGCACCAATAACTGCAAGTACTTTTAATTGTTTTCTGGAGAGCGTGGAGATCCCTGGTGGTGAATAAGATCCCAAACACATCTGGAGAAGTCTGGAGAGTTTTTGGGGCCTTATTAAAGGGCAAGGCGCTCTTATATTTATTATTGAGGTGAGCGGCTAGTGTAATTGGTGGTGGATTACAGTGGGTGTACATGGTAATTTATCTTGAATTATCATCACGAAGGACTCTTTTTCTTGGACACTAAGCACTTTTGGAGTATATCGATATAATTGTTTTCTGGACTTTTGAACACAGTATATTGAATGCACTTCTATAGCCGATACATATTACAGCTTTTTTTAGGTTTATTTACTATGATTTTGATGTACATTAATGCAATGCATTTACTTTCAATAATTTGTAATTATATTGCACTGAAGATTGTTGTGAATTGTTGCACGTTAACGCATGTTAGAAGTGCGTGTTTTATTCTATGTAATTTTTTATTTCGCTGCTATTAATTATGTGTCTTAGATGGTGGATCCAAAAGACAGGTATGTGGGGTCTCTATCCAAGAAGAAGTGTGGCGGGACCTGTACAGCTTGGCACCAAGAGCTGCACAATCCAGGTGCCCTATAACAGTGGTTGTTAAATTATGAGCTAAAGGGGGCCTCAAATGTGGCCCCTGACATCACCAAAGGGTCACACATAATGATTATTATATGTAATACTTGAGAGGACTTTGTTGGAAACTGCAGACCTAATAAAGGAAATGAGGGTTAGAGATTGTGGAAATGCTTCATTTTTGGCTGGGGACAGAGCCGATCTGCCCTATATGCTCACTACGCAAGCTGCGTAGGGCCCCGCTGCTGTGGGGGTGGCCCCCAAGGGCGGATGGGCTCTGCTCCCAGTGTCTTGCCGAAAAAGGTCCCGAGGCGGATAATGACCCCCCTGTACTGCGCAGGCGCCGCGCTTGAGCAATACGAAGCACTACCGAGCCGCCGAAAATAGCCGAACATACACACCTGCGAGTCAGCTGTACACCGCGCCTGCGCAATGAAGACCACATTGAACACCACATTCTAACAGACAATGCCGCACGCTCCCGATGCTTGTGCTACTCTGCAAGGGACGGGTAAACCTGCCCATCAACATTGCAAAACCCGCCCTTCATTTCTTTAAACACACCCCGCAAACAGCTCTACCCATTGAATTAATATTCGGCCTCTTCTGTAGCATCTGCCCCTTACACGATATCACAGTAATACACCCGCCCCTTGCAGAGTAGCACGAGCATTGGGAGCGCACGGCAGCGTCGGGCACAATGTCCTGCTCATTGCGCAGGCGCCGTGTACAGCTGACTCACAGCTGTTCACCTTCGGATATTTTCGGCGGCTTGCTTGTTGTTCATACTGAGCAAGCGCTGTGCCTGCGCGGTACAGGGGGGTCATTATCCCCAGGGGGGACCTTTCTCGGCAGAACACCGGAGCTCCAATCTGCTCGGACGATCCCCATTCCCCAGCAGCACCTATTTCCGGATGGCCTCTCTGTCCTCCTCCTCCTCCCCACCCCCGGACAGGCCCCTGATGGAGGAGGGCTGGCTTGGAGTGGTAACAAGTTTCTGGTCGGAAGACACAGGGAATTACAGATAATACAGGTATGCTGGAGTGCTCAGAGGATAATACAGGTGCCAGGATTTGGGTTCCAGGCAGGAACACACACTAGGGATAGCTGAGAGCAGAACAGTGGAGATCACAGGAGTAGGATGAAGAATGAAGGTAATGGCGGAACAGAGGAAGACAGAGAATCACTGAGAATGCTAAGAGGTGCTGGCGGTCTGACTGCTAATGTAAGGGGGGACCTCTGTGTGGACTCTGATGTAAAGGGGAACCTCTGTGTGGACTCTGATGTAAGGGGGAACCTCTGTGTGGACTCTGATGTAAGGGGGAACCTCTGTGTGGACTCTGATGTAAGGGGGAACCTCTGTGTGGACTCTGATGTAAGGGGGAACCTCTGTGCGGACTCTGATGTAAGGGGGACCTCTGTGTGGACTCTGATGTAAGGGGGAACCTCTGTGTGGACTCTGATGTAAGGGGGAACCTCTGTGTGAACTCTGATGTAAGGAGGGGCTTTCTGGGGACCCTGATGAAAGGGGAGGCTCTCTGGGGACCCTGATGTAAGGGGGGCTCTCTGGGGACCCTGATGTAGGGGGAGACTCTCTGAGGAGACTGATTTAAGGGGGGCTCTCTGGGGACCCTGAAGTAAGGGGAGGCTCTCTGGGGATCCTGATGTAAGGGGAGGCTCTCTGGGGACACTAATGTAGGGGGAGTCTCTCTAGGGTCCTGATGTAAGGGGAGGCTCTCTGGGGACCCTGATGTAGGGGGAGACTCTCTGGGGACCCTGATGTAAGTAGGGAGGCTCTCTGGGGACCCTGATGTAAGGAGGGGCTCTCTGGGGACCCTGATGTAAGGAGGGGCTTTCTGGGGACCCTGATGTAAGGAGGGGCTTTCTGGGTACCCTGATGTAAGGGGAGGCTCTCTGGGGACCCTGATGTAAGGAGGGGCTCTCTGAGGACCCTGATGTAAGGAGGGGCTTTCTGGGTACCCTGATGTAAGTAGGGAGGCTCTCTGGGGACCCTGATGTAAGGAGGGGTTTTCTGGGTACCCTGATGTAAGGGGAGGCTCTCTGGGGATCCTGATGTAAGGAAGGCTCCAACAACCTGGAAGCTGTAAGGGTTTAATCTGCTTAGACCTGGACAATCAGTGAGAAATTCTGTCAGAGCTCTGGAAGCATTCAAGACAAAATAGCCGTTTCAATGAATGCTTAGTTTTAATGGCAGGTGAGCAGAGTTTTATACAGGATATGGACAAAGAATATTGCACAACTTAAAGAGAAAGGAGGGAGGGAGGAAGGACAAAGTTCATCACATGAGACATAACATTTCAGACATAATGCTGAGGACTGATTCTCTCTGAAAACATAATTTCAAAACCAGTTCTTACCAGAACCCACTTATCTATCCTGTGGTGATTGTGACAAACAGGACCCTAAAATAAATATATTCCTCTGTCAGCTATTTTGAAGTTTTAGTCATGTTAACTCTTTCTCACCCTTCAGAAGCTGATTGGTTTCTGTGTAGAGCTGCACCAGCTTTTGCACTCTCCAGGTTTAGTAAATCAACCTTGTCTCAAAATATCACCTTAACTGTCCTCTTCGTTCCTCCCAAGACCTCCTGCTGTCAAGATCCCTTGTCACCTCCACCCATGTTCATGCCCAGGATTTCTTCTATCCTTGGGAACTCTCTACCCCAATATGCCCAGCCATCTCATATTATATGGCCTTTAGATGGTCCCTGAAAACTCATTACATCAGGGAAGCCTACTCCACCCTTATCCAACTGAACTTTTACTTTCTTTCAACTCATCCCTCTACAGTTTTTACATTTTGTATCATTTGCCCCTCCATTTTAGATTGTAAAAGCTCTCACAAGCAGCTTCCTCCTAATGTTCCTGTCTTTAAGGCATAGGTCACCTTTACCAAAAAACTGCCTATGCACGTAAGCCTCCTGTAGATGAAAAAATATTGTGCAGCTTTGAAGAAGTTGAATATTCATGTTGTAAAGCGCTGCACAAATTGTTGGCACCATGTAAATCCTGTGCAGGCCATTTTGGGACCAACACTCCTAGGGGGTGTCATCCCAGCATCCTACACTCACAGCATAATGAAGCATAAAACAGCGGTGACATCATGAAGTGGCTTCCTGGAGAAGAGCCAAAAAAAATAGACCCTGCTTGTCACATGACATGTCTGAAGACATCAGAAAAAGGTAAGCTTAAAAAAAATTGCAAAAAAAAAAAAAGGCTGAGGGGCATGCAGGAAACAGGAAGGAATTGGGCTTTAGATGATCTTTCCTGGGTTGTAAGTAGTGATGAGCTAAGGTTCTGGCCGCATTCAAGATGGCCCAAACCTTCATTAAGCTGTTACATGATAGCAGTCCACCAGCCCAAATGGCTATGGCCATGGAATTCCCCACCCCTCAACCATGACGGAGAATCTGGCTGATGGCATTATCCAAATATAACCATGTGGCCATATAATTCCTGTGAAATCTTTGGGCCGAAAACTAGCTGTATCATAATTGAGCTTAGAATGTGGGGTGTCTCCACCTCTCATGTTGCCTCTTGCCCCGTTACCAGGGTAGAATTGTTATATATATATATATATATTGATATTATGATAAGGCTCTAGGAGATGCACCTTTTATACACATATATATATATATATATATATATTGTAATAGTGAGAGTCCCTGTTACCGTGAAAAGGGATGGAAAATGGACACAGAGTCTGCATGTCGGCAGACTGCAGTGCTACAGAGCATAGCTTTGAAAGGGAGAAGACTGTGTTCGCAGCTTTCTCCAGGTTTTGCTATGTTCCAATGGGGCTCTGTAGTTTGGAGATCCCGCAGAGACTTGGGTGGGATGGGATCTCTAACCCTGTGTCCAGGCCTTATGGAGAGCCAGCAGGTTGTGTGCCCAGGTGCACACGGCCCATATAACGAGGGGCTAGAGAGAGCAGACAGAGGAGGAAGGTGGAGTGTGTGCAGCTTGCTGCTGCAAGACAGACCTGTGTCTGAAAAGCTGTCTGCCCTGTGTGTGACTACATCCCTGGTAAGAGGGGACTTGGTGTCTGAAGGACTGGGAAGGTTGGGACGGCTAGAAGGGCCTGTGAGACCAGAGAAGGGGCTGGGAGGCTGGGAGAGCCGAGGCGACTAGCAAGTCCAAGGGGGCTGAAGGAAGTCCTGAAGTCTGGGGCACAGTAAGCAAACTCAGGGGTCTGGAGAGTTCTGTTGAGGCCAGGAGTAGGCTGGTTCAGCGGGGAACTGCAAGGCAAAGTAAGCCTAGGAGCCAGGAGGCTTGGCATTTTCGGTTGTATGAATTTACTGAAGAAGAACCCCTGTGTGGGAAATCCTGTGTATAAACTTTTATTTTGTTCCTGTGAATAAAAATGGGCTGCCATGCCCTCAAACCTGATAACTGACTGCTGTGGACTCACTACGTTAAGATGCATCTACCACTGAGCTAAATACCCCAATATCACAATATATATGTATGTATGTATGTCATGCTGTGTTTGAGACCTAAATCTTTTTTTGTAATGGTGATGTATTGTGCTTTGTAACTTTTTGCTAAATTGAATAACAACAATAGAGCATAGACTAGAAATATTTTTTTATCCCTGGCAAAAAATAAGATTTTTTTTTTTTTTTTTTTTCGAGCTACAACATGGTTTGTTAACTTTGCCCTGTTTATTAATGTGCAATGTGGTTTTAAGGACAGGTCCACTTTAACAATTCAATTTCAGATTTCACTTGTTAACTGCATATTAAATAAAATGATAAGATGATTAAAAGTCTTTTTTTTCTATGGTTACCTTCATTTTTTTTTTTTAAAGCAGACACTGGTTTATACCACAAAGGGTTCTGGGTAATGGTATGTTTCTGACAGCTGTCACCTTTACCCCTTGAAGGATCTTTACAGTTACATTTTATAAAGACAATAATCCAAAACTTAATGGATCAAAACAACCCGATAGGACCCTACAGTATAGAACACCAAGGTTAATAGGGTCCAAGTGGGGATAAGCAACTGTCCTTGCTGTGATTGCCGAGCTTAGCGGCAGATTCCACTTATTTAGAATACACACACACACACATAAAAGTAATTGAAGGGCATTAAGCAACCTTCTTGGGAATCTATTACTCTTGCTTCGTTTTTAAATGGTTTTACTGTAGAAAATAAGAGAGATGATTTTCTCTTCCTAACTTTTATGTTATCTGTTCTATTTGTAATTATTTAATGCTAATAGGACATTTATCAATTATTACATCTTAATTACCCTGCAATAACTATCTTATTGTATTTTAATTAAATTCTTAATTGTTGCTGAGAGTTCCAACAGTCCTGTGTTATAATCTGCAGGTTTCATTAGCGGGAGAATTAGCCTTTGGTAAAAAGGGCATGATTTAAAGATGTGTGATGTAAAAAAAAAATTGGGTTGGATTATATTTGCTAAAAATAATTGAGTATGAGGGGGGAAAAAAATAAAGCAAGTGTATTCGTAGAGTGGGTTGAGATATCTCTCGGGAGCAGGGAAGCAAGGAAAAGCAAGGGGATTTCATTAAATTCTTCCAACTGAAACATAACTTTGCAAAGCCAGAGATTGTACCCCATGAAAGCAGCAGTGGCAGGATTAGTTTCAGGTATATATTGAAATGTTAGCAAAGCTATCTTCTTGGTAAGCCTGGCTGACTTGGAGTCAATTTTTTTTATTTTTTCTCCAGAAACGTTACATAGAACGTGTTTTACTTTAGAACATAGAAATTATATTTTCAAATGGTTTAAAGTTACACTAAATTCTGGTTTAAAAAAATAAAATTTATTTCAAGTATGTAGTCATAACTCAAAAAAGTACCTCCTTCTGCTCTCAGCCTTTTTTTTGTGCTGCTGTGATCCGACTTCCTTTTAGAGGGTGGCTACGTTTGTTCTCCATGGTCCCACTGTATATAGGAATGTAGCCACCCTCTTCTGCTCGCTCCCGAGATGGACTAGAGACTACTATGGACTATTGGATTAGTAGTGTGCATAGAGCAGTGCAGATACCACAACTAATGTGTTCTCTTCGTTCCAAACAGAAGTGAAGTGGAAAAAGGAGAGGAGCTCACAGGGGACTTTACAAGGAGGCAAAAAAAAAAAAACACAGCAAGAAACAATTAAGTGAAAAATAGATCAAATGGCCTCTAAGCAGTGGATTGTATAAATCATATTTGGAGAATAAGGATATTGTTTAGTGCCACTTTAATTGTTTCATAATGTGTAGTAATTGTACTGTATATGAAATCATTGCAGGTATGACTGTTCAACACAAAGCAATCTCCTGCGCTCGGGTGCCCAGTCAACTAAGTAAGTGGCGCAGCCAACCCCCTTAGCAAAGTCAATGGAATGTTGCAGGTCTTGCTGCCCTCTTCAGAATAATGGGTATCCTTAGGACTGAAACATGCAAAAAGAACAGGAGGGCGCACCGACCTTGTGCATTACCAAAGATAAAATTTATTTATAAAATATAACAAGAAATATACTCACAAACACGCTTTAAAACAAGGCTTATCAATACTCCGGCAATTGCAAGTAGTATCTCTAGACGCCTACAACCTGGACCAGATATTTGGAGGAACCAGATGGCATCGCAAGCGGCTTATGCTATGGCTCTTAAGAGGAGGGTTCGCCCTCGTAACGCGTAAGCCGATTGCGCGCCCTCCTGTTCTTTTTGTAGCTATGACTGTTCGCATGGTGGCCTGTAGGATGTGGCTATCATATTATTTTTTTTTTTTTTTTTTTTTTTTTTGTGGCTTCAGGCTTTCCCTAAAAGGGACTTCCATGTTCCACAATTTTCTCTACAATATAAAAAAAGGCTTTTTTGTTTATTTCATTTTTTGTTCTGCTCAGGCCTTACCCCCTGCTTCCATTATCTCCTATGTGAGAAGGACGTGTCCTTCTGAGATATCCTGGTTACATATACCAGGAATCTGCAGGAGCAGGGACACACAATGGTTGGAGTGCGGACCTCTGATGATATTGGGGCACTCTGACGTAATGGGGGGACTCCGAAGATAAAAAGATATTAAAGGCAGATTTGTTTTGTTTAAAATTACCAAACATGTTATAGTTACCTTGTCTGTACAATGGTTTTGCACAGAGGAGCCCCGATCCTCTTCTTCTCAGGTCCCCCGCTGGCACTCTTGGCCCTTCCCTCCTGCCTAGTGCTGCTTGCTAAGGAGGCCCGCTCCCCAGCCACTGCTCTGTGTGTCCATTCACACACGGAGTGTGGCTCAGCCCCGTCCCTGCTCTCTCCTCATTGGATCACTGGCTGTGATTGACAGTAGTGGGAGCCAATGGCTGCTGCTGCTGTCTCACTCAATAAGGAAGAGACCTGGGAGAGCCGAGGCTCTCGTGCACATCCCTGGATCAGAATTGGGCTTAAGTATAAGAGGGGGCTGGGGGGCTGCTACACACAGATTGAGCCTTTACCACCATTTTAATTTAATCAAGGCAGTTGTGTGCATTGTCCAAGGCTCATTTTTCCCATTGATAAGTAACATTTTTTTTAGACTGGAGTGCTTACACACTTTTAAAGAGTGATGTGACTGAAAAAAGGTTGAGAAACACTGATGTAGATGATCAACATGGAAGGACACGTTTGAGCAAGCAGATATTCACATCCGGTCCTAGGATATAAACAGCTCGCATTTAATGACCCAACAGGCAAGCGACATCCTATAAAAGGCCAACTTTTACATTAAATATTGCATAAGCCAGCTTTCAACTAGTTGGACTATGCTGTTCTCTACCACACTGCCACTGTGTCCTAAGTATGATGATGGGGAAAATATAAATACTCATTGGAGGATCCCTTGCTCCCATAGTGAGTGAATCAAAGTCTATCTGACAATTACCTTGCAATTAGAGTCTAATTGTATAATAGCATTGGTTGGAAGGGAACCAGTACCAGCTATAGAACACCCCCCACCCTTCCTTATAGTGCCCCTTATTACCATTAATAATAGAGCAGAGCATGATTAGCTAAAAGGTGCTGTAACACAAAAAGATTCATAGTGAAGATGCTAATGACAATTCCTGAGACACATCCCCATGTCCCCTTATGGTTCGTTATGTGACATCACACATCAGATCACATGACCAAGAGCACAGAATGTGTGGAGAAGAATCTTGGGCTTTGTGCCAGTGGTAAGCAACTCAGAATGTTGTTGCAAAATCTTTCTGGCTCATTTATTTTGGGTACAGCCAGTAACCTCTTTCGAGCAGGAGCCCAGCCCCCACTGTGTCCGCTGCTGTCCCTGCTCCTATGCTCCTGCTTTTGTCGACATCTATAAAGTGATATTGTAAGTGGCCACATTGGCAATATTCTCAAATATATTAGCATTGCAGGGGAGAGCTAAGTTCTAGTTCTGATGGAACCAGAACACTATAATAAATGGAGACCCTGAGGGTTATTACATAAAATAGAATAAGATGCCTAAAGTATGGAAATACCCTTAAAAGAGAACTACGTGAACAAATCCAAAATTCAGATTTCAGTACTAGTAAATTGGAGGTATGACGGAACCTTTAGGGGGTGGGACTGTGTGTGTGCGTCTCAAATGAGGGCCCTTTAACTTCCATCTATACCTTACTGTGATGGACTCAAACAAGATCTGCTGAAAAAAAATGTGAGGCCTACCCGAATAAGGACTGTTTGGCCTAAATATGCATATGTCTATGCAAGGTAAAAGGGGTGTGTCATTGCAGGAGATGTTCCTTAGCTCAAATTGAATTAAAAGAATATACAAAATAATATTGGTGGCCATTTAAAGTGGGCCTGTAGTGTGACCATATGATGCTCCACTTTCTTCTAGAGAGTCTGAAGATCCTCCAAATCTAAATCTTTCAAATATTGACCATCTAAAGTGGTCAAGGCCCTGACCCAGTTTTTATGCTTTTGAAACCTTCATATTGGTCCGTCACTCTGATGAGTGGTCTCATTGACCTATACGAAAATGCAATGGCCTAGAGCAGGGGTCTCAAACTGGTAGCCCTCTAGCTGTTGCAAAACTACAAGTCCCATGAGGCATTGCAAGACTGACAGTTACAAGCATGACTCCCTCAGGCAGAGGCATAATGGGACTTGTAGTTCTGCAACAGCTGGAGGCAGGGCCATCTTTTCCGCTGGGCAGTTGCCCGGGGGCCTCACTTGCCTGGGGGGCCCCATCTGCCCAGCGACCCCAGCTAAGCATCTATGTGTTACCCTTGCTCCAATTTTCTGTGACCCCGCGCTCCGGCCTCCATGTCCAGTCTCAGGCCTGTCTTCAATCGCGGGAGAGTGGGGCTGGACTTCACTGTGAGCTGTGGCCGCTGTCTTCTCCTCCTCCTCTCCGGGTCACCGATCATGTCCCCGCCGGGGCATGCAGTCTGTGCCCGATGTCTTGTTCTCCTCCTCTCCGGGTCACTGATCATGTCCCCACCGGGGCAGGCAGTCTGTGCCCAATGTCTTGTTCTCCTCTCCGGGTCACTGATCATGTCCCCGCCGGGGCAGGCAGTCTGGCAGTGTGACAGGCGGCGGCGCAGAGGCAGAGCAGATCATGAAAGAAAAAAAGGTAAGAGACTCACTCGTGAGTTTTGTTGCTGGCCCGGGGGGGGGGGGGTAGATATGGTCTGGGGAGAGGGAGCAGCCATAAAGTCAGTGTATAGTGTAATGTGTTGTGTGTAGTGTATAGTATATGGTGTGTGTGTGTAGTGTATAGTGTATTGTGTGTGTAGTGTATAGTGTATTGTTTGTGTGTGTGTAGTGTATAGTGTTTTGTGTGTGTGTGTGTAGTGTATTGTGTGTGTGTGTGTGTGTGTGTGTGTGTGTGTGTGTGTAGTGTAGTGTATTGTGTGTGTGGTGTATAGTGTATTGTTTGTGTGTGTAGTGTATAGTGTATTGTTTGTGTGTGTAGTGTATAGTGTATTGTTTGTGTGTGTAGTGTATAGTGTATTGTGTGTGTGTGTGTAGTGTATAGTGTATTGTTTGTGTGTGTAGTGTATAGTGTATTGTGTGTGTGTGTGTATTGTGTGTGTGGTGTATAGTGTATTTCTGTAGTGTATAGTGTATTGTGTGTGTGTGTGTGTGTGGTGTATAGTGTTTTGTGTGTGCGTGTGGTGTATTGGTCTGTGGGTAAAGTATTGTGTAGCGGTAAGTATGTGGTGTATTGTGTGGTGGTCTTTGGGTAGTGTATTGTGTAGTAGTGTAGTGGTCAGTGGATAGTGTAGTTTGTGTAGTAGTGGTCAGTATAGAAATCAGGTAGGGTGGTGTGGTGTGTAGTGGTCAGTGTGTAATGTAGTGGTCAGTATAGGAATCAGGTAGGTTAGTGTGGTGTGTAGTGTAGTGGTCAGTGGATATAGTATAGTGTAGACAGGGCCCCAGTGCACTGTATTGCCCGGGGGCCTATAATGCTCTTAAGATGGCCCTGGCTGAGGGGCCACCAGTTTGAGACCCCTGGCCTAGAGGGTGGGTCATTATTTGTATAACAGAGTACCCTTGGCACTATAGAAGGCAACTGAGTTAATTTGCAAGCAACTGGCACTTCCTGTTAACCTTTATAACTTGTCTTTAGGTGAATTGTAGCATTTTATTACATTACTTAGCACTCGTTGGATTAGCATTTTTTTTTTCTAACTCAAAAACAGGAAAAAAGAATTTTTGTGTTTGGACAAAAAAGTAAACCACAACATTTATTTTTAAAGGTCACTGTCAGCATGCATTGTGAAACAGAAACAAATCATTTGTCTCCCATGACTGTTTATAATGAATATTTGGAATACTCAGTACTCAGTACACAACCCAGAAATAAATAGCTAGATATGACTTAAACAGATGGTGTATGAGTAAGAGAGTCTTAGTCACTCTTTGTCCAGATGTGACATGTGTAGACATGTTATTCCCAGCCTGCGATGGACAGTAACAATGAGTACATTTCAAGACTTAACATTACAGTATACCCATACTGGTTTTAGTGAAAAGAGATTAAATCAATCAAAAAGCCTTCCAAATCAGTTAGTGCATAGAAAAGTAAAAGATTCTTAAAGCAGAAGGCATTCACATGTCTCATTCCATCACATATTTATAAAACCTTCATGGGACAAATGTCACAAGCATGAATTTACCCAGAATTTTCTCCAACACTATGATTTCCTATGACCGTCATCTCCATCTAGTGGCCAAATGCGGTATTTTAGCAGTTTGGAGCTAGCGATCAAAGGAAGTCACAGCATTCGAGAAAATACAGGGAAAATTTGTGCAACCTGGAGGAATGTTTATGACATTCATCCAAAACATGTTTTATAAATAGGCCTCTTAATATAAAGCTAACCCCTAACTGATTGACAATTTGCTAAAGCACTGGGTATCATACAACTGACATGATTTTTAATCTTTTTGAAAATACAGTTTTCACTCTTTTTTCAACCTATTTGCATTGTATTTCTTCCAGTCTTCATTAATCTCTTTACTTCCTGTCTATACAGTATCTCACAAAAGTGAGTACACCTCTCACATTTTTGTAAATATGTTATTATATTTTTTCATGTGACAACACTGAAGAAATAACACTTTGCTACAATGTAAAGTAGTGAGTGTACAGCTTGTATAACAGTGTAAATTTGCTGTCCCCTCAAAATAACTCAACACACAGCCATTAATGTCTACACTGCTGGCAACAAAAGTGAGTACACCCCTAAGTGAAAATGTCCAAATTGGGCCCAAAGTGTCAATATTTTGTGTGGCCACCATTATTTTCCAGCACTGTCTTAACCCTCTTGGGCATGGAGTTCATCAGAGCTTCACAGGTTGCCACTGGAGTCCTCTTCCACTCCTCCTGGTGGATGTTAGAGACCTTGCACTCCTCCACCTTCTGTTTGAGGATGCCTCACAGATGCTCAATACGGTTTCAATGTGGAAACATGCTTGGCCAGTCCATCACCTTTACCCTTAGCTTCTTTAGCAAGGCAGTGGTCGTCTTGGAGGTGTGTTTGGGGTCGTTCTCATGTTGGAATACTGCCCTGCGGCCCAGTCTCCGAAGGGAGGGGATCATGCTCTGCTTCAGTATGTTACAGTACATCTTGGCATTCATGGTCCCCTCAATGAAGCTGCGAGCAATCGAGAGTTTTCAGACCACGTGACCGCCTTGATGGCCAATCACGGCAGTCACGTGATCTTAAGCCGGGCCCCGCCTCCCAGAATCATAAACCTCTTAAAGGGCCAGGAGGTGCTGTCGCTAAAAGGTTAAAGATGTAAGATTGTCATTAAGAATCTAAACCAAATCTGTGTATGGGGGTCCTCCGAATCTAAAGTGCCCTGGGTCCCCCCAAGGTCTAAATCTGGCCCTACTTACACTAGCTGCTTTTATAAATAACTTCCCATGTGAATGAGCTCTTAACATTAATATGTTGAATTATTATGTTATTATTGCTATTATTATTATGTTAAATAGTCAGGGGATTTTCAGGTTTCCTTCAACCCTTTAGCAACTGGAACTACAGCAAAATCTAACCGATCCAAGATGGCGGGGGCTGGAAATCCATGAAGAATAATGTTGGTGTGGTGTTTGATAAGGCTCCTCATCTGACATGATGGTGTCATGTAGGCCATGTCATTGTTTGGGCTATTAACAGATTTGTCCATTTCTCCTGAAACCTATTTGCATGTAACGCTTTCTTCTCGCACATGCATAATGAATGGAATACATAGACGCAGATTAACGAGGGCGATGTCAGGAGTTAGCTCAGTTGGGACTTCTGATCAGCAACGAGAAACATTGTTACCATGACTGCAGGCAGTGACCTGCGACCTCACTGACAGCCCAGAGCACAATGGAAACACAATGGTCTTCTATAGGGAGTGCTTTGTTGATGGACTGGGTGTTTTATGTCCCAGGCTTTGCAGGAGCTATCGCATGTCAGAATAGCTGCAGATTCAGAAGAACATTACATAAACATTTATTGTTGCGGAATTGCTTGGAGAGTGAAAACTATTGTCCTCTAATTTTCCATTCCAGGCTCCCTGGTGTACTGTCTAATAAGCTTGCCAGCAAGTCTAATGTGTATTAAACAGAAAGTCTTCCAAGAAGAACAGCTTCATCCAAAACAGTTTCCATTTTTACAAGTTATCAGTCAACTCTGTCAGCGGGAAATAGGGGGAATCGCCGTGCAGTTAAGCAATTTACCCCTAGGCTTTGTGTACATGGTCCAACAGAGGCCGTGCAATGACATTCCCAGGACCCCCTGCTACAGCTTCTGTGTGCACTAGTTTTAGTAAATCTCCCCCCTTGTATTTTTATTCAAAGAATACAAGAAATCAAGACATTCTCTGATTGGATGGGGTGCAGAGGAGGGGTAGTGATGTCATCATCATCTCCACCTCTTCCAATCAGAGAATCCCTTGTATTCTTTGAAAACAATACAAGGCGTTCTATGATTGGTGGCAGTGCAAAGCACCCAACTATCTCTGTTCTGTATCCAGAGGAGAAGCTGCATGCATATAACCCGAGCAGGACCCAGAAGATTGCCGCTATCACAGTAGTAGCGCCAACTACTATGGTGAGTGTCAGCTTCCCAAGCGGCCCATCAGGTATGAGATATATGTAGCAGTACCCTGGTGAGGGCTGCTGAGTATTGTAGTCCATCTGTCACCCTGCCCAGCCATGCACATGATTCCCAATCACTCTTAGACAGAAAACAGTCCATTCACTTTGTTTTTTCTTTTTTAATTAGGGGAATTAATTTAGGGTAAGGGTATATGGGATGCCCAGTTGATTGAAGAAAATTTACATTGGACCACTATATACACACTCTGTATATACACTCCAGTCTTCACTCCAGCACACATTTGCTTGCAGACTATTACTCCTCAATTCCTCCAGCACTTCACTTGCTTACATTTCCAGGACCAGCTAGCACTGAGTTGTAGGCCGGAACTGACTCAACCAGGCCTAAGGTAGATGCCCTTTGCAGGCAGGGACCGCGGGCCCCCTTTTTTGTGTAGCTCAAAAATAAAGTATTTCTTTAATGCTAGCTGTCCACGTGGATACTGAGCCCAGTACCACATCTTCAGGCCCTGCCAGCCCTCCTGGCTGCAGCTGCCTCTTTCCACTGCCCATGTTTCCACAATTCTCTCACCTGGTTCTGCACCCATCTCAGACTGCAATCTCCCAGTCCTCTCAGGCATGCCTCCCCAGTCTCCCCAGTCCTCTCCACTGTGCCTCACTCACCAGCCCTCCTGTGCCTCCTGTCCAGAACACCTCCACAATTTCTTGGAGGGTCCCGTCCGCACCCAAGCCTAGGCCCAAGAACACCCCACCCCAGACTGGGGAGCTCCCTCAAAGGCCCCGACAGCCTAGCACTCCATCTCCAGCTCTTCACCTGAACAGCTGGGCTGACTCCAGGCATTTAAGGAGGCCTGCCACCAGGTTGGGGATTGGTCAGGGCTCCCTAAAACACCCCAGCTCCACCTCTCCTCTCCTCTCCTCCTCTCTTTCTAGAACCTTCTAGCAAACTCTAGAAAGAAGAGGGAGGTTTCAGTGACACTGCCTGTGAGTCACCAGCTGCTACCCTGAGCCACTCCCAGCCCATATTAAAACACACAGGCCTGGCTGCAAACCAGGCCAGCCTTAATTTACCTATCCTAAAAAAATCCTATCTCTAGCACCTACCTACCTAGAGGGTACTACACTTACATACTTACAGTGTGCCAAGCTGGGCCAACGTACATAAGCAATACAGATCATTCCTGGAGTTCGGATTTAAAGTGTTGCTAAACCCGAATGAGTAAAATCAGTCTGTGTATGCAGTAAAGTGTGCTTGTTATACTCATACCTTCCCCAAGAGTGTCACTGCCTTGTTAGCTGAAACAATGCAGAATGAAACTCGCTAGCAAAGTAATAGTGAAGACATAGAAAAAACTTAAAGTGTTACTAAACTCACAACAGTAAAGTCAGTCTGTATATGCAGTAAAGCATGCTTGTTATACTCACTGTGAAACCTATGGGGTTAATCCCCCACATTGTGTAAAAAGGCTGTTTGATCCTATCTTCACTGATCCTCCCCTTCTTCCATCATCCCCAATCCATCTCCTGATAGTACAGAACCTTGGGGGCACTTTGCACATGCTCAGTTTGGTGTGTATTGCTAGAAAGTTTTTTTTTTCTCTTGGGAGGGTGCATGTGATCAGCACAGGGCCAATCAGCATTGTCCAGACAGAAAGTTGGGTGTCCTGCAGCTTCATAGGACAGTCAGAGTAGAATGAAAACTCCTCCTACAAGCTTTAACCAGACACTGATAGAAGTCACTGCTATATATTGCTGAAGAGAAAAGGTATTTAGCAGTTTATATTTACTAAAATAATTGCATTTCCATGTTCTGTGTACTGTGGGAGACCAGATATAGTGAATGCAGGCTCCTGGGTTTAGTAACAGGCTTCATGAACATGGCTGTACAGAGGCCATACAGAGTGAAAAGCCTGCAATGACAATCCCGGGACCTGCTGACTATGATGTTGTGGGGTTGGTTTAAAGCACTCGCCTGTGCACTGCTATATGCTCAGAACACACACTTGAAGAATACATCAGTGCACATGTGGTTGCTTTACACAACCCTCAGCGCACAACTGCATACAGGCGGCTTTATGCACCAGTTCAGCTTTGAAATATCCAAACCTAAAAACTAAAATGTAAATGGCAATGGTGATCCTGCCAGGAACAGACTTCCTGTCCTAGGGTGACAACGCTGACTGACTGTACTGTATCTACAGAGGAGCAGTGTTATCACCCTAAAACAGTAGGTGTGTGGACACTACAGAACACCTCCCCTCCTCCATACATAGGGATGTTCTGTAGCCAGCAGGTAAGCTGGGCAGGGCTGAGAACAAAGCTTGAGATAACACTGCACAGCACACATAAATGAAGCACAGCATGGAATTGCTGGCAGGAATAACATTGGGGTCTGTTGACAAAGAACCAAAACAAAGAACAGAATCCTTAAAGTGTTATTAAACCCAGGACCCTGCATTTACTATATCTGGTCTCCCACAGTACACAGAACACAGAAACGCAATTATTTTAGTAAAGTTAAACAGCTAAATACCTTTTCTCATCAGTAGTACATAGCAGTCTTGTGACTTCTATCAGTGTCCGGCCGAGCACTGGATAAAGCTTGTAGGAGGAGTTTTCATTCTCCTTGGACTGTCCCATGAGGCTGCACGACCCCTGACCCTCTGTCTAGACAGTGCTGATTGGCCCTGTGCCGATCACATGTACCCTCCCCACAAAAAAAAAAAAAAAAGCTCTCTAGCAATACACACCAAACTGAGCATGTGCAGAGTCCCCCCAAGGCTCTGTACTATCAGGAGATGGATTGGGGACAGTGGAAGGAGGGGATCAGAGAAGACAGGATCAAACAGCCTATTTATACAATGCAGAGGATTAACCCCTTAGGCATAGCCCCCAACTGTCCCTGATTTGGAGGGACTGTCCCTGATTTGGAGCAATGTCCCTCTTTCCTCCTCATTTGTCCCTCATTTTGGTCTGATCTATAGAGTTGTATAAAAAATGCACTTTTTATCTTTCAAAAAGTGTTTCCCAGTGTTAAACCTTTCATCCAAATTCTAAATTGCTGCATTTGTAAATTTTAAAAGCCAGTATAAAGGAATAGTAGTGGTAAAAAAAGCCCTTGTGGATTTAACTAACCTTTTTTTTGTTTAATTCTCCTTTAAGGGGGTGTGGCAGGGGGTGTGTCTTAAGCCCACATATGTTTGTTAGTAGGTGTCCCTCATTCCCATCTCAGAATGTTTGGAAGTATGCCTTAAGTTCCATGGTGAGTATAACAAGCATGCTTTACTGCATATACAGACTGATTTTACTTTTGTGGGTTTAGTAACACTTCAAGCCTGGTACACACTGCTAGTTTTCTTTCCATTCAAGCCAGCGGGCTGGACGAAAAAAATCTGATGGCTCAGCTCAGAGCTGCTGTACTAACAATCTGATGTTAGGATGTTAGTACAGCAATCTCCCCTGCTGTTCTATTGTGTTCTGACATGGGGACCCCCTCCCCCCCCCGGTCAGCGCTTGCAGCTGACTGGGAGCCAGCCGAATGGCCAGCTTCTGTCAGACGGCTGCAGTACACAACGGACGAATGTCGGCCGGGTTCTGTTGAACCGGCCGATGCTGCCCAACATGTGGTCCGTGTGTACATGGCTTAAAGTGGATGTAAACCCGAATTTTTTTTTTTTTAATGTCATAATGTAGAGTATAAGATTTCCTATCATTTGAGCCCAGTCTTGCCACAAAGAGTTAATCCAGCTCTGAGCAATCCTCTTTTATTGTTCAGTGAGATAAATCTTGACAAACAGAGAAAAACTTTGTCAAATCCTCCCCCTTGCTGTGAGTGACAGGTGATTTACATCTCGTGCTTCAGCCTAAGACATATAGATAAAGCAGTGCAGCGCTGGACAAATGTCACATGAGTGAGATGTGTTAAATGAGTGAAAAATTCCAACTAAAATGAGTAACAATCATTAAAGTTATAGCAACTGATATAAATATTAATTAATCAACAAAGTGCTGATAAAGAGCATTCACAACATAGCACGCTTCGCGCATGCGCGATCTTATTTTAAATCGGCAGTGGAGTCCTGGTTTGTTATCCCTGCCTATGTTTTTTTATTGTTGGTAATACCTTATTTTAATAAACCTGCTTAGCAGATTTACACTATTGGAATCCATTCTTTCTTTTTTGGCACCTATGGTCTGCTCCTGCTGGAACCCATTGGAAGTTCATAAGAAGCACCTCTGGGATCGCATCCTTCATATCATTCCTTGGTGTTGCCGATTAACCGTTCAGGAAGGAGGATGGAGGAACGTCTACAGAGCTCCCTGTAGGATATCCCCTGTGGTCTACACACCTCTACTGAGCCTGTTTTGACTCCCCTGAATAAGGGCGGTGGCAGGCTGTCTGGTAAGCCTCCATTTCTCTATCACAAGGTGGTGGGCAGCACCAGTGGTGGAACAGTGATCCAGAATATACATCTGAACACCATTGTTTATGGACTTTATTTTAAATTTTTATTTTTTATTCCTTATTTTGCACCCAGTACATGGATTGCTGTTCACTCTTCACACTTTAATATGCTATTTATGAGCACTTTGTTGATTAATTAATATTTATATCAGTTGCTATAACTTTAATGATTGTTACTCACTTTAGTTGGAATTTTTCATTCATTTAACACATCCCATTCATGTGACATTTGTCCAGCGCTGCACTGCTTTATCTATATCCACTCTTGTGCCCTCATATCGGGGTTATAGTGTCCAGCTGCAGGACTCTTCTCACGTATTTTAATTATTACTTAAAATTTATATCTTACTGTTTATGCACTGAGCGCAATTCTTTTTTTATTTTTTTGTACTAGCCTAAGACATGCATTATTTTTTAATTCCCTCCCCCACTCCTTTCTTCAGCAGCTCCACAAGGATTGGCTGTTCCACACCTCAGTATGATTTGGCATGCTAAAGTAATGTGGTTACTTTCCTGTCTTTTCACTGGATGTTAGAGATCATAGCAGAAGTTCAGTGTAAGAAATACACAGGAGAAAATGCATATTGACAAGGGGAGTGTAGAGGTGGGCGGGGAGTCTACTGACATCACGACTCCACCCACCGAGCTCCAGACAACAGACCCACCCACAGAATCTGCAGTTTTTCGGGTCTAATAAGGCCCCTTTCACACTGGGGTGGTAGGGGGCGTCGGCGGTAAAACAGCGCTATTTTTAGCGCTGTTTTACCGTGGTATTCGGCCGCTAGCTGTGCGGTTTTAAACCCCCCACTGGCGGCCGAAAAAGGGTTAAAACCCCTCGTATAGCGCGGCTATAGCCGCGGTATTGCCACGCTGTCCCATTGATTTCAATGGGCAGGAGCGGTTTAGGAGCGGTGAATACACCGCTCCTTCACCGCTCCAAAGATGCGGCTTGCAGGAGATTTTTTCTTCTCCTGCCAGCGCACCGCTTCAGTGTGAAAGCCCTCGGGCTTCCACACTGAACAAACAGCGGAGGCTGTTTAGGGGCGGTTTGCAGGCGCTATTTTTAGCGCAATAACGCCTGCAAACCGCCCCAGTGTGAAAGGGGCCTAACAGACAGAGAGGAGACATTTGACAGGTAAAGATACATGCAGGAGACATGTATATCCTTATAGATAACCCCTATGGCAGTAGTTTAGAAAGGATGACATTGGGTTTACATCCACTTTAAGGCAAGAGTGTCATCAGAAAAAAGGAGGAGTCAAGGCAGTCACTATAATGTCACAGGCAGAAGGCCGTGGCATATAACAAATAAAGTCACACCACAGGCAGAAAATGTGATGCAGAAAATTATGCCGATGGAAGACCCCATGGGTTCTCTTCTAAATCCAGATGAAGATTTTCGTAAAACATGGTGTACATGAACTGAACTAACAAATTCTCAAAACTACAACATATCTATTCACATCACATCAATCACATCTATTGGTCAGTGGGCAGGAGAAGGCTGATGGAACAGAATGGATCTGTACAGTTGTCAGCTGCCTCTAATTTTCAAGCATAATTTTGAGATTTGATTATTTGTTACTAAAATGTTTTCCCTAGAAAAAGTCCCGGGTATTCAGCATGATGATATGAATTATAAAATCTTTTATTTGCCACACATTCTTTTGTTAGTCAGTTTTCGGTTTTACAGTACATAAAAAAAGTTTTACATTCTTTTTAGTTATTTGGACAAAATCCTTTTTTTTTACAATAAATATTGAATACAGGGCATATCCATTACAATTAGTTTTGGATTCCTAATAAGAAGGCCCAATACTCCCTGCATTGGTGGCAGCCTGTGTATCAAGACAGGCCACAGGCGAGTCAAAAACCGAAAGTTCTGATGGTTTAAAAACGAAAATGGCGCAAATGATTGTGCCAACACTTGTTTTGTTTTTCAAAACAAAATCCAGCATGTTGGATCAGGCACTTTCGTATGCGGCTCGAAAATGGTGTGTCGCAGCTGGCACACTAATGATACGAAAAACCAACAACCAAGAAATTTCGTATGGTTTTCGTCTCGTCTATGGCCTGCCTAAAGGAGTTGTAAACCCTCAAGGTCTTTCACCTTAATGCAGTCTATGCATTAAGGTGAAAAACCTCCTTTATTGTAGCAGCCCCCCATCCCCCCCCCTTTTACTTACCTGAACCCGGTCTTTTCCACGACGGGAACGAGCACACCAGCTCCAGCCGGTGTCTCGTGTTCTGATTGGATAGATTGATAGCAGCGCAGCCATTGGCTCCCGGTGCTGACAATCAAATCCAATGATGTGGGAGCTGGGGGCGGGGGAACTCAAGAAGAGGAGGAGCCAGGACCCCAGAAGAGGAGGATCGGGGCCACTCTGTGCAAAACCAACTGCACAGAGGAGGTAAGTATAACATGTTTGATTTTTTTTGTTTTTTTAATTACCTTTAGATATCCTTTAAGCCTGTCACTGCTAGGAGGGGGGGGGGGGGTCCTATTTGAGTTATTCAGTAATCTCACGGCACAGCTGTAGAAGAAACCTGCAGAGAAGCAGGTGATCTCATTGGCTGAAGTCATGAAAATGAAATATTCATATGTACTATTTGATGTATATTTGTTTAAATAAGAATTCAACTATTTTTATTCTTTAGAAGTCCAAATAAATAATAAATTAATCAAGAATATGCGTACAATTATACATTTAAATTCTTCTTATCATCATATAACATTTTACTTTGTTTACTGAGAAACAGTATTGCTAAAATATTATTTTTGCAGTGTGCTGTATATGGGTTATCAAGGATGCCGCAGTCCTTCGCGTCAGTATTTAGCTTTGATATATAAGCCATAAAATGTCCCTGGAAAAGATTGGAGGGAGAGCGACTCAGAGGGAGTCAGGGTATAGATTTTATATGTGAACAAAGCATGGAGAAACATTTCTATATTTGGTAATTATAACATGGCTGAAATTTTTCGTTCATAAAATATGCACAAGCTTTTGATGTATATGACATTAACAATGCATTAACTTTTTGGTTATAATTAAAATTCCTTTGCACTATGCAAAAATATGCACTACACAGGATTTAAATGATTTGCAGGCTGAGCAGCTGTATTTAATTTGTTGCGTGTATTTCGATTTTATGTAAGTTGTTAATGTCTTGTTTAATATACTCGTGATTTACAAGACATGGGCTCCCTCTTGTGTCTGGAAGGAAATACTACAAAGTCAAGGGAGTGCGCAGTACAAGCGTAAGACACGAACCATACAGAGATATAAAAGTATACAGTATAAGCCAGTGTTTCTCAAACTTTTTTTGTCTTGCAGCGCACCAAAATGATCTAAAAATTTTCACGGCACTCCCGAAAAGATTTATCAATTTTTTGTGGTGAAGTACTTATTTATTTTTACATATATACAGTGCCTTGCAAAGTATTCACCCCCCTTGGCTGTTTTTTTAATCTGAATTATATGTCATAGACCAGAACACAATAGTCTAAGTTGGTGAAGTAAAATTAGAAAAATATATACATTAAACTATTTTTCAGAAATAAAAAACTGATAATTGGCATGTGCGTATGTATTCACCCCCTTTGCTATGAAGCTCATAAAAAGCTCTGGTACAACCAATTACCTTCAGAAGTCACATAATTTGTGAAATGATGTCCACCTGTGTGCAATCTAAGTGTCACATGATCTGTCATTACATATACACACCTTTTTGAAAGGCCCCAGAGGCTGCAACACCTAAGCAAGAGGAACACTAACCAAACACTGCCACGAAGACCAAGGAACTCTCCAAACACGTAAGGGACAATGTTGTTTTGAAGTACAAGTCACGGTTAGGTTATAAAAAATATCCAAATCTTTGATGACCCCTAGAAGCACCATCAAATCTATCATAACCAAATGGAAAGAACATGGCACAACAGCAAACCTGCCAAGGGACAGCCACACACCAAAACTCACGGACCGGGCAAGGAGGGCATTAATCAGAGAGGCAGCACAGAGATCTAAGGTAACCCTGGAGGAGCTGCAGAGTTCATAACAGAGACTGGAGTATCTGTACATAGGACGACAATAAGCCGTACACTCCATAGAGTTGGGCTATATGGCAGAGTGGCCAGAAGAAAGCCATTACTTACAAAATGGCACGTTTTGAGTTTGTGAAAAGGCATGTGGGAGACTCCCAAAATGTATGGAGGAAGGTGTTCTGGTCTGATGAGATTAAAATTGAACTTTTTGGCCATCAAAGAAAACGCTATGTCTGGCGCAAACCCAACACATCACATCACCCAAAGAACACCATCCCCACAGTGAAACATGGTGGTGGCAGCATCATGCTGTGGGGATGTTTTTCAGCAGTTGGGACTGGGAAACTGGTCAGAGTTGAGGGAAAGATGGATGGGGCTAAATACAGGGGTATTCTTGAGCAAAACCTGTACCAATCTGTATGTGATTTGAGGCTAGGACGGAGGTTCACCTTCCAGTAGGACAATGACCCCAAACGCATTGCTAAAGCAACACTTGAGTGGTTTAAGGGAAAACATGGAAATGTGTTGGAATGGCCTAGTCAAAGCCCAGACCTCAATCCAATAGAAAATCTGTGGTCAAACTTATGCCGCGTACACACGGTCGGACTTTTCAACCGGACGGGTCCGACAGACTTTCCAGCGTACTTTTGACGGACTTTCTAACGAACGGACTTGCCTACACACGATCACACCAAAGTCCGACGGATTCGTACGTGATGACGTACGACCGGACTAAAAGGAAGTTGATAGCCAGTAGCCAATAGCTGCCCTAGCGTCGGTTTTTGTCCGTCGGACTAGCATACAGACAAGTGAATTTCTGGGTCCGGCGGAGTTACGACGTAAAGATTTGAAGCAAGTTCCAAATCTAAAGTCCGGCAGATTTGCGACGGAAAAAGTCAGCTGAAGGTCCGATGAAGCCCACACACAATCGGATTGTCCGCCAGATTTGGTCCGTCGGACCAGTCCGGTCGAAAAGTCCGACCGTGTGTACGCGGCATTAAAGATTGCTGTTTACAAGCGCAAACCATCCAACTTGAAGGAGCTGGAGCAGTTTTGCAAGGAGGAATGGGCAATAATCCCAGTAGTAAGATGTGGCAAGCTCATAGAGACTTATTCAAAGCGACTTGGAGCTGTGATAGCCGCAAAAGGTGGCTCTACAAAGTATTGACTTTAGGGGGGTGAATAGTTATGCACATTGACTTTTTCTGTTATTTTGTCCTAAATGTTGTTTGCTTCACAATAAAAAAAAAAAAAAAAATCTTCAAAGTTGTGGGCATGTTCTGTAAATTAAATGATACAAATCCTCAAACAATCCATGTTAATTCCAGGTTGTGAGGCATCAAAACACGAAAAATGCCAAGGGGATGAATACTTTTGCAAGGCATTGTATATCTAATTTTTAATTTAATGTGAAGAATGTGCCTGCTTTCAAGAGCAAATCAGATTGAAGCAAATGTAATCTTCTTTGTACTTTTGCTCATTTCCTTGCTTTTCATTTAACAGTTTCTCTTTCAGAGTTTCAGACTTGATTAAGTATTTCTCCATCGCTAAACAATGAACAAACTTTTAAAAACATTAAAGTTGGAATGGAGTGGTCTCTATTATTACATTATAATTAGAACGATCGAGTTCTCCAGAAATCTCGCACAAGTCTCGCGCTACGAAAGGAACCAATGCATGACAGACTGACAGAGATTGCGTTTTTACATATGTTACTTTTTTAATTTTTGCGACATTGATTTACCTTTTAATTTTTCGATATGTTCAAGGTTTCAAAACGCTAACAATTTTAAATATTTTTCAAAACTCCCACGGCATACCTGCAAATCTCACACGGCACACAGTTTGAGAATCACTGGTATAATCAGTATATTTTTGGCTTGAATAAATATTTTCCCCTACCCTACCAGCATGTGTGAGGAATTTTTCCAATCCAATAAGGATTCTGCACTCTATTTTTCCGCCCTAACTTATGTAACCTTTTATACAGTAAATTCAGCAAATGTGCACATTAAAGAGGACCTTCACCCTTCCGAGCTACTTTCTGCTATCTCATCAGAATCCCCCCTCCCCACTGCACACCAGGCCTGAAATCAGCAGGTAAAGCTTTACTTAGTGCTAATCATCAATTTGTGTACAGATATCAGTAGTTCAAGCTGCAATTTGAATTAGCTGCCTGCTGCGGGGTACACACTGAGGAGGTCGGGAGGAGCTCACTGTACTAACTGTTGATTGAATGCTGGCTTTCCAGTATGCCTGTTCGACAAAAGCCAGCAGTTCGGCCGGCTTCGATCAAACAGGCTGATGTACACATGGTACAAATAAATGGCCACTGTCCTCACCTATAACTGGCCTTTGCAGCAACAAGCACATGGAAGGGCAAGGCATGCAAAACAAAACCAAAGAAATTCCCAGCTCAACTTACCGACCAGTCCCCAACCAGCTGAATTATCCTGTCTAACAGTATGTGTTAAAAACAGAGGTTTAGTTTGCACACATTTACAAATACATACGTAAGCTGAAGAGCCCGTCAAGGTACCCCATTATTTTCTGCAGTCCTAACTCTCTTGAAAGCGTCAATGCATTCTAATGGATAGGCAGAGTGCAGGTGAGCCTGGAGGGGGCTTACCCAGCACATGGCACAATGGCAGCAAAGGCGTCCAGTGCATCTCTTCACCAATATTTCAACAGGACAAACAAATGGCCCCTGCCCTCACCTATAACTGGCGTTCACAGAAAGGAACAAATTGAAGGGCTATGTATGCAAAACCAAACCAAAGAAATTTCCCAGCTCAACTTACCGACCAGCCCGCAACCAACCCTGTCGAACAGCATTAGTTAAAAACAGGGGTTTAGTTTACACACATTTGCAAATACATGCGTAAGCTACAGAGCCCCGACAAGGCACCCCAGGATATTTCGGTTGGTTAGTTGCGGGCTGGTCGGTAAGTTTAGCTTGGAATTTCTTCGGTTTTGTCTTGATGTACACATGGGCCGAATGTTAGCCTGTTTCTGTTGAACCAGGCTTAAAGTGTATCTTAATGCATTCTATGTCTACTCAACAGGAGGGAACGACTAGAAGCACCGAAGAGGGACCTGAGAAGAAGAGTATCTAAGCTGCTCTGTGCAAAACCACTTCACAGAGCAGGTAAATATAACATGCTGCATGCCGATATACGTCAGCACAATGGCAGCAGTGGGCAAATGGGTGTACCTGTACGTCCTCTTTAAGAGGCGGGGATAGCAGGCACGCGCGCCGCGTACAGCATGTCTGTGCCCGCGGGACCGGCGGACATCAAGTCTCCCGGCAATAGTGTCACGGAGCGGGGAAGTGCCTATGTAAACAAGGAATTTCCCCATTCTGCCTTGTGTCATGACAGAGATCACGGCTCCCTGTCATCGGGAGCAGTGATTGCTGTCATGTGAGTGGAAGCCTACCCCCCCCCAGTTAGAATCACTCCCTAGGACACACTTAACCCCTTCATCGCCCCCTAGTGGTTAACCCCATTCACTGCCAGTGTCATTTACACAGTAATCAGTGCATTTTTATAGCACTGATCGCTGTATAAATGACAATGGTCCCAAAATAGTGTCAAAAGTGTCCGATGTGTCTGTCATAATGTTGCAGTCCCGATAAAAATCCCAGATCACCGCTATTACTAATAAAAAAATAATAATAATAAAAATGCCATAAAACTATCCCCTATTTTGTAGATGCTATAACTTTTGCGCAAACCAATCAATATGCGCTTATTGCAAATTTTTTTACCAAAATGTAGAAGAACACATATCGGCTTAAACTGACAAAAAAAATAGTTTTTTGATATATTTTTGGGGGATATTTATTATAGCAAAAAGTAAAAAACATTACGTTTTTTTTCAAAATTGTGTTTTTTTTTAATAGCGCAAAAAATAAAAACCGCAGAGGTGATCAAATACCACCAAAAGAAAGCTCTAGATGTGGGAAAAAAAGGACGTCAATTTTGTTTGGTGCAACGTCGCACGACCGCGCAATTGTCATTTAAAGCGACACAGTGCCAAATCGCAAAAAGTGCTCTGGTCCGGAAGGGGGTAAAATCCTCCGGGGCTGAAGCAGTTAAAAGAAAAAAAAATGAGACTTTACAATCACTTTAACGCACAAAAAAGGTACATGCAGTATTTTGTATCACAGTGTACCACAATGCCTGGCTATGCATGGAGGTGATATGCAATGCAGATGCTTTGGTAAAATGTGTTGGGTGCCACTAAAAATAGCGCATGCGTTACTGCAGCACATCAGTGCTTAATTTCCATAGTCTAGGCACTGGTGCACTTTAACTTCCTTGCAGAGTCCCAAACCCATCATGCTTTCATCAACAATGTCTGTACTTGGCTCCCATTACTCCTGCATCTGTGCTGGAATAACTAAGCCATCAACTATAGCAATGGGCTAATTCTGAGGTATGATAGATGTGATCAAGTACTGCAACAAACAGAGAGCTACATACTGGCTCCAGGTTATGCTTGCTACATTATTCAGCTTCCAGGCTAGTACATTTTTTTTCAGGCTAATAATCTATCACTGATCACTTTCCAGAAAGCCATGGCAGGGGAAGAGGCCATACTGATACTGCACAGCTGTTACATAATAATGTACGTAATAATGATCTGATGTAGCCTTTCTCAAGCTTTTTATCCTAAAAAAAAAAAAAAAAAACAACTCCCACATTGGTGGCTAGTGGGAAGAATGTCCCCCTTAGGCCACTTTCACACTTATCCGACTTGTCCCACGATTTTAGACTGCAAAATCGCATGACAAGTCATTCTCCATGATTTTCAATGACTACTATTCATAAGTCGTGCCAACTTCAAAGTAGTCCCTGCACTACTTTGGTCCAACTTCCATGCGAGCAGATGTCCATAGACCTCAATGTTAAACCCTCAAGTAGCATGCAAATTGTACCTGAATATTATAGACAGGATTTCAGTACGATTTAATAAGCACAAGCTGTAAGCACAAGCAGCTTTTTGACCCTTTAATGTGGTAAAGTCGTGGAAAGTAGTACTGATCCCAAATCGCGGCAAAATCGTGCAAAATCGTGGTAAAATCGCAGCAAAATCATTTTTGCGAAATCGCAGTAAAATCACGCGACTTTGAAGTCGCACAAGTATGAAAGGGGCCTTACAGTGGTGCTCAGAATGCCACCCTTGCAGAAAAGTAAAAAGATCATTGGATTCATGTAGCTGGCTGTGTAGACCCCGGAACTTTGCAGACACCATCAAATAGGAAGTCAATCGGCCACAGCTCAAGAAATCCCTGAAAGAACCTTAGGTTCCATGGAATCCGGGCTGAGAATGGATGGCCTGGTGTGTTGAGCTACATTACCTCTACAATAATACCTGATATGAATGCTTGCAGTTCTCTGTGGTCATGGAGCTCTATTGTGTCCTAATAACCCTATATTTCACTGTTAATATATATCCTGCTCACTACTATTTTCAAGACATGATAATCATTTTATTTAGCTTATTTTTCAACCTACTGTGAAACCATGACGGCAAAGTCCAATGCCCCTCACAATCAATTCCTGTTAGAATCCTTCAATTCCCTATTTTATGTAAGTAGTTATTTTATCTTTGAGCAATATTTCTGCCACGATCAGCCAAAGTTAGATTTACATTGGCACAATTTAACACCACATTTCTTAGAACAAGGATCATCAAAATAAAAACAAAGTTGACCACCCTTTGGCCTACTGCTTCTAATAAACTGAAGCCTTCATTTACCAAGACCATCAGGGAGATGGAAAAGGCTGGATATCAGAGGCCAAAAACTCAGTATTATTACCTCAGGCTAACACATTCATGTAGAATGTTGAGGATGCTGAGATGTCAGAATAGAATGCTTATTACACTGCAATGTGATTTATTGAACCAATAGATCAACATTGAAAGAGAGCATACTTGTAGGACTTCAGCTGGCCACTTCATATATAGGATCACGCTGGGGCTGCGCAGACTGACAAGCACATCTATCTTTTAAGTAGCACGCTATTATCATTTTAAATATTCAGCACCCATTAAAATGATATTTCACGCATATCTGGAATTTGGTATATGTCTTCAGAACTGCTTCCCCACTGACAACTATTTTAAACTGGCGGCAGGGTGGATGTAGTACGGGAAATTTACTACCTGTATGTTCACCCACCGCTCACACAAGGTCTATGATCGTGCTGTCATTAGACAGTGTAAATTACAGGTAAAATACATGGAGCCAGTCAGAGTGGCTCTTTGCTTTGTGATCTCTGTGATAGCCAACAGCACTACTGTTTACATCTGATAGCCCCCCCTCTCTCCACTCCTCTCACAATGAAGGAAGGGGAATTTTATGAATGGGATGATTCTAGTGGTATGCAGAGTGGTATGCAGCAGAAGATTCAAGCTGGGGGGGGGGTTACTAAATTTTATTGTGAGATTTATTTTAACCCTTTCACCCCACCTCCTCTCCTGTACATCTCATCACTATCCTGACTTTGTAGTGAAATGTATATTAGTGCCTTTAACCCCTGTAGCAATAACTCTCGGTGGAGCTGCTGGTTTAAGCGGGCTTGTTACCTTCACTCTCGACACCTCTGTTTCACCGGCACCGGGTCTAGGGTTCCGTTGAGTTTACCTATGGACGATATAAGCACCAAACACTTGAGTAGGTTTTCCAATGCTTTAATAAAACGAACAAAGGAAGTAGCAGGAAAGAGGTAGTAGGAAAGCTGCAGGGAAGCTCAAATACCTTTCTGTTGTATTTCTTCACAACATTCTTTGTAATTGAACACTTGCAATTGAATAGTCCCCCTTTCATAGAATTCAATCTTTGCCCGTCTGGATAGACATCTCTCACTTGCCTAGCAGCCAGCACGTAGCACGAACAAAAGTCTCTGCCACAGACTTATCTGGAATAAAACCCGCACGATCCTCTGCCACAGGATGTATTGGTTTGTGATGAATGTCAGATATAGTACTTGAACCTTTAAGCCAACCCGGCAGTACTATACTGTAAGATTACTTCGGAATGCGTCCTCCAACCGAGTCACCAGGCCCCTCTCTAGACCAGCACTCTGCATGATCCTTCCATGACGGGTCCTCCCCTGGGATCTTCTCGGTTGTCCAGCTTCTTCATTCAGGATAGACAGCTCAGGACTATTCCTCCGCTGCTGTGGTAGGCCCCAGACAGGCTTCTGGGCCCACCCACACACCACAGAGACGCGGGCCACCGGAACAGAGGACCACAAGGTGGTATTCCTAGTGCATAACTGTCGGCCAGGAGTGCCAGCAGGTGGCTGAAAACCGAACCCTAGAACATGGCGTCTGTCCCATAAATAACCCTCTCCCAGAATGCAACTCGGAGGACCACCTCCACCGAGTTATCTCTGGGATAGAGAAGCACTCATTCGCTTCACGTTGCTTTTCCAACACCTGCCGATGGTGACAACGACACCCACCGGCACAATGTGGAACTGCATGCAACGTCAGCCAAGCTGGAACAGAGGCAAATCTAACTTCCTATAATAAGCGACCCACTAAATTTACCTATCAGTGGTAGATAAAAAATCTACCAGCGCTACACCCCTTATACTGCACATTAACCCCCTCATTGCCATTCTTCCACTGTAGGTGACCTGTACATTAAACCCTTCATCTCTTCTTCCCTCTGTGTATGACCTATATGCGCTGTATCTAGGGCCCCATTACCAAGCTCTATGTTTTAACATTCTCAATACAAGCATGTTTTCTCATTTCCAAAAATTTTTGGCAAAAAATAAGATCACCTTAAAGCAGTTCTTAGCCCTGAAAATAAAAAACGAAGAGTCAACGGCTACAAATACTGTAGCTGCGACTTTTAATAATAGGACACTTACCTCTCCGGGGATCCAGTGCTGTGCTCACCCAAGCTGGCTCCTCGGCCACCCAAGCTGGCTCCTGGGCCAGGTGCCGTATGTTTACTTTGGGTAGCTAGCTGTGACTGTTTGTGGCTTCACAGCCGACTTCCCATTGTGCATGCGGCTTTGAGAATGGTCCCACAGCTTTCTGGGACCTGACATGTCCCAGAGGGTTGGGGGGGGAGGGGGAAAACTTATGCTCATATCGCCACAGAGATCCGACTGGAAGTGGGAGCGGGTACCTGTCAAACCCAGGTAGCTGCCCCCCCAAATATAGTAGAGGAAGGGTGGAGGAGGCAGATGATCAGAGCTTCCCCTTTTGGGTGAAGTTCTGCTTTAAAGTGTATACTTTATTGACAGGGGTCACTTTGGAGGTATTTGTATGCCAGCCATTATTTTCAGCAATTGCAGCCAGTGAGAGTTGAAAATAAGTGACACTGAAAATAGCAATCTTTATGATAAATAAAACATGCATTGTAGCTTAGTAAAATGAGCATATAGTCTGGAATACTACTCATTTTCCAGGTTGCTTGTCCAGTATACAGCATTTCTTTCAAAAGTTCTTTTATGGCGAAGATGCTACCTATAGCAGAATTGGTTCGTAAAACATCTGTGTTTAGAGCATCCTGACTGAAGGGGGTAGTACACATTGCTGCAAACTCAATTCTTTGCTTTTCTGTGCACCAAAATCATAAAGTACATCTTGTTTGACAGGCAGAACCAACACCAAATGCGACCCATTCAAGTAAAAGGGACCTTGCTGTAACAATGACCCAAATGCTTGGCTCGTAGTTGCAGCACGGTATTTTAATAGAAATTCCCTATTCGTCTGGAAAAAAAACAAGCATTCAGGAAGCGGTAGTATTGCCTCCTGAATACCTGGCAGCTGCTGCTTTATCATGCTCTAAAAAGTGATCCACCACATAGAGGGTGCACGGGCGCTATGTGCTCCGATCCCACCCTGTTATGTGATGATAAGCAAATTCATTTTTGCTATTACTAAAGTTCCTCCCCACCAATCAGAAGGCAGGTCTGTGAGACCTGTTTCCCGATTAGCAAAGGCGCCAGGCGATCCTATTGGATGCCTAGCACTTTGGCAGAAGAGGAGGCATATGGTGGAGGAAGCTGGAGAGGAGCGGACACTAAGAGCGTGCTGTACCAGAGAGATACCACTCCCAACACACAATTTACTCCTGCCGAGGCCTGCAATCCATTAGAGGACACCATAGCCCCTCCACAGCAGCGCGCGCAGGGGGGGTGTTGTTTGTTTGTCGCCCCCCCCAAAAGATGAAACCACCTGCCGCCACTGCCGCAGTCTGTTGTTCAGAGGGGTGGTAGAAAATGCCACTTGTGAAATTTAACCCTTTTGTATTTTTTAAATGTGTTTAATAAACCTTATTTTATAAATAAATATCTGTTGCAGAGTACTTTCAAGACACTTCTAAAAAGAAAGCCTAGCAATGCCCGTATGCTTTCTGTAATTCTGTGGTAATTCATTAGTTAAGACATTGCTTGAAGGATAACATAGGTTGTCCATTTATTACAGCTTGGTCAAGAAGTCAAGAAGGCACCTCCTGCCCACTGGCTGGACAATAAGAAATACAATGGTCAGGTCATCATCCAAATCACTGTGATCTCACCTTCTGTCAGCACATTGTGCACTGCATCAGAGTCTGATTGGCTCCTAGAGCTGCCCCTCCCTTTCCCAGATTGAATGCTGCTATACAGGTGATTATAATAGACCGATATAAAGAAAAGTATAAGTACACTTGTTGCATTTCAAAATACATTTAATGATTGTAATGAACATTAATGTATTATTGCATTCATTGGTAATTTTACCAATTGAATTTCAAGTTCAGCCTAAAGTTCAGTTTAAATTCCGTTCTCCTTTCATCACAATCAGGACCTAGTAACATTTTTTTTTTGGTTCTCTATCTACAGCAATAACAGAACTGTTGATTTTTAAGACCGCTATCCAAAAATGAATTTTTGTGCAAAGCACTGGTGCAGAAAGTATAAATTCCAAGGAGACCATCTTGCTTGCTCCTGGTATGAAACCATTATTAAATATAACCTGTATTTACTTTACAACTACTAAACCAGTAGATACAGAAAGAATAGATGTAGAGGTGAATTAATGTACTGTAATATATCTCTAGGGGGCCCAGGAGCCATCTATAATGTTCAAAAGATTTCCAAGCACACTTACCAGCCAGCCTGCAAACAACCGAACTGGCCTTAACCGTTTAAAGTTAAAAACAGAGGGTTTTGTTTGCACGCATTTACAAATATATGCATAATGTATATGTATGCGATGCGCCTAACACATATATTTGCAAATGTGTGCAAACAAAACCCTTTATTTTTAACGTAAACTGTTTTGCAGGCTGGCTGGTAAGTGTGCTGGGAAATTTTTTGTTTTTTTGCAATGTGTGTTGCCCTTCCATGTGCACCTTGCCGCAAAAACAAGTTATAGCTTGAGAAGAAGTGAGAAAACCCCACTTCACAAGTAGTTACTTTTTGGGGCTAAACGTATAATTTATTTCATTCCATATGAAAGCATCATTGATCGTGCATATCAAAATTACATTATAAATAACAATCATCACCATCCAAAAACACACTTGATTTCACTGACATTGTGACGTCACTGACATTGTGACATCAACGTGTTTCGCTGGTGGCCGCATCTTTCTCAGATTTGTCAGGAATTTAAGGTGGTCTGACAGGTATAGCGAAGGATTTGCGTCCTGATCAGGCCCCTTTAAAGTGTAAGTAACCCCCCCTATCGTTTTCAGCCAAGGAAGCTGCCATCTTTGCCTCTGTTTATTCTACAACTGTCATGATGCTGCACAATGTGATCAGTTATGACACCAGCCATTGGATGGTTTGACAGTTTGATTGAGAGCACAACCAATGGTAGTGTTACATTTCCGGCACGTGCTGGAAATGAAACTGTTTTATGGGTGGGTTTACGTCTGCTTTAAGTGGCCGCTTGGGACGTCTAAAATATTTTTTTAATTGCAGGCGAGGTTATAAAAAAAATATGCCAAGCTTTGAATATCTCATGGAGCACTGTTCAATCCATCATTGAAAATGGAAAGAGTATGACACAACTGAAAACCTACCAAGACATGGCCGTCCATCTAAACTGATGCTTTTATGAATTGATTGAAAGAATTATTACTTAGTTTACTAAGTCTGGATATAGGTCGTAGTAGCCCCAAAAAGTAACCACTTTTGAAGGTGAGGTTTTCCCTCTTCTTCCCTCTCCCCTACTTTTATTGAATTCTGTAGCTTGGGTTACATGGGACTAGGGATGAGCCGAACACCCCCCGGTTCGGTTCGCACCAGAACCTGCGAACGGACCGAAAGTTCGCACGAACGTTAGAACCCCATTGACGTCTATGGGACTCGAACGTTCGAAATCAAAAGTGCTCATTTTAAAGGCTAATTTGCATGGTATTGTCCTAAAAAGGGTTTGGGGACCCGGGTCCTACCCCAGGGGACATGTATCAATGCAAAAAAAACTTTTAAAAACGGCCGTTTTTTCGGGAGCAGTGATTTTAATGATGCTTAAAGTAAAAAAAAAAAAAGTGAATTATTCCTTTAAATATCGTACCTGAGGGGTGTCTATAGTATGCCTGTAAAGTGACGCGTGTTTCCCTTGTTTAGAACATTCCCTGCACCAAATGTCATTTTTAAAGGAAAAAATCTCATTTAAAACTGCTTGCGGGTTTAATGTAATGTCGGGTCCTGGCAATATGGATGAAAATCAGTGAGACAAACGGCATGGGTGGGTACCCAGTCCATTACCAGGCCCTTTGGGTCTTGTATGGATATTAAGGGGAACCCCGCACCCAAATTAAAATAAGGAAAGGTGTGGGGCCACCAGGCCCTATATACTCTGAACAGCAGTATACAGGCTGTAGGTTTGTTGTTAAGTAGAATCTCTTTGTAATTTTGAACGGGTACATTTTTAACGTGTTTAGCTCCAGCCAAAAAATCTTTTTTAAGCTTTTTGGAAAACATAGGGAAGGGTTATCACCCCTGTGACATTTGTTTTGCTGTCTTTCCTCCTCTTCAGAAGATTTCACCTCACTTTTTGTCCCAATGGATTGGAAAGCATCAGTGGAAAGGAGAAATGTTTTTCCCATATTAACTCTTACAGGAGAGAATTTCCCTTCCTAGGGGTAGATTTATTCTCACTTCCTGTTGTCTCATTCCGTTTGCAAGTAGGAGTCGTTTGTAAGTTAGTTGTTTGAAAGTAGGGTCCTGCCCTATATACTCAGCAGAAATTTGGGCCTTAGATGTTGCTGTGGCCACAACACTGTAAGCCCTCACAGGGCTCTGCTGTGAAATATTAGATCAAGAATTGTAATTACATGCCCCTGTTGAACAGGAGCTGAAAAATTAGGCCTTAGGCACTGGTGCTGGTGCCACAACACTGCAACCCCTCACAGACACTCTAGTTGGAATGCAGGAACGAGCCCTGCTGCAAAGTATTGCATCAAAAATTGTAATTACACGCCCCTGTTAAACAAGGGCTGAAAAATTGGGCCTTAGGCACTGGTGCTGGTGCCACAACACTGCAACCCCTCACAGACACTCTAGTTGGAATGCAGGAACGAGCCCTGCTGCAAAGTATTACATCAAAAATCGTAATTACACGCCCCTGTTAAACAGGGGCTGAAAAATTGTGGCTTAGGCACTGGTGGTGGCGCCCAGAACCAAAAATGCTCTTACAAGCTATCAGCGTGATGATTGAGGAGGAAGAGGATAATTACTCAGGAATAGTCACTCAGCATCAGCATAGGCAGTCTTTGAAGGGATCTGAGATTTCAAAAAAAATTATTCAGTTACATCAGCATCAGGTGCTTGGTAGCTGGTGGTGATCCAAGACTCATTCATTTTTATGAAGGTCAGTCGATCGACCGAGTCAGTGGACAGACGCACCCTGTGATCGGTTACCACGCCTCCAGCAGCACTGAATGTGCGTTCCGAAAGAACGCTGGATGCAGGACAGGCCAGTAGCTCAATTGCATACTGTGCAAGCTCTGGCCAGTGATCCATCCTCAAGACCCAGTAACCCAGAGGATTTTCGGTGGGAAAGGTGTCCAAGTCTGATCTTGCCCCTAGGTATTCCTGCACCATGTAAAACAGACGCTGGCGATGGTTGCTGGAACCGATCATACCTTGGGGCTGTGGACCAAAAAATTGTCTGAACGCATCGGTCAGACGGCCACCTTCTCCACCGCTCCTTCTTTGACTGACCGAAGCCTCAGCAACACGTTGTCCAGAAACAGGAGTTTGTAACCTCCCAGTCTCTGGGAACGCATTGCACAGACCTTTCTGCAAGGCCTCCCGAAGATGTTTCATCCTCTGCTCCCTCTGCGATGGCAAGATAAGGTCCGCAACCTTACCCTTGTAACGTGGATCAAGGAGGGTTGCCAGCCAGTATTGGTCCTTCTCCTTGATACCACGAATACGAGGATCCTTACGCAGGCTTTGCAGGATCAGGGAGGCCATGCAGCGTAGGTTTGCTGAGGCATTCGGTCCGGAGTCCTCTGGGTCACTAAGGACGACATGGTCCGCAGCCACCTCCTCCCAGCCACGTACAAGTCCATGTGTTTCTTGGGACTGATCCCTTAAAGACTGCTGCTGATGCTGAGTGCCAGGCTCCACCTCCATACTGACACAATCTTCCTCCTCCTCCTCCTCCTCTTCCTCCTCGTCCTCTTCCTGTGTGATCGGCGGGCACGCAGGAACACTGTCTGGATAAAGGGGGCCTTGAGAGCTAAGGAAGTCCTCCTCTTCCTGCCTCTGTTCTGCCTCAAGTGCCCTGTCCATTATTCCACGCAGCGTGTGCTCCAACAGGTGGACAAGGGGGACAGTGTCACTGATGCATGCACTGTCACTGCTCACCATCCTCGTGGCCTCCTCAAATGGTGACAGGACAGTGCATGCATCCCTGATCATGGCCCACTGGCGTGGGGAAAAAAAACAAGCTCCCCTGACCCTGTCCTGGTGCCATAGTCGCACAGGTACTCATTGATGGCCCTCTGCTGCGTGTGCAGCCGCTGCAGCATGGCCAACGTTGAGTTCCACCTGGTGGGCATGTCACAGATTAGGCGGTTCTTGGGCAGGTTAAACTCCTTTTGGAGGTCCGTCAGCCGAGCACTGGCATTATATGACCGGCGGAAATGCACACAGACTTTCCTGGCCTGCCTCAGGACATCCTGTAAGCCCGGGTACCTGCCCAAGAACCGCTGCACCACCAAGTTAAGGACGTGAGCCAAACAGGGCACATGGGTCATTTGTCCCTGTCGGAGGGCAGAGAGGAGGTTGGTGCCATTGTCGCAAACCACCATTCCTGCCTTAAGTTGGCGTGGCGTCAACCACCTCTGAACCTGCCCCTGCAGAGCTGACAGAACCTCTGCCCCAGTGTGGCTCCTGTCCCCCAAGCACACCAGCTCAAGCACCGCATGGCATCTTTTGGCCTGCGTACTTGCGTAGCCCCTTGAACGACTACGGAGCACCGCTGGTTCCGAGGAAGAGGCCATGGAGGAAGAAGAAGAGGAGGGGGTGGAGGAGAGAGGTGTGTCACAATCATTAGCATTTTGGAGGCGTGGTGGCGGAACAACCTCCAACACTACTGCACCTTGTCCTGCATCCTTCCCAGCTGCCAGCAGAGTCACCCAATGCGCCGTGAAACTTAGGTAACGTCCCTGTCCATGCCTGCTGGACCATGAGTCAGCGGTAATATGCACCTTACCGCTGACCGCCCTGTCCAGCGAGGCATGGACATTGCCTTCCACATGCTGGTAGAGAGCCGGAATCGCCTTCCGTGAGAAAAAGTGGCGTTTGGGTACCTGCCACTGAGGAACTGCACATTCCACAAACTCACGGAAGGGGGCAGAGTCTACCAACTGAAAAGGCAGCAGTTGAAGTGCTAGCAATTTTGCCAAGCTAGCATTCAACCGCTGGGCATGTGGATGGCTGGGAGCAAACTTCTTTCGGCGGTGCAGCAGCTGGGGCAGGGAAATTTGCCTGGTACAATCTGACGTCGGTGTACCAAAATCAGATTGCCCACAAGTACGTGGCTGTGACACACCTAATTCTACACCTTCATTCCTCTCAGTGCAGGTCTCAGAGAGGACTGAAGGTCTAGTGGGGTTGGAAATCTCAGCTGATGAGGAGCAAGCAGAGGTCCTCTTTGTTCTTTGGTGTGGGTCTTTTAGATATGCTTGCCAACGAACTGCATGGCAGCTCAACATATGTCTGGTCAAGCATGTGGTACCCAAGCGGGAGATGTTTTGGCCACGCGAGATACGCTTGAGACATATGTTGCAAATAGCAGCGGTGCGATCTGATGCACTCGTCTCAAAAAAGGCCCACACCAAAGAACTTTTTGAATAACGCACAGAGACTGCAGGGCCCTGCACATGTGGAGCTTTGGGGTGTGATGCAGTCAATGTGCTGCCCTTAGGCTGGCCCCTGGAGGGCATCCTGCCTCGTTGGTGATGTGCCGCCTCCTCCTCCTCCTCTCTCCTATCAGGCACCCACGTTGAGTCAGTGACCTCATCATCCCCTCCCTCCTCATCACTGGAGCAAACCTGGCAGTATGCTGCAGCAGGGGGAGCATGACTGCCAGATTGCTGTCCTTCTTGGGCACCCCCTCTGTCCGTGCTCGTGTTACTGCCTTCATCGAGCTCAGTATCATCATCAGAGCCTTCCAAACGCTGGGCATCCTCCTGGAGCATGTACCCAACACTGTGGTCAAACAGTTCGAGGGACTCCTCAGGAGGACATGGTGGGGCTAGGGAAGGAGTCACTGATGACATTGAGCCGAGGGAAGAGGCCGCTGCTTTGCCAGACAAAGTACCCTGGGCATGGGTGAGAGAGGATGAGGAGGATGAGGACGGCTTGGTCATCCACTCGACCAAGTCTTCCGCATGTTGCGGCTCAACATGGCCAGATGCCGAAAAAAAGGCCAAGCGTGTCCCATGGCCACGTGCTGATGAGGATGCACCGTCTCCACGACCAGCACTAGACACAGAGCCTGCTTGCCCTCTCTTATTGGCTTGTGACTGTCTGCCTCTCCTTCTTGGCCTTCAAGACATACTAATGGCCTGTAGCTGCACTAAGCTGGGATATATATATATATATATATATATATATATATATATATGTACTGATACTGCAGCTTGCAAAATCAACTGCCTGCCTGTAGTATGAGAACACCACCAACCTTCTACAGGTAGCTTTAGCTGAACACTGTGAGGTGGACGCACCCCACTAACTTGTAGGTTTAGCAGAACACTGTGAGCAAGACGCACTGCACTAACTGTAAATAGTCTAGCTGCCTGACTGTGGTACTAATAGGATCAAAAGAACACCAGCAATTTTCTTTAAAATACTGTAACAAGACAAGCCTGCCTGTCAGTAAGAAGATAACAGGAACGGATCTAGCTGAACACTGTGAGCAGGACGCACCCCACTAGCTTGTAGGTTTAGCTGAACACTGTGAGGTGGACGCACCCCACTAACTTGTAGGTTTAGCTGAACACTGTGAGCAGGACGCACCCCACTAACTTGTAGGTTTAGCAGAACACTGTGAGCAGGACGCACTGCACTAACTGTAAATAGTCTAGCTGCCTGACTGTGGTACTAATAGGATCAAAAGAACACCAGCAATTTTCTTCAGGTAGCTGTATTTACTGTAACAAGACAAGCCTGCCTGTCAGTAAGAACATAACAGAAACGGATCTAGCTGAACACTGTGAGCAGGACGCACCCCACTAGCTTGTAGGTTTAGCTGAACACTGTGAGGTGGACGCACCCCACTAACTTGTAGGTTTAGCTGAACACTGTGAGCAGGACGCACCCCACTAACTTGTAGGTTTAGCAGAACACTGTGAGCAGGACGCACTGCACTAACTGTAAATAGTCTAGCTGCCTGACTGTGGTACTAATAGGATCAAAAGAACACCAGCAATTTTCTTCAGGTAGCTGTATTTACTGTAACAAGACAAGCCTGCCTGTCAGTAAGAAGATAACAGAAACGGATCTAGCTGAACACTGTGAGCAGGACGCACCCCACTAGCTTGTAGGTTTAGCTGAACACTGTGAGGTGGACGCACCCCACTAACTTGTAGGTTTAGCTGAACACTGTGAGCAGGACGCACCCCACTAACTTGTAGGTTTAGCAGAACACTGTGAGCAGGATGCACTGCACTAACTGTAAATAGTCTAGCTGCCTGACTGTGGTACTAATAGGATCAAAAGAACATCAGTAATTTTCTTTAAAATACTGTAACAAGACAAGCCTGCCTGTCAGTAAGAAGATAACAGGAACGGATCTAGCTGAACACTGTGAGCAGGACGCACCCCACTAGCTTGTAGGTTTAGCTGAACACTGTGAGGTGGACGCACCCCACTAACTTGTAGGTTTAGCTGAACACTGTGAGCAGGACGCACCCCACTAACTTGTAGGTTTAGCAGAACACTGTGAGCAGGACGCACTGCACTAACTGTAAATAGTCTAGCTGCCTGACTGTGGTACTAATAGGATCAAAAGAACACCAGCAATTTTCTTTAAAATACTGTAACAAGACAAGCTTGCCTGTCAGTAAGAAGATAACAGGAATGGATCTAGCTGAACACTGTGAGCAGGACGCACCCCACTAGCTTGTAGGTTTAGCTGAACACTGTGAGGTGGACGCACCCCACTAACTTGTAGGTTTAGCTGAACACTGTGAGCAGGACGCACCCCACTAACTTGTAGGTTTAGCAGAACACTGTGAGCAGGACGCACTGCACTAACTGTAAATAGTCTAGCTGCCTGACTGTGGTACTAATAGGATCAAAAGAACACCAGCAATTTTCTTTAAAATACTGTAACAAGACAAGCCTGCCTGTCAGTAAGAAGATAACAGGAACGGATCTAGCTGAATACTGTGAGCAGGACGCACCCCACTAGCTTGTAGGTTTAGCTGAACACTGTGAGGTGGACGCACCCCACTAACTTGTAGGTTTAGCTGAACACTGTGAGCAGGACGCACCCCACTAACTTGTAGGTTTAGCAGAACACTGTGAGCAGGACGCACTGCACTAACTGTAAATAGTCTAGCTGCCTGACTGTGGTACTAATAGGATCAAAAGAACACCAGCAATTTTCTTCAGGTAGCTGTATTTACTGTAACAAGACAAGCCTGCCTGTCAGTAAGAAGATAACAGAAATGGATCTAGCTGAACACTGTGAGCAGGACGCACCACACTAGCTTGTAGGTTTAGCTGAACACTGTGAGGTGGACGCACCCCACTAACTTGTAGGTTTAGCTGAACACTGTGAGCAGGACGCACCCCACTAACTTGTAGGTTTAGCAGAACACTGTGAGCAGGATGCACTGCACTAACTGTAAATAGTCTAGCTGCCTGACTGTGGTACTAATAGGATCAAAAGAACACCAGCAATTTTCTTTAAAATACTGTAACAAGACAAGCCTGCCTGTCAGTAAGAAGATAACAGGAACGGATCTAGCTGAATACTGTGAGCAGGACGCACCCCACTAGCTTGTAGGTTTAGCTGAACACTGTGAGGTGGACGCACCCCACTAACTTGTAGGTTTAGCTGAACACTGTGAGCAGGACGCACCCCACTAACTTGTAGGTTTAGCAGAACACTGTGAGCAGGACGCACTGCACTAACTGTAAATAGTCTAGCTGCCTGACTGTGGTACTAATAGGATCAAAAGAACACCAGCAATTTTCTTCAGGTAGCTGTATTTACTGTAACAAGACAAGCCTGCCTGTCAGTAAGAAGATAACAGAAATGGATCTAGCTGAACACTGTGAGCAGGATGCACCACACTAGCTTGTAGGTTTAGCTGAACACTGTGAGGTGGACGCACCCCACTAACTTGTAGGTTTAGCTGAACACTGTGAGCAGGACGCACCCCACTAACTTGTAGGTTTAGCAGAACACTGTGAGCAGGACGCACTGCACTAACTGTAAATAGTCTAGCTGCCTGACTGTGGTACTAATAGGATCAAAAGAACACCAGCAATTTTCTTCAGGTAGCTGTATTTACTGTAACAAGACAAGCCTGCCTGTCAGTAAGAAGATAACAGAAATGGATCTAGCTGAACACTGTGAGCAGGACGCACCCCACTAGCTTGTAGGTTTAGCTGAACACTGTGAGGTGGACGCACCCCACTAACTTGTAGGTTTAGCTGAACACTGTGAGCAGGACGCACCCCACTTACTTGTAGGTTTAGCAGAACACTGTGGGCAGGACGCACTGCACTAACTGTAAATAGTCTAGCTGCCTGACTGTGGTACTAATAGGATCAAAAGAACACCAGTAATTTTCTTTAAAATACTGTAACAAGACAAGCCTGCCTGTCAGTAAGAAGATAACAGGAACGGATCTAGCTGAACACTGTGAGCAGGACGCACTGCACTAAATGTAAATAGTCTAGCTGCCTGACTGTGGCACTAATAGGATCAAAAGAACACCAGTAATTTTCTTCAAAATATTGTAACAAGACAAGCCTGCCTGTCAGTAGGAATATAACAGGAACGGATCTAGCTGAACACTGTGAGCAGGACGCACTGCACTAAATGTAAATAGTCTAGAAGATAACAGGAACGGATCTAGCTAAACAGAATACAGTGTATATATATATATATATGCAACACCTGGGATGCATATATATACACAATACACTTTAAGTGCAGCTAACTGACTGACTGTCCTGCCTAATCTAGCTAACTCAAATGAAATGACACTGTCTCTCTCTCTCTCTAAGCACACCGGAACACACTGCACAGGGCCGCCGTGCAGGCGGCCTTATATAGTGTGGGGCGTGTACTAAATCCCCTGAGCCATAATTGGCCAAAGCCTCCTTGGCTTTGGCCAATTATGGCTCTCTGTTAAGGCGGCGCTGTGATTGGCCAAGCATGCGGGTCATAGTGCATGCTTGGCCAATCATCAGCAAGCAATGCACTGCGATGCCGCAGTGAATTATGGGCCGTGACGCGCCACACGAATTTGGCGCGAACGGCCCATATCGTTCGCAATTCGACGAACGATCGAACAGCCGATGTTCGAGTCGAACATGGGTTCGACTCGAACACGAAGCTCATCCCTACATGGGACTAATGTGTGTCCAGTTACCAGGCATTACAATCACTCTAATATAGTTCTTATTCAATAGTTATAGCTTGGGGTCGTTGCCATCTTTTTTTTTTTGTACATCTATAATGTTCATACTGACAAAGTGCTTTATCATGCCAATCTCAACCATCTACTAGCTCAGCCTCTGCTCCTCATTATTGGTCAGTGAGATTACCCATCATAGCTGTGGAAGTGAAGTCAGTATTTGCTCAATAGAGGCTCACAGGTTTGGTATCTCCTGGGGCAACTAGCATTTGTAGGAGATTGGCAATGGCAGTCCCCATGTTTCTCACCTTTTTAGGCCCCTTTCACACGGGGCTGTCTGTTTTCCCTCCTCCGCTTGCTCAGCAGACATTGCTCCGTCGATCCCCGCTGAGCCGGCAGATGACAAGTTCGTCTCTGTACTCTGTGCAGGGACGGACCTGTCAGAGAGTCCGCTCTCCCCTATGGGGGGATCAGATGATTACGGACCGCCTGTCCGTTTTCATCCGAACTGCAGACGGATGGAAAAATAGGGTTTTCCTCCGTCACACTTTTTTGGACCGGAGCGGGTCGGATGTCAGCAGACATGTCGCCGCTGACATCCGTCACTCCATAGAGGTCTATGGAGCGCCCGTTCAGGTCCGCCTAAAAAACTGACAGGCGGACCTTAACGGTCCGCCCGTGTGAAAGGGTCCAACTGACTTTTGCCAGAAACATCCCCAAACATTACAGCATCCTCAGTACATTACTATGCAAAACTTCATTTTATAAAATAATGCTTTCTTTTTCAGCTGCTCAATGAATTGCCCTCTCCTCTCATCTGATCTGTCCTGCAGATCAAAAAAAAATGGCTTTGTTTCCTACCCTATTTCCTTAGTTCACTCTCTTTCACTCACAGAATGCTGAGCTGCGAGAGAGAGCAGATTGCGCATGCATGGGTATAGAACAATACCATGTGCTCGTTTGTGATTTGCAGGAGGGAGAGGAGAGGGCAATGAAATGTGCAACTAAAAAAGCTAACTTTTTTTTTTCTCTAAGAAACAGAGCACTGTATAGTAATGCAGAGGACACTGTAATGCTTGGAAACTGTTTTGGCAATAAAGGTGAACTAGTCCTTTAACCAACATTAACCAATATTTATAAAGCTAAATTTAAAGTGGAAGATATATATATATATATATATATATACATATATACACATTTATACATACACACACACAGTATACTGTATATAGTATGGAAGGGCGACATTGACACATTATTATTTCATGCATATTTAAACTCGTACCAGGTTTGGAATTTAATATCAGCAAAAGTCAGGATAAAAGACTGTTTGTAGATACATGTTTAATGATTAAAGATGGTGTAATCTCTAGTGATCTTTATACAAAACCTGTGGATCATAACCAGTTAATACAATACAGGAGTTTTAAACCTCCTGGGGTCTTAAAATTGAGCCCAAAAGCCAATTGTCCAGGGGGGTCTCCAAACTGTGGCCCGGGGGCCAGATGCGGCCCTTTGCTTGCTTTTATGCGGCCCTCAAGGCACTGTTTCATCCACTGATACCAACAATGGGACATAATCCCCCCCACCCACACTCACACCAATGAAGGGACACAATTCCTCCCAAATACCCCAAAGATGGGGCACTATGCCCCCCAATGATACCAAAGATGGGGCACAATTTCCCCCAATGACAACAATAATGGGGCCCAATAAAACCAATGATGGGGCACAATTTTACCAATGATACCAACGATGTGGCACAATTTCTCCCAATGACAGCAATAATGGGGCCCAATGATGGGGCACAATTCCTCCCAATGACACTAATAATGCGGAACAATTTCTTCCAATGACACAAATAATGGGGTCCAATAACACCAATGATAGAGGACAATTCCTCCAAGTGATTCCAACAATGGGGCACAATTTCTCCCACTGACACTAATGATGGGGCACAATTTCTCCCAATAACACGAAAGATGGGGCTCAATTCTTTCCAGTTATACAAAAGATGGGGCACAATTCCTCCCAGTGACACATATGATGGGACACAATTACTCCCACTGAGACAAACAATGGGGCACTATTTTTCTCTCAATGATGTCGGGACCCTTTCTACTCCCAATGGCCACAGTCCGGCCCCCTTACATCTAAATGAGATGGAGACTAAAGCCGGGTACACACTAAGTTTTTTTTCCTTCGGGTTGAAGGTAAAAAAACCTGTCAGCTCCGGTTGGAGCCGCTGTACTAACCATCTGACATTAGTACAGCGATCTTTCCCGCTGACCTGTTGTGTTCTGACAGGACGACCCCCCCCCCCCCCACTGGAACACTATGATCAACGCTCTCTGCCATTGGCGGAGCGCGGAACAGAAGTCGGTTCTTCTACTGGTTTTCCAGCATGCACGTCCGACAGAAGCCGGCCGAATAGCCAGCTTCTGTTGGACAGACTGACATACACACAGGCCAGATGTCGCAACCTTTTTTTTTTTTTAACAGGCCAATGTCTCCCAACATTCGGCCCATGTGTGCCCGGCTTAAGTTAGTACAGAGGGGTTATCCCAGGCAGTTGATTAGGAAAGAGAGGGTTAATATAACTGATAGACAGAGAAAGGTAAGGACAGAAAAAAGATTGGAAATGAGAAGTAGCAGCGCTAACAACAGTGATAACGAATAATATGTTGTTGTGAACATTAAATTAATACAACAAAAAATAATACGTCAGGGAGGAGCTGACCTGCTGACGTTCTGCGTGTACCGTCTGCAGGACGGGTGTTCGCTATAGCCGGCCGGCTGATTTGCTATATGCTGTTTTACTTCTACGATATTGTGTCTTTTTAATTACTAATAAACATAAGTTATCAGGATTACGCTATGTCGATTCCTTTCCTTTTCCTGGGGAACCTTTGAGTGCCACCTATCTTGGTACCTTGGATTTGGATTGTATTTGGATTTGGATTGACCCCTTGGTGGAATATTGCATCACCCACCCCCCCCCCCCCCCCGTTTTCCTCTTGGATAAAGGCCCTGACCGGGTAAAAGGTTGCAAGCTTTTAAAGCTTGCCTTGGGGTAAGCGTGCACTTTATATGGTGTCATCACTGCAGTGCGGTGGAGGATTTGTCTTTACAATCATCGTATCTAATCATCACAATGAAGATTTATTTATGGGCTTAAGGCTTTGCACAACAATTTCTATATATGGACATTTTTTCCTCTATGTATTATTTTTTGTTTTATTAATGTAATGTTCACAACAACATATTGTTCGTTATCACTGTTGTTAGCGCTGCTACTTCTCATTTCCTATGTTTTTGTGTGTATCCTACGTATAGCGGCTGCTTTGATTTTTTTATACACCTATATTTTTTTCACTTATTTTTTCACATATTTTCAATAATTGATGATTGTAATTTCCTGTATCTTTATTTGCACAAAATTTTTTAATTTCCAATAATTTTTTACAGCGCGGTATTTTTTTTATTATTTACAGAAAAAAGATTGCCTTTTGTTTCACAATATTATTCTCACTCCATTCAATACACAACATCATTAAAAAACATTGGTCTATCCTCAGAAAAAATTACCCTCAAATTCCAGAATTTAAAAGTTTCCCTTTACCATCATATTGTAAAGGTAGAACTATGTATTGTAGATTGGTGAGATCGGACCAATATCGACAGAATGTTCCTACATTGACTTTACTAAAACCACGTAATAATGGATTATATCCCTGTTTGAGCTGCATTCGATGCAGTTCAATGATAAAAGGAAAATACTTTACCCACTCACAATGAAATATAAATATAAATATTGAGATTAAAGTGATTGTAAAGGTTCAGTTAAAAAAAAAAAAAAAATAACAAACATGTTATACTTCCCTCCTCTGTGCAGTTGGTTTTGCACAGAGCAGCCTGGATCCTCCTCTTCTCGGGTCCCTCTTTGCTGCTCCTGGCCCCTCCCTCCTATGGAATGCCCCCTCAGCCAGCAGCTCTCTATGGGGCACCCAAGCGGAGTCAGAGCTCAGTGTATCCATTCGGACATGGATACATGGAAGTTCAATTGATACATCGGTTAGACACTTTGTAACTCTGATTTTGATTTACATCTTTTTATTTAGAGTAGTTTTTTTCTAAAATCTTTTTTTGTAGGATTATTTATTGATCTTTGTATAAATGGATGATGTGCAATAGACCTATAAGTGGTATTAGATTAGTGTGAAAAAACAAAAGTAGGTATGGCGCTGCCCTTATGGAGAAAAAGGAAAAAACTGTTTTCTTTTTGTTGGTGACACTTATATATTCCGTGAATTAATTTGTGATATTTACACTGAAACTCTTAAAAAATATTAAGAATTCTTGTGTGCCTGAAATGAATAAATATTGGTCTCTTTAGATTGTGTACGTGATTTAGTATCAAACTATTATGTGATCTTTTTGATGTGAGAAAAAGACCCAATATAAGGTGCTTCAATCTCCACTTATTAGTACAAACCAAAATATAAACTGTGCAAAATATCATAAACAAAATGCCAGCATGCAATAAGGTGCATCAAAAGTGCTAAAAGTGACTTGTGCTAGATTATACAGTAAAGTGACATATGTGTATAGAACCAGTATTCGTTGGATAAGAAAATTTCCATTGGTTTAAAAAAGGTCTTTTTTTCTTTTTGGGAAGACTCTGAGGGAAAACCCTCTCTGGGAAGCAAATTGATATGAGAAGCTTCTTGTCCAGGTGTTGGCTGGTTAGTGGTGCCTCTGCGGCGTGCTCTTATTCCATTTGCACTCACCAGATAAACTTCCCCCTGCAGGGGTGCAGGCAGTCACAGTATTTGCCACTGTGTAGCATCCCTGGATGTTCCCGATCCGTACTTTATATGTTGTGCTGTTTACATATGAAAGGAAGGAGGAATGTCCATAGTGTGAAACCGCATGAAGAGCTTTATTGTATCTAATAAATAGTGGTACTCACATTTACAAGGTAAAAATCAGGCATAAGAAAGAGCATGTTGTCAGCTTGTCTAGAGGTGCTGCAAGACGTCTGTAAGTCCCGCCCTATGTACGTTTCGTCGTCAGACTTCTACTGGGGCTTAGATGTCATTATTTCCATTTTTGTGTGTGTTTACAGCTTGCCTATTAACAATTTATACTGTACTGTGTATCTTTTTCTTGATGATAAGTTAATTCCTGGAATGTACTCTATAAAATGATGGACAGTAGAGTAGCACGATTGTGACCAAAATGAGAATCACGATTTTTTTTGCTTATAATAAAAAGATCACGATACCCGCGGTGTAAAATCTTTCACATTATACAAAAAAATTCGGCTAACTTTACTGGTTAGTTTTTTTGTTAAATTCATTAAAGTGTAATTTTTTCCCAAAAAATTGCATTTGAAGGACTGCTGCGCAAATACAGTGTGACATAAAGAATTGCAACAACCACCATTTTATTCTCTAGGGTGTCTACTAAATATATATATATATATATATATATATATATATATATAATGTTTTGGGGGTTCTAAGTAATTTTCTAGCAAAAACAATGATTTTAACGTGAAACTAACAAATGTCAGAAAAAGGTTTAAGTGGTTAAACTTCCCTGATTTTCACACCAAAGTGTATTCCTTTAATTCTAAAGGACAAATTGTTACAATGTTTATACTTAAGTTTCATTCACAAGAATGTTGTGATTCTTGGCAGACTGCCCGTTTTTTTTTTTTCCCCTTTCTTTTGACAGCTGTCCGCTTTAGCAGAGCAGAGAGAATTCTCTACATAGAAAGAATCGGGAAATACTTTTTTCAAGATCGCGATAACGATTCTTAAAGATTAATCATGCAGCTCTAATGGACAGTAAATAGATCTCCTTTAGCTTTCACTCTGAGATTTAATTGGTTCCTGGTTTCAAATTTCTATATACTGTATATAGATTGGAATAAGTGTCATTTATGCATGTTATTACCTGAGGAAGGTTGTGAACATTTATAGCCTGAAACTGTTGTAAATTAAACATTTTGTCATCTTGTATATATTTTTTCTTTAATACATTTTTAGTGCAACTCGTTTACACATATTTATATCTCTATCTATCTATCTATCTATCTATCTATCTATCTATCTATCTATCTATCTATCTATCTATCTATCTATCTATAGATAGATAGATAGATAGATAGATAGATAGATAGATAGATAGATAGATAGATAGATAGATAGATAGATAGATATATATATATATATCTATCTATATATCTATAGATATATATACACCGTATTTATCGCCATATAACACGCACAAGCGTATAACACGCACATTCATTTTAAGAGGGAAGTTTCAGGAAAAAAACTTAAATTTTAAATAAGGAACTTTGAAGCAAAATAAGGGTCAGTGCCCATCTGCAGCCTCACCATTGCCATCAATGCAGCCTGATCAATGCCCGCCTGCAGCCTCACAAATGCCATCAATAGAGCCTTATTAGTCCACATCAATGCAGCCTCGCCATTGCCATCAATGCAGCAGCCTCGCCATTGCCATCAATTCAACAGCCTCGCCATTGCCATCTATTGACTTCCTATTACAGAGGCCGCCAAGTAAACAGGAGATTCTCACTGTATGTAATCTGACGGCACTCGCCCCCCCCGTTGCCTCCGAGGCAGCCGAAATTGTAGTATTGGCGTATAACACGCACACGCTATTTGCACCCGATTTTCATGGTGAAAAAGTGAGTGTTATACGCCAATAATACAGTATATATATATATATATATATATACACAGTGCCTTGAAAAAGTATTCATACCCCTTGAAATTTTCCACATTTTGTCATGTTACAACCAAAAACGTAAATGTTTTTTATTGGGATTTTATGTGATAGACCAACACAAAGTGGCACATAATTGTGAAGTGGAAGTGAATGATAAATGGTTTTCAATTTTTTTTACAAATAAATATGTGAAAAGTGCGGCGTGCATTTGTATTCAGCCCCCCGAGTCAATACTTTGTAGAACCACCTTTCACTACAATTATAGCAGCAAGTCTTTTTGTCAATATCAGCTTTGCACATCTAGAGAGTGACATTTTTGCCAATTCTTCTTTGAAAAATAGCTCAAGCTCTGTCAGATTGGATGGAGAACGTCTGTGAACAGCAATTTTCAAGTCTTGCCACAGATTCTCAATTGGATTTAGGTCTGGACTTTGACTGGGCCATTCCAGCACGTGAATATACTTTAATGTAAACCATTCCATTGTAGATCTGACTGTATGTTTAGGGTCGTTGTTCTCAGTGGCGGCTGGTGCTCAAAATTTTTGGGGGGGTGCAAACAAACTGAAAAATTCTCAAAAAAACCCCATCAATTGCAGCCTCACTGTACCATCAATTGCAGCCTCACTGTGCCAATCAAATGCAGCCACTGTACCAAACGCAGCCACTGTGCCATCAAACGCTACCACAGTGCCATCAAATGCAGCCACTGTGCCCAAACGCTGCCACTGTGCCCATCCAACGCAGCCACTTTGCCCATCAAACGCTGCCACTGTTTACATCAAACACTGCCACTGTGCCCCAAATGTTGCCACTGTGCCCATTAAATGCTGCCACTGTGCCCCCTTCCTGCACGGCGCTTACCTTGTCTCGGGTGGGCAGTGGGTGACGGCGGGATGCAGCGAGCGGTGTCCTCCATTTCTTCCCCGACTCCGATATCTTCTCCCGCCCGCTCCTCCTCTCGTCCTCTGCTATGATTGGACGCCTGATAGGCTTCCAATCACAGCGCCTGTCATTTCAGCCAGTCAGGTGGCAGGTAACACAGACCCGGCAATCTGATTGGCTGAGAGGCAGTTCAATGTTAGCAAAGCGAATTCCTTCACTTTGCTAACATACAGCTGAGTGAGAAGCGAACGCACAGCGTTGCGCCCGCTTCTCACATATTTGGGCGCCTATTAGAGCCTATGGCTGTAATCAGGTGCTTCCAAAAAACACCCCCACCACTGTAATTCAGGTGCCCGGCTTGTTCAAGGTCATGTGCAGTGCAGGGGCATTGCTAGGTGGGAAAAAGACCAGGAGCTTCAACCCGAAGTCCAAGCCCTACACCGGGGGGGGGGGGGGTTGTGCAGCGGGGGAGTGGGTAAGCTCACTTGCTGGTTGCTGCCTGGCTTACCATTGCCCATCAATGCTGACCACTAAAAACTGACCTACCTGACACACACTGACCTATGTGACCCACACTGACCTACCTGACTCACACTGACCTACCTGACGCACACTGACCTACCTGTCTATTACACGTGACATAAGCCTTAAGGTGACTGTGACTTCCGGCTCCTCCTGCAGCTCAGCCGTAGTGTGCAGCGCCAGCACGCCCATCCCAGTAGTAGACAGCAGGCAGTCAGAGACAGGGGAGGACAGGAGAGCCGCCCGCCCGAGCGCTGAGTGGGGATCTTCTCATAGTGACGCGGCCGCATTGTAATTCCTGCCTTCTGGAGCCTGCAGTGCCTATGATCGACGTCCCACGGTCCCGGCATTGGACCAGTGGGACGTCCATCATAGGCGCTGCAGGCTCCAGAAGGCGGGACCTGCTATGTCACTCGGCCGCGCTCTGAGTCAGATCACTTCCCACTCGGGCTCAAAGCTAATAATAGATTTGTTAATGTCGGACACCCGGGGCTTTTTGGGGGCCCACTCGGGACTCCAGCCCCCCTTAGCCCCCCTCCCAATGCCACTGGTGCAGTTTTAGTTTTCCGCCACCCATAGCGTTTTACTTTTAGGCCAAAAAGTTCAGTTTTGGTCTCATCTGACCAGAGAACGTTCTTCCACATGTTTGCTGTGCCCCCCACATGGCTTCTTGCAAACTGCAAACAGGACTTCCTTTGGCTTTCTTTCAACAATGGCTTTCTTCTTGCCACTCTTCCATAAAGGTCAGATTTGTGGAGTGCACAACTAATAGTTGTCCTGTGGACAGATTCTCCCACCTGAGCTGTGGATCTCTGGCTGCTTCTCTGATAAATGCTCTCCCTGCCCGGCCTGTCAGTTTAGGTGGACGACTATGTCTTGGTAGGTTTACAGTTGTGCCATACTCTTGCCATTTTCAGATGATGGATTGAACAGTGCTCCATGAGATACTTAAAGCTTGGGATATTATGTTATAACTTAAACCTGCTTTAAACTTCTCCACAACTTTATCCCTGACCTGTCTGGTGTATTCCTTGGCCTTCATGATGCTGTTTGTTCACTAAGGTTCTCTAACAAACCTCTGAGGGCTTCACAGAACAGCTGTATTTATACTGAGATTAAATTACACACAGGTGGACTCTGTTTACTAATTTGGTGACTTCTGAAGGCAAATGCTTCCACTAGATTTTAGTTATGAGGTATCAGAGTAAAGGGGGGCTGAATACAAATGCACGCCACACTTTTCACATATTTATTTGTACAAAATATTGAAAACCATTTATCATTTTTCTTCCAATTCACAATTATGTGCCACTTTGTGTTGGTCCATCACATAAAATTCCAAAATGTGGAAAATTTCAAGGGGTATGAATACTTTTTCAAGGGTGTGTGTGTGTGTGTGTGTGTGTGTTATCCGTGAAAAGTGTAACACCGCTCAGGCAACAAATGATTAACAAATCATTGCAGGTGCTCACCCTGGCTCACCACAGGCAGTAGTCAATATAAGGAAAAGAAGAATGGCTGCACACCACGACGAGATGAAATACTGTACGAATATTCTTTATTGTCACCATGCCAGATGGATATCACAGGAGCATTTGTTCTTGCGTGTGAAACACATCAACAAATGCTGCTGTGACATCCATCTGGCATGGTGACAATAAAGAATCTTCTTTACAGTATTTCATCTCGTCATGGTGTGCGGCCATCCTTCTTTTCCTTATATTAAATATATATTGAGTACTCTGGGCTCCAAAAACTCCCAGGGTGCATAGGGAGGATGCTCCACCCTGGAACCAGATCTCATCTCTGTGCATGACAGACTAGGGAGCAGCAAGTTCTCTGTGTGACTAAAGACTCTGTTTTATTCTGAGTGACAGCCAGGTGCCTGGGCAGCAGGAGGTTGTTCCAGGATAGGTAGTTAGGTTCCTGTGTTTGTAGTTAGATGCCCATGTGGCAAGGGTTTATTTTGCGTTATCCGTTTTTTGTTTTTTTTTATTTAGCCAGTTTGATACTTGCACTTTGTAAGCACAGACTTTGTAAATAAAGCACAGTTGTGTTTCACCAAGATCCCGCTGTCTTGCTGTGCCTCATCCAGGGGGTCATGCACAACCTGCTACCGAGCTTTGCTAATTTCTCACAATATATATATGGCTTTCGGTGCTGGTTTGTAAATGCTATTCCTGCTAAAGCAAAACATTGGTAATTACTCCAGTGCGAAATGCAATTCCCTACCTTGTGTCATTCTGCTGCGGGTTACATTTAGTGGATATTCTAACTATATGAAAAAAAATCCTTGGTTCTGTAAAATGCACTTACCATGTACAGTACAAGTTTTCCCCAGTGTTGTATTATTCCATTCTCCAAAGGTGTACTATGGGCTCTGTTGCATTTTGTAGACACTGTCTTCTTCATAGAGGATGAATTCTGTGGTGGTGTGGCCCCAGTAAAGACCATATAGAGAGGAAACAGATGTTGTCAGCTCTGGCATTTTATTTATACCGCAGTCCAATCTGAATTACATAGACACTCCAGACAGACAACCAAAAATGTTACTTTGAATTTGAGGTAGTGGTATCACTTCCAGAAGGAAAACCTCCATCCAGGGAAATTCATTGGATTTCTCGGTTCTTGGTGGGAAAGGTTATAAAGGAAATTGTTGTTGGGACTTTATATGAGACCATGACCATCCAGTACACAGGTCTCCATCTCTATTTATATGAAAAGAAGGGAAAATTGGGAAAAAAGGGGTAATGGGACTTTATATGAAACAACATACTAAGGTAGAATGAATCAATCAATAAGATAAATAGGATATCATTTTTAATAACACAGTTGAGCATAGTGCAATGCATGGTAATCATAATAAATCAATAAGTATGTTACAGAGTAAAATAAAACATGATTGGTAAATCACATAGAAATATAATTGACAGCATAATATACATAGTAGCACATGATTAATGATGAAACCAGCAGTATACCCAAAATATGTAAGAACATTATAGGTATTAAAATAATTGATGATTCAGACAAAATCAAACCCATGGTATAAACATGATTACTGTGATATGACATCAAATATGAAAGCTCAACATGTTTTGTAGATTGTCTCCACTCATCAGGAGCAGGTAATTAATAAGAACAAGAAGAGAGGGAACAAATTCTATGGTCCTAACACTCTTTCCTATGGGTAGATTGTAGGAAAGTGTGGCTGGTAGTAATGATGGCTGGAGGCACTAGGGGATAATGAAACATCCCCCCGGGAGCTGAGGTGGCAACAATGCGGTGACAGGGGAACCCCGATAACCAAGGGTGAAAACATAATGCATAAAAAGGATATCCCTTCCACAGCTACAGTGATATGTATGGGCCCAATGGGCTTCTGTAACAAATAATAATTGTAAAATAGTAAGCATAAGGGCATTAAGCTGAGCTAGTGGAAGGCAAGGAACAGGAGTATAGAGCATAGGTGTATAGGTGAGGTAGGAGCATGTAAAACACTGTGATGGGTGAAGAAAAAAAATATGAAAGGTGATATATATATATATATATATATATATATATATATATATATAGTAACAAACCCCCATATCACAATTGGAAAAAGTCACTAAGGTGAGTTTACCTAAGGCTTGCAGTGTAGCATATGGTCAAAAGTAGTGTGGATGTGCCCAGATAGATAAAGATCAAAGGTGTATTGACCATAAGGAAAAATGTTGAAGGACAATTCGTCCGCCAACAGAGCCCCACCAACATCACGCTGTTCATGCTAGAGGGAAGGGGCAGCCAGGTACAAGCGACTAGCGCTCATAAGTAGGCGCCTAATTACTCCCTCGCGGCGCTCGCAGATGGAAATGACATCGGTCATGCGGGCGTGTCATCGACGAGCAGTGAGTGCATGCCCTCAGCCACGCAAACAATGAGATCGAGGGAGTGGGGGATAGCCACGGTGCGCGTCACACCTCCTAGAAATGCCTCCAACCATCATTACTACTAGCCACGCTTTCCTACAATCTACCCATAGGTAAGAGTGTTAGGACCATAGAATTTGTTCCCTCTCTTCCTGTTCTAATTAATTACCATTGATTATGAATTCACCATCTATTATAGGTATTCCCAGTTTAACTGGTCCCGATGAGTGGAGACAATCCACAAAACGCGTTGAGCTTACATATTTGATGTCATGTCACAGTAATCATGTTTATACCATGGGTTTGATTTTGTCTGAATCATCAATTATTTTAATACCTATAATGTTCTTACATATTTTGGGTATACTACTGGTTTCATCATTAATCATGTGCTACTATGTATATTATGCTATCAATTATATTTTTATGTGATTTACCAATCATGTTTTATTTTACTCTGTAACATACTTATTGATTTATTATGATTACCATGCATTGCACTATGCTCAACTGTGTTATTAAAAATGATATCCTATTTATCTTATTGATTGATTCATTCTACCTTAATATGTTGTTTCATATAAAGTCCCATTACCCCTTTTTTCCCAATTTTCCCTTCTTTTCATATAAATAGGGATGGAGACCTGTGTACTGGATGGTCATGGTCTCATATAAAGTCCCAACAACAATTTCCTTTATAACCTTTCCCACCAAGAACCGAGAAATCCAATGAATTTCCCTGGATGGAGGTTTTCCTTCTGGAAGTGATACCACTACCTCAAATTCAAAGTAACATTTTTGGTTGTCTGTCTGGAGTGTCTATATGGTGACTGGAAGAATCCTAATGGCTTTATAAATAAACAGATATATATATATATATATATATATATATATATATATTATATAATTAATAGCACAGAGACCAGCAGTTACACAAAAAATGGAAATTTCAGATGCTAGTAAAAAGGTAAATTTGTAAGAAAATACACACATGAAATGACACTAAACTATGGTAAAAATAAAAAATCTATTGAAGTATTGAATGTATTCTTAACTCAAAAAGGCTCTTCTATTGTTCTCCACCTCCTCCAAATTCCTTTTTTTTTCAGTTGTGATCTGATTTCCTGTTACCCTGTCTTGCTCGCCCTCGAGATGGACTATTGGATGTGTAGTGTGCTTAGAGCAGGGTACGTGACTGCAACTAAAGTGTACTGCTCATTCCAAAAAAACACAAGTGAGGGGGCAAAAGGAAAGCTCGCAGAGGACACTACAAGAAGCCAGAAAAACACAGTAAGGGCTCATTTACACTTGTTTTGGCTTTGACAAGGCTTTGGACAGACTTTGTTAAAGCTCTCTGAACGCTAGTCAAAGCTCCTGTCACTAAATAAAATGGTTAGCTTACAGTCCTGTTTACACCTGCTTTTGCTGTGCTTTGCTTCAAAAATTATACCCCATGTAGCTTCAGTGGTGCTTCAAAGCGTCTTCAAAGCCTCCATAGAAGTCTATGGCAAAGCTCGCTTTAAGCCCCAACTGAAGCCTCATCGAAACCTCATTGAAGCACCAAGCAAAAGCAAGGTGAAAACAGGACTGTATCCTATTTTATTTAGTGACAGGGGCTTTGACTGGTGTTCAGAGAGCTTTAACAAAGCCTGTCCAAAGCAATGTTTTGAAGCAAGTGTAAACTAGCCCTAAGAAACTTCATGTAAAATATATTACAGGGCCATTGAGTTGTGGATGTGTATGGATTATTTCTGGAGAATAAGAATATTTAGTGTCATCTCATTGTGCTTTATAGACAGAAATTAATGATTTGTAAATTAATGTTTGGCCAATCATTAGCGAATCAACAACTCGACTCTTTATAAACAAACTCATGAAAGTTCATGTGTATGTCCATCACTTACTGCACAATATTTCTTAATCTGTATTGACCAAAAGTGTATACGAACCCCTAAACCAAAATGTTATATATGCAAGATCGCAAGTTCTAAGATGTCATGGCTTTATTCATTTTCTTTTTTTTCACCTGGTGAATAACACACTTCCCTGAGTAGCTCACTCTTCCACTGTAAAGCTGGCCATAGATGGGTAGAATTTCAAACAAAAATTCTTGGGAAAAGAAGCTTCTAAGAAAGTTTGTATGTTTTTCTAATCATTAGTGGGTCAAATTGAAATTTGTTTTCGACTGCACTGACAAGAACATTCAAAGGAGCAGGTTGCAAAATTTTTCTCAACCAAACAAATTTCTAACAGTGTATGTGATTTTCATTCTGTAAGGCTGCTTTCACACTGGGGCTTCGGCGGTAAAGTGCCGCTATTTTTAGCGGCGCTTTACCGTTGTTTTTGCGGAGGTTTTCGGCCGCTAGCGGGGGCGCATTTAACCAACGCTAGCAGCTGAAAAAGGGTTAAAACGACCCGCAAAAAGCCACTGCAGTGGCGCTGCCCATTCATTTCAATGGGCAGGGGCGCCTTAGGAATGGTTTAGACCCCTTTCACGCTGATGCGCCTGAAAAACGTATCAGCGTGAAAGGGGTCTAAAGTCAAAGCAATTTTGTCACATAGATAATGTGTACAATGTCATCTCCCCTTAGCGCACATATATTAATGAAAACTTGTATATACAGATAGCAGCTACTAATAAATATCACATAATAACCATACAATACGCTTTATCCACTGAAACAGAAAAAGCTTTAGCAGCGCTAGAATAGTAAATCTTGATCACAAAGTCATATAGTTTCTTTCTACCAAGTGAGTCCAAAGAGTTAATTACAACTCTCATGTAGGGCAGGAGACGATGATCAAAGTCCATAGGCCTGCTCACAGGCACACCCTAATAACCCTGTGCTGGGTAGATTCCCCCTGCTGCTTGACTGCAGAGAAAGGGACTGGGGAATCTCTGTCCTCAGTCCCTTTCTCTGTCTCAAAAGTGAGACATCAGGGGTCTGTTTCGAACCCTGACATTTCACCAAAGCCTGCCAATGGGGCTCCTAAAAATAATTGGAAAAAACAATAATAAAAAATTATTGTAAAAAAAAAATAGTAATAAATTATAAAAAAATATTTTAAAAAATAAACTACTGACACCATCCAGTGCTGTACTGACCCCAACCTCTGCCCTACCGACACTGTCCATTGCCATATATATATATATATATATATATATATATATATACACACACATATGTGTGTTTGAGCTTTGGGGTGCATACCCTAATGCAATAGGCTGCGCACACCTACGTCAAAGTCACTTCAAAAGTCCCATCACCACACCTCGTGGGGTCCCACTCCCTATAGATGTTACACAGCAGAAAGTAGCTATGCTTAGGAATCCTCCTCTGGTCGACTGAAACCGGTGTCCACTACACCTTTAGCACAAAGATCTTTGTGCTGGTTCCTGGTTATTCTGTCAAGTCTATTCATTCCAAAATCAAATGTGAAAATAAAACAAAATCTTTCCAATTGCTGACAAACAAATGTTCTGGGCATTTTCGTACAAATTTTCCTAACACTTTTCTAAGAATTTTCGTTTACAATTCCATCCAGGGCCAGCTCAAGACCCCATGCACACATGTGCTTAGCAGCTCCTGTGTGCTGAGGAATAAAACCCCCCAGTACTTTCTGGTGTTCTGGGAGCCTCATGTGCCCTGTACAGCTGCCAATACAAGTGAATGACTGTACACTGATGCAGAAGCCACTTTTACGTTAGGGGAAGAGTCTCGCGTGCATGTGTGGGTAAAAGCCGATGCAAAAGCCAACAGGATTTACCCAAGCATGGTCGCATCCACTCATTCACTTTTATTTGGTGGCTGAATGTGGAACATGCAGCTCCTTGGGCACCATAAAGCTTTAAAACAGAAAAGAAAGTAGACTATATATTTGAATACAATAAGCAAGAAAGGTCCCACATTTTTCATCAATCCTTATTATTGTTTCCATACCTGCAACCCATTTTAAAGCATTTTTTGTCAGCAATAAAATAGACCTCAGACTGTACATTGGATGAGTTAGTACTGCAGGGATGTAGGAATGAAAATGGCTAATTGGGCACAATTTGGACATTTTCACTTAGGGGTGTACTCACTTTTGTTGCCAGCAGTTTAGACATTAATGGCTATGTGTTGAGTTATTTTGAGGGGACAGCAAATTTACACTGTTATACAAGCTGTACACTCACTACTTTACATTGTAGCAAAGTGTCATTTCTCCAGTGTTGTCACATGAAAAGATATAAGAAAATATTTACAAAAATGTGAGGGGTGTACTCTCTTTTGTGAGATACTGTAAGTAAAGGTCCCTGAATATGAACATATAAAGTATTCTATTTCCATCTGAGTCTTTATTTCCAGAGGCCGTAAAATTGGGATCCCAATTGGATTCTTCCAAGAGATTTGTTGGTTGAGCCTGCTGTCTTCACTCTGCTGCTTGAAAGTGAACTGGTATATTGTCCACTGGGCCATTGTTACAAGTTCACTAGTACAATAAATGTGAATTACTGTGTGGAGCAATGAAAACAGGTTCCACTCAACTGAATAGCCAGAGCGTTTGTTTCTATTATTTGCTTTTTTTCCAATGTGTTTAGCCCATTATGAGCTGCTGGGGTCTTCTTGCTCCTGTCAGGTTCGCACCATAGGTTTTTCTAACTTTGAATGACATAACATACAGTATATAAAAGGCAGGCTGGGTCCCTTCCTCTTAGCAAGAAGGGCCAAAAGTAAAACGAATGGATTATGGGAAGCTTTAGGACAGTTAGGCATCCACTGATGAATCTTCTGTTACGAATTTCTTCAGCACAGTAAAGCCTTTTTTTTTCTTCAGGTGTGCCTTGGCAAAATGCCTAAAAAATTGTCAAAAACTGAATACAAGCCAGCAGGTGGATGAAGCCTGCCTTTTAGTTACACAAAGCCACAGGTTTTCATTATGCACCAATACGACTTTCCAGACACTGGCATCCTAACAACCAATGACATCATCAGATAATAGGGAGGATGTCTGTTGCCTCCACAGCATCCTTGTTTGACCCTCCTGTGCCCCTCTCCCTCAGCACTGGAGTGACATTAGCTGACTGATAGAGAGAAATTGTGGGAGAACAGAAACATTGGAATACTGGTTGGTACCAGTGTACAAAAGTGTATTTGCTTTGGAAGAGTAAATCACCTCTAACGTTGGGTGTCCTACATGTGGAGGTTGCTGCATTGAGTAAAGCTATTAGAATAGTTTTTTATGTTTTAGAATAGGGTGCTTCGACTGAAAAAAAGTTGAGAAACACTGGCCTAACCTTTCTACTGCTACAATTACAACAAGCCTATTCCTATAAGGATGCATAATAAAAATGGGTTTTAACTACTACAGAAAGAAAGGCTTGCCTTCACACTTCTAAGATACCATAAAATGTTCAAATATGTAAAAGAAAAACACACTATACATACACATTTCATATGAAAATAATTAAAAGAAAACTAAGAAAGCTCAGAATCCAAGTCACTTCTAAAATGAAGGGGTCATTTATATATATATATATATATATATATATATATATATAGATATAGATATAGATATAGATATATCTATATCTATATCTATAGATATATCTATATCTATATATATATATATATATATATATATATAAAGTAACTATACTGCTATAGCTACACCACCCCTAACATCACGTGTTTAACAATATTCTGATCCCATTTAATAAGTACACCTTATCCCAGTTTTGAAAGCTTAGAGCAGGCTCCATCAAATGTACCTCTACTGTCTTGAAATACTAATCCTCTGCATCCCTTGAACCACATAACTATTTTTCCACCGTTTTGTTTTTTTAGGAATATCAAACCTTAAAAAGTTGCAAGAGCACAGCAAGAGTTGGAATTTGCATATAAGCATGTCTTGGGGGTTCCTGAGGTTACATGCAGCCATTGAGGGGACCGAGCGGGGGGATATAGAGGGCAATTGCTTTCTGGACAGCACTAATAAGATATGTTGGGATGGTGGCTCTGAGTGAACATATTTCACCATTCAGATGTCAATGAGAATGGTACACACAGTCAGTGAGACATAGAACACTAATAGTACCTACTGTACCTTCTCCACATTCAGAACAGAAATAACAGCATCTGGTAGAGGGTAGTTTTCCAGGACCAACCACCTTTGCAGTTCTGAGATGTCATGTGATGCAAAGCCAAGATCTGCAATGAAAGTTGATGCTGGAAGACCAACCATTTACCATATCTGGCTATCAATGAAATGCCATGGCACACTTTCTTTAGACTACAGAAATTTACCCCAAATGTAAAAGAGCTAATTGGTTCTGTATGCTCTACAGACCAAATATTCCAAGCCCTCCCCTGCAAGCAGCATCCCAACAATCTGAGAAATAGGGACACCCTGAAAAGGAAAAAACATGCTGTGAAAGATATGTGTTTACACTGTAAACGCATACTGTAGTTCTTGTACCAAAAAATATTCCTTAAAGAGACCCAACATCTACAATAAAATAAAATAGTAAAATAATTGCAGGTAAAGGCACAGAAAAATCAAGTATTTCAGATGCTTTCTTACAGCAATTTACCTTTCCATAAATATTTTTTTAATTCACTTGCAATGTGTCTTTGAACTTTCTAAGGAATTTGAGCGCTCCAGGAAGAGTTTCCTTTGTGCAGTCATAGTTCCACCTCTCTCCTTTTGCATCTAATTACTATCTGTACTGGGCAACCTCTCACATCCCAAATGGTAGAGCCCAATGGCAAACTCAAAACTTTTGAATGTCTACACAAAGAAGGCTTTAACAGGTAAAATAAAATGTGCCTAAAATACATAAAATGCAAATATAATCTTACGGGAGATTCTTGTTAAAGTGGTAGTAAAGTCCCTATTTTACCTTGTACCTACAGGTAAGCTTACAATTAGGCTTACCTGTAGGTACAATAAATGTCTCCTAAACGTGCACTGTTTAGGAGATATTCACACCAGCAATAGCCAATGATGTCACCCGTGCATGCGCAGTGACGCTTTGCATTCAGGGCACACAGTATGCTACTAAATGCAGAGTGCCGTACCGCGGCTGGACGTCATTCAGATGGCCGGAGCCTGAAAAACCATAAGAAAGCCCAGGGGGTGCAGTGACAGCTTTGTGCGAGAGGGCTCTGTGTGCAGGTAAGTGTGTCATAATGTGCACAGCATACTAGCACATTATGGCTTGGACCCGCGGTTGACCCAATTTTCTTTCTTTCGGCGGTTTATTACGACTTTAAAATAAGTGGTCTATTGACAGGGTTTTTTTTTTTTTTAAACTACATACTGTACCATGAGTTTCACAAAATTATGAACAACCCCAGCTCTGTGCTGTGAACTCCAAAATTCCCACCAGTGAATGCTATGTGTTGTAGCTACTGAAAATCCACTCATCAATACAGCATTACAATATCTTTATAAACATAACATAATGTGACATTATGTGAAAGTAATGAAAAAGCAAACTGAGATGGTTGAAGTTTGATTTTTATTTCTTTCACATAGTGTCACATTATGTTATGTTTATACAGATATTATAGTGCTGTATTGAGGGGCAAATCTTTCACTTTTTCAGATTATTAAGCGTTTCACAAAACCAAAACACGGTCTGAGCCTACCTTGAAGAACTTAATTAAAATAGTCAGAAACTACTTAGCATTCATTAACTGTTTAGAGAAAAATACAATTTGGTCAGGAGTATGTAGTGTACAGCAGTAAGTAAGTCAGTGAGTGGAAAATTGTCTGGTGTCATTGGTCAGCAGAAGGAACAATTGCCCGGCATTAGTGGTCAGCAGGATGAAAAAATGAGGGGAGGGCTTGGTGTTCAGTAGAGGGAGAGGGGGGGCCATTGCTGTTCAGTGAGTAAAAAGTAAAAGCATATGTCCTAAGAGAGGAGGGGTATAGATGCAGCAGTATTTCAAGATGATGCAGGTACATGTAGGCACCTGGTGTTGCATGCTTTCAGTCTTTGAGCTCTTGCTTATACCTATGATGGGTATACTTTAAGGTCATTTTCATGTTGAGCCCCTGATCCCCCTGCTTCATACTCTCGAGCCTTTGCCCGAAGAATGGCAATGCTGCTTGAAACTGGAGTCTTTCTGACATCTTCTGTTCTCAAAAGTTCTTTTGACTGGCTTGAAAGGTCCACAGCTTTACTTTGGGAATTCATCTTAGCTACTAGTAGGATATCCTCTGATCTTCCACTGCCCACACAGTCTGAGCTGTTCTTGGTGGATTTGCACTGGTAATCCTGCATTTTTATTTGCCGTTTCATCTTTGCTCTGCGGTTTTGAAACCAAACCTGCAACCAAAACAATAAAATGTCCAGGTTTATCAAAAGGGATATAAACACAAACTACAAAACAGTACAATTAGTGACTTATAATGCTACCCAGATAAAGCACATCAAAGCATCCGGATCAAGGGTTCTGTTTTTTTTCTCAGCAGCTCACTGGATCGTTTGGCAGAAAAACTGTAAATAACACTGCACCCAAAACACCAGAAAGTCACCACAGTTTACTGCATCCCCCCCCCCTTGCTATATCCCTATATACCCAAATAAAAATATATATATATATCAGAGATTTAGCCCATAGTTATGGTTTGGTAGAAATTAGCCAGTTGATGGACAGCAGATGAAGGTGACCAGACACATTGGTGGCCAGAGGGCAATAAAAGCAGGTGGTTGGTGATTGAGTCATGGCTTTGCGCCCCCCCCCCCCCCCGACTGCCCACCAAAAGAAGGACATGCAGCCACTCAGGTTGTGGCGTAGTGGTGTGGGCTTTTACAACAGGCGGTACAGAGGCAACATATTGACTCCTGACACCCCTGAAAAGCAATCCACCGTGGCAGCAAGGGAGGGGGGTGGGGGGTGGCAAGGGCATGAATGAGCCCTAAAGGAAAACCTTAAAGTGGAGTTCTAGTCTTTTTTCAGGTTATTAAAAGTCAGCAGCTGCAAAAATTGTACCTGCTGACTTTTAATAAACAGACACTCACCTGTTCCATGGTCCAGGGATGCGGGCCCCCGAAGCTTCGCTCCTCTCCCCCTCCTCTCCGCGGTGCCATCATTGCAACTGTGGGTGCCCGGCTGTGACAGATTGCAGCTTCACAGCTGGGCGCACACTGCGCATGCGCGAGCCTCGCTCTCCTAGTGGCCAGGCAATCTTCTGGGACCTGTGACGTGTTCCAGAAGATTGCAGAGAGGGGCCGCCTAGGGGGAGAGGAGGAGTCGCCTAGGCAGCCAAGCAACAGAAGGAGGAAGTGGGACAGGAAGTACCTGTCAAAACCAGGTAAAAATATACATGCCAATTGTGGGATGTAAGGAGGCGAGGAGGGCTTAAAGAGTGGAACTCCCCTTTAAGAAGAAAAAACAATAGTGCAATATGTGTAGACACAAACAAGGTAGGTGAGTTTTCCACAATAGGAATTATAGTTTAGTATATCTGATAAACTGAAAAACATTAAGCAAAAACAGGACAATACATGAGCTGCTCAAAGAGCCTTAAAAGTGTAAAAAGTAGGCAGTTCTCTATTATGCTAAGAAAATATGCCAATCCAAGTGTGTCCGAAGGCCACATCCTGGGAGCCATTCTGCAGCAAAATCCAGACTCCAGACTAGAGTGTTGGGCAAATTGGCCACTGGCAACACATTTTTAAGACAGCAAGCACAAAAATTTTGAGAAAAAAGCAAGTGGTTTTCAACCAAAAAAAAAATACAGCGGAGCATCATAGATGCAGTTTTGAAATAAATGACCGGAGACAGGACAGTGAGAACCGAGCCAAATGTGGAGACAAAAGACAGAGAGAGCTTTATTCCGCAAAACTAGAGCATCAGCCCTTGTTGAATGTCAGTGGGTCAATTGCTTTTCTGGCAATTAGATTGAGTGGATGGAGAAGATAGAGAAGTGCCAGGAAAATGGTGGTAAAAACAGGAAGAAAAATGGAAAAGAGCTTAGTCTTTTCTTAAATGCATATAAAACAAATGTACTGATTTTATCAATAACATCTTACATAGTTACCTAGTTACATAGTAGGCGAGGAGACACAAGTCCAACCTATGTGTGTGATTATATGTCAGTTTTATTACCTTGTATATCCCTGTATGTTGTGGTTGTTCAGGCGCTTACCTAATAGTTTCTTGAAACTATTAATGCTCCCTGCTGAGACTACCGCCTGTGGAAGGGCATTCCACATCCTTGCCGCTCTTACAGTAAAGATGATACCGTTCTCATTACTAAAATCTTGTATATAGTCCCTTATCATCCCCTCCAAGAGTTTACATACTATTGATGTTAGGCTAACTGGTCTGTAATTCCCAGGGATGTATTTTGGGCCCTTTTTAAATATTGGTGCTATATTGGCTTTTCTCCTGGTACCATTCTAGTCAGTAGATTGTCAGTAAAAATTAGGAACAATGGTCTGGCAGTTACTTGACTGAGTTCCCTAAGTACTTTTGGGGTGCAAGCCATCTGGTCCTGGTGATTTATTAATGTTAAGTTTCCCAAGTCTAATTTTAACTCTGTCCTGTGGATGCATGGAGGTGCTTCCTGTGATGTGTTATGAAGATAAACACTGCAGTTTTGGTTACGGAAGTCCCCTGATTCCCTCATGAAGACTGAGGAGAAGAATAAATTCAATACCTTCGCCATCTCCCCATCCTTTGTAACCAGATGCCCTTTCTCATTCTTTATGGGGCCAATATGGTCTGTCATCCCTTTTTTACTGTTTACATACTTAAAGAATTTCTTGGGATTTTTTTTTTGCTCTCCTCCGCTATTTGTCTTTCATGTTCTATCTTAGCCATCCTTATTGCACCCTTACATTTCTTGTTGCATTCTTTATAAGTATGAATGCTGATGATGATCCCGCAAAAAAAAAAATTGTTAGGTATCGGTGAATGTCTCTGAAACGTGCCACATCCAAATAGCTAAACAGAAAGAAGAAATATCCCCTAACTGGACTTTTAAGGCACTAAAATTCCATTATAAGTAGAAAAGTATAAGTTTTTTATTGAATAATAAAAAACTTATACTTTTCTACTTATAATGGGATTTTAAGTCCAGTTACGGGTTATTTCTTCTTTTTGTATTTTTTGAAGGTCTTCTCCTTTGCTTTTATATGCATTTTTACATTGGAGTTAAGCCATCCAGGACTTTTTTCACTCTTTTAAATTTATTACCCAATGGGATGCATTGGCTAATGCCCTTATTTAATGCTCTTAAAGCAAACCCATCTCTCCTCCATGTTCTTTGTTCCTAAGATTTTATCCCAATTTATGCCTTCTAGCAAGATTCAAAGTTTAGGGAAGTTGGCTCATTTGAAATTCAGTGTCTTTGTATTCCCCTTATGTTTCCTATTTGTGTGATTTATACTGAAGCCAATTGACCCGTGATCAGGTCTGTATTGTTGGTAATCAGTAGATCCAGTAACGCTTTATTTCTAGTTGGTGCGTCTACCATCTGACCCATAAAATTATCCTGTAAGACATTTAGGAACTGGCGAGCCTTAGATGAATGCATGGTTCCCTCCGCCCAGCTATGTCTGGATAATTAAAATCACTCATTATGATAACACTTCCTATCCTTGCTGCTAATCCAAATTGTGATAGGAGATCCATCTACCCCTCCACCCTCAGGTTAGGGGGCCTATAACATACTCCTAGTATTAATTTCCCCTTGGCTTCATCCCTTTGGAGCTCTACCCATAAGGATTCCCCTTCCTCCCTAGCTTCCTTAGTGATGTCATCTCTCACATTCACTTGTACATTATTCTTGATATATAGGCATACCCCTCCCCCTTTTTTACCCTCTCTATCCTTGCGATAAAGGGTATACCCTTGAATGGTTGCCAGCCAATCATGAAAGCTGTTAAACCAGGTCTCTGAAATTCCCACAAAATCCAAATTCTCCTCGTACAACAGTATCTCTAGTTCACCCATCTTGTCCGCCAGGCTCCTGGCATTGGTGAACATGCCACGTAGTTTAGACCCCAATACTACCCTCTGGATTAAGTTCTGCGCTGACTATCTCTACCTCTTAACCCACCCCCCCATCGCCTAGTTTAAAAACCCCTCTAACTTTTTGGCCATCTTAATTCCCAGCTGATCTGCACCCTCCTCATTTAGGTGCAGTCCATCCCTTCTATAGTACTGGTTATCGACTGAGAAGTCGGCCCAGTCCTCCAGGAACCCAAACTCCTTCTTACTACACCAGTTCTTCAGCCACTTGTTTACTTCCCTAATCTCCCTCTGCCTTTCTGGTGTGGCTCGATGTACCAGTAGTATTCCTGAGAATACTACCTTGGAGGTCCTTTTCCTCACTTTAGCTCCTAAGGCCCCTTTCACACTGGGGTGGTGGCGGTAAAACAGCGCTATATTTAGCGCTGTTTTACCGCGGTATTCGGCCGCTAGCGGTGCGGTTTTAACCCCCCGCTGGCGGCCGAAAAAGGGTTAAAACCCCTCATATAGCGCGGCTATAGCCGCAGTATTACCGCAGTATAGCCGCGCTGTCCCATTGATTTCAATGGGCAGAAGCGGTTTAGGAGCGGTGAATACACCGCTCCTTCGCCGCTCCAAAGAAGCGGCTGACAGGAGATTTTTTCTTCTCCTGCCAGCGCACCGCTTCAGTGTGAAAGCCCTCGGGCTTTCACACTGAACAAACAGCGGAGGCTGTTTAGGGGCGGTTTGCAGGCGCTATTTTTAGCGCAATAACACCTGCAAACCGCCCTAGTGTGAAAGTCCCTAAAATCGTTCTTTAGGACACTCCATCTGCATCTGACTATGCACTGGTGCCAATGAGCACCATGACAGCAGGGTCTTCCCCAGCCCCTCCCAGTAATCTGTCTACAAGATCCGTGATGTGCCGAACCCGAGCGCCCGGTAGACAACATACAGTTCGGCGCTTCAGGTCTTTGTTACAGAATGCCCTCTCTGTTCTTCTAAGAATTGAGTCCCCTACCACCAGAATCTGTCCTTCCTTTCACTTCGCTTCCCCCTCACTCTCACTGAAGGAATTCTTCCCCCAGCAGCTAGGAGAGTCCCTCAGCTCCAGCAGTGCTGGTCCCTGACTGGTTTCACCAATGTCACTCAATGGAGTGTACTTATCTGACTGTCACCTATCTACTTTTTCCTAGTGCCTGCACCTCTTGGTCTCCAGCCGCCTCTGTGCTGGCCCCTGCCGGAACCTGCCGTGTACGATCCTGGCTCTCCTTTAGTATGGAGGGACTTCTCAATGCCGACAGTTGCTTCCCCAGATTCAGAACCTGGGCTTCTAGGGAAACAATGTGCTTACATTTTGCACAGCAGTATTCACCCTCGATCGGATGATCAAGGAACGCATACATGCCGCAAAATGTACAACGAGTCGCCTCTCCACACCCGCCGGGCATCGTACCTATTAATTTAATGAGGATTGAGGATTATACCCTGTCCAAAATACCTAACAACTAGCTTCCTGACACAGGCACTCAACAAGACAATACACAGGTATCCACCTCTCCTGTGGATGTTAAGTAGTTTGATGTGATCAAGGCATTGTTTATTTTATTTTATAGTCATCTAGACAACACCTCTTGGGGACAGGCGGATACACTTATCATTTGCCAGAAGACCTCTAAGTGGAGGATATGGAGTAGGAGGAGAACAAGAGCACATCAGTAATGCTGACCACCTACTAGCGTTATGTGCCTCAGCTTTTTCATTTGGGACCACCTACCATTTTTTGGGCCTGTCCTGAATTGGGAATGGAGAAGCAGCCCATGACTGTAGAATTTCACGCATATTTTTTGCTGCTGCCTGTCCTTTTCCCTGCATTGTGGAAGGACTGCTAGCCTATGGCCATAAGCTTTCCCCCTGCAATAGCTGCTGCCAGCTCTCCCTCCTGCATTGTGGAAAGGTGGACAGCCTATGAAATACCCCCCTGGAGCTGTGCCTTTGGTGTCCTAACAAAGGTAAATACAAATAAAGGAAAAACTGGCTACTGAGTGTCTGGGAGGAGGGAGATTATGCTGGAAAAGTGCTTCTGCTGTGTGCCTCCTGACCACCAAATCAATAGCAAAAGCCCCATAAATAAAAAAATAAATATAACAGAGATAAATACATATGAAAAAAGCAAGACATAAATAGTAGCTGGGAATCTGTCACTATGGGGCCACCTAGGCCACAATCCTCTGCTAGATAATAGGGAAAGTTTGCAGCACAAAGAGCTTGGACAAAGTGATATTGATAGTGCTGGACTTGGGAGTGGTTATAATGGCAGCTGATGCCTGCTGTCCACTGTGACATGCCCTTGCTCCCTCTTTCAGTACATCAACGCTCTTTAACTTCTGCCTCTCAAGGAATATTCTGCTCTCCCCTCCTTGGCAACCATGTGTGATCTGACACATCATCATGCTTCAGTTCACAGAAGCCAAGCTCACAGAAAGTATCAGCCACTTGCCCTTACAAGGAAAGCTACTGCTACATGGCTGCTGTCCTCTGACTGGATTAGGAGCAATGACAGCCTATTACCCATCCTCTCCTGCCCTGCTCTCTTCATCACTTTGTAGCTGTCAGTCATCCTTCTGAGTACAAAAAGGAGAGTTATGCCTGGCTTTTATTGTAAACAGGCAAAAAAAGAATGCTCAGGTACTTCCTTCTGCTTCAGTTGCAGACAGCAAGAAATGCCGGCAACACAATTGCTTCGTCTTACAAATCATTATTGGGCACTAACAGCAGTGCTACATCTAAAGTTCTAACGCGTTTTTGGCCAAAGCAAGAAACACGTTAGTACTGTAGATGTAGCATTGCTGTTAGTGCCCAATAATGATTTGTAAGAAGAAGCAATCATGTTGCTAGCATTTCTTACTATTTTGATGTTCATGGGACACAACAAGCATGAGCACCTATACTCAGCTCATTACTCTACAATTGTGCGGTAGAGCTTGAGTGAGTTTTTGTCTACATCATTCAGTTGTAGACAGTTTGAAGTGGGCTGGCGCAATATTGATATTGAGGTAATCCAAGTGGATTAATAGTTAGGATCAATGGATATTAAAGCTGAAGTTTAGGTATGGCAACTTTTACATAGTTAACATTATTCCAGCTTGAACAAAGCTAAGTATGTGCCATACCTGTGAGATCCCTGTGGAAGTTGGAAATCACTGTAGTAGGCATCGATACTACAGGGATCTCCATTAGCTTCTAGGTCCCCTGCCAAGCGGCTGCCCCGCTGCATTTTGAAAACAGGAGGTCGCAGGCTGGACACGGGGACAATTCAGAAACACTTTTGTATTTTCTCAATGAATGTAAAGCATTCTCTACTTGGATGAGGTGGAGAGGCAGTGATGTCACAATTTCCAACTCAGTCACTGGGAAACGGCAAAGTGTTTCCTGAACGGTGTGCGTGCCAAACAAAGGACCTTTGGTGTTCAGTAAGCAGTAGGGCAGCCACTTGGCACAGGACTGAGAAGCTAGTGCCCATCACTGTAGTAGCTCCAGGTTCCAGAGGGATCCCACATTAAAGTAGGCTGGTCCATTGTATCTACTCTATGTAAAAATTGCCATACCCGAACATCAGCTTTAAAGTGTAAGGCAAGTCAAAACCTAACTAAGCTTAAATCTACTCCCACCCCCATTCTAAGACAGTTCTATCTACCCTGTAAAAGGAAAGATGTCTATACTTACCTATTGTGAAGTCACTCTGGTCCAATCACATGACTGGCTTTCAGTACTGGGTTTATTGTAGAGAAGGGACAGCTGAAAAAGGATACCCCATAGTAAGCCTATGAGCGATGTCCTCGCACAGGCTCTGCAGCCGTTGTCAGCGATCTTTGCCTCGTTACCTCCTCCTTTGCTCGCCTCCAGGACTTTTCCAGAGCCTCTCCAAACCTATGGAACTCCTTAACCCAACCTGTCCGATTATCTCCTACTCTATGAGCTTTTAGACGATCCGTGAAAAACCTTCTCTTCAGAGAAGCCTATCCTACCCAAACCTAACAACTGGATTTTCATTTTCTCCATCAGGTCATCCCCCACAATTACCTTTTGTTTCACTTGATCCTTCCTTCTAGATTGTAAGCTCTAACGAGCAGGGCCCTCTGATTCCTCCTGTATTGAATTGTATTGTAACTGTACTGTCTGCCCTCATGTAGTAAAACTGTGCAAACTGTGCGTTATATAAATCTTGTATAATAATAATATTCTCTCCTCTCGACTGAAGCTGGTGCTGGAGAGATCATGTGACCGAACTGTATTGGCTTCAGAATAGGTAAGTATAGACATCTTTCCTTTTACAGGGTGGATAGAATAGGCTTAGAATGGGGGGGGGGAGAAGTACTAAGCTTAGTAAGGACAGATATCTGGTTAAGTTTGCATGAATAGATAACAGACAGATATTAGAGGGAGAATATAAAGATCCAAAGAAGAGCCGTGCATGGCTATAATCTTCCCTGTGGCCTCTGCTTCCAGGTACTCCCATAAAAAGCTAAATATGGAGTGCTTAAACAATTCTAACAATTGTGTTTGTAGTCAATTTTTAAGGGTTCTGGTGGAGGAGAAAATGGGTGCATCACCAATTCCAGCTTTTTCCTGATATGGCTATCACTTCTGCTGGTTTCAAAACATCACATATAGTTTTAAAACATCCCCCAAACTTGGTATTTAAAAAGATTTGTGTATTTTCTATGCAGCCACTGTACTTCAGTTTTTTTGCCATTGACAAAATGTCCCCATGGCAGTGCCCAGCTTCCCATAGATTTTTTTGACAGTAGCTTGCCTATTATCCTTAAATCAGATAGAAATAAACAATTGAAATGGGATTTGACGGTAAGTTCAGGTTTCCTGAATTTCAAGCAGGATTCACCAAGCTTACCACGGATTCAGCCAAGGAGTATTTACTTATCCCTACTGGAGAATATGATGGTGCTTTAAAAATAAAATAGAACAAGAATAATTCAATCTTTTCCTGTGGTCTAAATGCTCAGAATCTGGATGCAGAGTGAGCCAGTTGAATCATCAATTGTGAAAGAGCCCGATCTCAGGAAATTGACATTGTGTGGAAGTCTGCCTCCATTTCTTTCCAAAGACTAATTGGTCTTCAATTATCTTACCTGCACTCTAGTTTCTAACAAGTCCAGCCTTAGAGCCAAGGCTTCTCTCATGAAGATGTCAGGGTATTGATTGGCCTGAAACACTTTTTCCAGTTCTTGGAGCTGCCAGGTGGAGTAATTAGCTCGGGATCTGCGTTGCTTCAAGCGATGGCTTTGATCTAAAGGAAAAGAAAGCAAAATTTTACAGTAGATTGTACATTATTAACAAGTTAAAGCCTAACTCCAAGATCCAGGCTCCTACCTGATTTTCCCCCCATGATAGTCCATGCAAGTAGTTTTTTATGCTTTTTATACTTATCTTTTCAAAATATCCCCAGTCTGTTAACATTCTGAGTAGGGTCCTCTAGCTCTTTGGTCTTCTCCCGGCTGTGGTCAATGATTCCAAAGAAAGGCTCTGACATAATACAATGTGCCACGTTGATAGTTCATGACACTCTGCACTCACGGTATGTCCTCAGACTTCCAAGTTGAATGATGCTGGGCGCTCTAGTGCTTAGGGGCCAATGTATACTAGATGTGGATTTTGGAACCCATTCCACTGTCTTGTAGACATGAACGCTGCTCAATTCTATCTAGCTGTCAATCAGTACACAATATATAGGTGTTTTTACTTGATCAGCAGTAGAATGGGGGCACAAAATTGGTCTTGCCATTGGTCTGCCCACCAATGGTAGGGTAGGGTGCACATAATTAATTTTGAGGAACCATTTACCCTTATTTTCTGACTTGACAATGCTTTTTACCAAGAGACAGCAGACACCAGTGGTTAATTCCACCCATAGAATTTCACCCAATTCCAGACTACCACTACGGACTGACATTTCAATAGACTTTCATCCTAGTCTTCCTCGCTGGCTTTCATTTGCAAAAGAGATGCCATTTTGCCTTCATCCAGGAAAAGATTTATGATTATGTAGAGAAAAAACATCTGAAACATATTTTACCCTTCCCCTGCCAGTTAGGAGCTGCCCTTACTGTCATCATAAACTATAGCAACAGCTTTGGAGAGGAAAAAAGGTTGAATGGAAACATAAATAATTACAATCTACAAACATCTTCTATAATCCACCAACCAGTCATTATCAATATCACAACATCTATTATGTATGATACAATGTTTCTCTTCCACAAACACTCATAGATTACGTACTAGAGACATAACATCCCCTGTAATGTTGAACAATCTCGGTGATCAATATTTAATGGCAATGATATTGTCTGCACACGGCTGAGCACTGGAAAGTCACATGAAGATTGAAAAACCTGATTTATTGAGTTTTTTCTAGAAAAATGTTTATAGCGCAGTGAGAACCTGACTACAGGGAAAAGTATCGTTGTTTGGCCTGGAGGAATATTTGTATTACGAGCGGGGGAATTAGGTGTTCTACATTGCAATTCACGTATTTTTTAAAATCTAATTTAGCCAGATTTAGTAGGCTTCACCTATAGCTTCTGGATGGCACTGCAGTATTAATCCCTTGGTTCCATGCTGTACAAACCTTCAATCTACAGTGCATCCGGAAAGTATTCACAGCGCTTCATGTTTTTCCACATTTTGTTATGTTTTAGCCTTATTCTTAAATGGATTAAAATCATTATTTTTCTCAAAATTCTACAAACAATACCCCATAAAGACAACATGAAAGAAGTTTGTTTGAAATCTTTGCAAGTTTATTAAAAAAAAAAAGAAAAAGAAAAAAAATATCACATGTAGATAAGTATTCACAGCCTTTGCAATGTCACTCAAAATTGAGCTCAGGTGCATCCTGTTTCCACTGATCATCCTTGAGATGTTTCTCTAACTTGACTTGAGTCCACCTGTGGTAAATTCCGTTGATTGGACATGATTTACAAAGGCAAGCACCTGTCTATATAAGGTCCCACAGTTAACAGTGCATGTCAGAGCACAAAGCAAGCCATGAAGTCCAAGGTATTGTCTGAAGACCTCCGAGACAGGATTGTATCGAGGCACAGATCTGGGGAAGGGTACAGAAAAATGTCTGCAGCATTGAAGGTCCTAATGAGCATAGTAGCCTCCATCATCCATAAATGGAAGAAGTTTGGAACCACCAGGACTCTTCCTAGAACAGGCCATCCGGCTAAACTGAGCCATTGGGGAGAAGGCCTTGGGTCAGGGAGGTGACCAAAAACCCGATGGTCACTCAGACAGAGCTCCAGTGTTTCTCTGTGCAGAGAGGAGAACCTTCCAGAAGAACAAACATCTCTGCAGCACTCCACCAATCAGGCCTGTACGGTAGAGTGGCCAGACGGAAGCCACTCCTCAGTAAAAGGCACATAACAGCCCACCTGGAGTTTGCCAAAAGGTACCTGAAGGACTCTCAGACCATGAGAAACATAATTCTCTGGTCTGATGAAACAGAGATTGAACTCTTTGGCCTGAATGGGAAGCGTCATGTCTGGAGGAAACCAGCCACTGCTCATCATCTGGCCAATACCATCCCTACAGTGAAGCATGGTGGTGGCAGCATCATGCTGTGGTGTTTTTCAGTGGCAAGAACTGGGAGACTAGTCAGGATAGAGGGAAAGATGAATGCAGCAATGTACAGCGACATCCTTGATGAAAACCTGCTCCAGAGCTCTCTAAATCTCAGACTGGGGAGAAGGTTCTTCTAACAGTACAACGACCCTAAGCACATAGCCAAGATAACAAAGGAGTGGCTATGGGACAACTCTGTGAATGCCCTTGAGTGGCCCAGCTAGAGCCCAGACTTGAACCCGATTGAACATCTCTGTAGGGATCTGAAAATGGCTGTGCACCGATGCTCCCCATTGAAACTGATGGAGCTTGAGAGGATCTGCAAAGAAGAATGGGAGAAACTGCCCAAAAATAGGTGTGCTGAGCTTGTAGCATCATACTCAAAAAGACTTGAGGCTGTAATTGGTGCAAAAGGTGCTTCAACAAAGTATTGAGCAAAGGCTGTGAATATGTATTGTATGTACATGCGACTTTTTTATTTTTAATAAATTTGCAAAGAATTTTGAGGAAAATAATGAATTTCATCCATTTTGGAGTAAGGCTGTCACATAACAAAATGTGAAAAAAGTGAAGTGCTGTGAATACTTTCTGGATGCAGTGAATGTGAGTGTGGCTACAGTGGGCATAGAGGAAGGGTGGTGCTTAAACCATGGAACACAATAACCTGGGAGTTTAAACATGAACTGCAGCAAAAAAGCTATAATACATATATGTAAACATTTGTAACTTCCTAGAGATTTGTAGATATAAAGTTTGTAATCCTGACACCCCTGCCAGACAACACACCCAGATCCTTGATGTCCACTGTAGTAGCAGCACAGCCTGGTCAAGAATACACTTGCAGCTTGCTAACAGGACAAGAAGCAGCACTCTGTTAGGGCTAGTTCATATGAGCAGAGGGTGGTAAAATCAGACTGTTGAGTTGTAGTTTTACTGCCCCCCACCCCTCAGGGCTGTAACACATGCCAAAGCTGAAATGCTTTACTTCATGGCTATACCAAAAATGAAATGGCATGTCGAATTTGGTGGGCAGTATCGCCACAAATGCTACCCATTTAAGTGATTGTGGCAACACTGTAACTGCATGAAATGCACACAGTTGCAGATGGTGGATTATCATTTTAGAACACGTGGTGAGGAGGTGACATATTGCCTCCCCACCACCTGTCAAATTCCTCTGAAAAGCAATCCACCACTCTCTGAAAGTTGCCACACTGCTCCTATTCACATGTTTGTCAGCACATGTGCACTACAGCACAGCCTTATTGGCTCAGAGCGCTGACTACTCCTCTTTCAAGTCTGATTGCTGCTGTACAGGTGTATACAGGAGGCTGATGTAAAAAGAGTCAGGTACTTACACTTGCTGCATTTAAACAATGAATGGAAACCTTTCCTGGACCTTTAAAGGATAAAGGTAAAAAAAATGTTGATCTTGCCAGAAATGCAATGCTTTCATCACATCCAGAAGAAGTAAGGACATTTTTTAGTCCATACAAGTGGAGCAACCTAAGGAGACACCTATGGTTGCCTTGATAGATACAGTGGAGGGGTGACAGCCACCCAGGGACAGACAGAGTATTATTCCCAGGATTGTGAAGAAAAGCCTGTCTAACATTTTGTAGTCATTTATAAACCTTTTTTAATTGGAAAAAAAAAACAAGGCAAAGGCTACCTTTCTTACCAATCTGCTTTACTGATCATTATTTGCTATGAAGCAAAAGGTCACTATGGCACTTGCTACCCTTTTGTGTTATTACAATGGATGCTTCATTTTTTATTGTATTATTCAGTTTTTATTACCTTCTCATTAAAAAAACACTTTATATTTCCCAAGAGAGCACCTTTATTACCCCCAAAAGCCAAGCTCATTTGCATGGTTTTAAGCTGGTCACAGACAGTCTGAATCTTGGTCGGTTCAGCGGGAACTGGCCGAGATTCGAACCATGTATGGCCAGGCTGAATGTACCCAAGTTGGTCGATTAATCAATTTGGGTACAAGCAGCCTCCCAGACTTTACATGGGATTATTGCCAGCAGCTGTTACAGCCGCTAGCAATAATCCCTATGTTATCCCCGCGGGGACGACTTCCCCCGGCCATAGGCCCTCCCCAAAGGAGAACACTATGGCTCCACGGGAGGGATTTCACTGTCAACAATAAGGATGAGCTCCGGCATGTTCGCACAGCCCACGTGCAGAGCCCGCCAGGGAGTCGGCACGGCGCTGCGCTAATCACAGGCAGTGAGACATTGTCCTGATGTGCGGCTGCAGAGATCGGGAAATGTCTCACTGCCTGTGATTAGCGCAGCACAGTGCCGACTTCCTGGCGGGTTCTGCACGTGGGCTGTGTGAACACGCCGGAGCTCATCCTTAGTCCACACTTTCTGAGTTGATGGGAGAATCAAGGGATTTCCAAGCATGGGTTGCAGGAAAGAAATTTGCTCTGTCTATGGCCGGCCTTACAAATAGAACCCCCCCTCTCTTTAAAGAAATCCTGTCACCCCTTTGAACTGTATGTTTGAAGTGTATGAATTTGTTTAGTTTCGTTTTGAATAGAATTAGGAATAGTTAGTAACCATGTCAGGGTTTGTGTGCCTGCTAGGGGGATTAATCCTGACTATTGCTCCTCTCCTGGCAACCACTGTCACCAAAACTGAAGGTTAAAGTGAAAGTCCACCCTAATACTTAAATTCTCTCCTGCAATCATTAATGTGAACTAAGTTCAGCCTTATGCCTCAAAATGAAAAAATCGCAGTTTTTCTACCTTTATTTTGCAGTATCCAGTGCCGTCACATGACTTCAATCGCTCTTCCTTCTGAATCTAAAAGCAGCCAGTGGGTGTGGTTACTGAAAGCTAGTGACATCACTTCCAGGGAGGGACATTGTTCCTGTGTAGCCAGTGGGCGTATACAGGATGAGAGGAGCTGATCATAGGTTCCTGCCCAGTGTTCTCTCATCAGTAAAGATGCATTGTACATCCTAATTCATGAGACAATTAAGACATAAAAAAAGACCCATCCATACAGGACACTTTGATGTGACTTTGATCCAGAGTGTAAAGTTCGATCAAAGCTGCACCCAAAATTTTGGGGTCGCAATAGTGGAAACGTGACATGTCATGCGAATATGTGTCCAAAGTCGCACGAATAGTCACAGCCCATTGATTTTAATGGTACCCGTTCCCATCTATGCGACTTTGAAAAGGTGCCTGCACTACTTTGCTGCAACTTTTGATGTGACTTTGATCCAGAGAGTGTAAAGTTGTACCAAAGCTGCACTCAAAGTCGCACTCTAGCCTTAGGTTACATTTCCACTAGTGCAACTCCAAAGCTGTGCGATTTAGAGTGCAACTTTGAGTGCAGCTTTGATTCAACTTTACACTCTGGATAAAAGTCGCATCAAAAGTTGCATCAAAGTAGTGCAGGCACCTTTTCAAAGTCGCATAGATGGGAACGTTTGCCATTGAAATCAATGGGCTGTGACTTGTCATGTGACTTTATGTGTCCAAAGTCGCATGACAAGTTGCACTAGTGGAAACGGAGCCTTAAAGTGGTTGTTAAAGTGATTGTAAACGCACACAAAAAAAACAACCTGTAAGACAAAGGCATAATGAGCTAGTATGCAAAGCATACTAGCTCATTATGAATTACTCACCTTAGATCGAAGCCCCTGCAGCGGTCCTTGTACCCTGCTCCGCCCGGCAACATCGCTCCCGGAGTTATTTCCGGGTATCATGGGCTCTAGCGCTGTGATTGGCTGGAGCCGCGATGACGTCTCTCCCGCCGGTAACGGCACGTCAACTGAAGCAACGGCAGGAAAAAGCCCTTTCTTCAGTACCCAGATGCCGATGACGTCGGCACATGCTGATACAGGGGATATCTCCTAAACTGTGCAGGTTTAGTAGATATCTGGGGTAGCTACAGGTAAGCCTTATTATAGGCTTACCTGTAGTAAAAAAAAAGTGGATTGTAAGGGTTTACAACCACTTTAACTCACTTTAACAAAATCTTCCCGTCTCTGTACTATAATAATAAGTGTCCCTGTGTAATGTAAAAAATCTGCAGGATTGTACCTATAAAAGCTCAGTTCCCGGTGCTCAGCTGATTCCTCGGCTCTCTTCTCTCTTGGCTCACAGTTCCAGTGAGAGGCGCCGAGCCCTCCTGCTGATGTCAGCCAGGGAGGAAGGGAAGAGAGGAGAGAGAGAGCCAATGTGAACACAGACAGTCAGCTGAGTGCCGGGAGCCGTGCTCATATAGGTACAGGTTTTTTACATTACACAGGCACAGGGACACTTATTATAATGGTACAGAGGGGATTACAGCATTTAGCTGCAGATATGAGAGGAGCAGCAGCGGGGGAGAGGGGGGGCCCTGGTATGAGCATGCAGAGAGGGGAGGGGGGATGAGGACAGAGGAGACCCATAGAGCAGGCTGCGTATGACTTAGGTACGTACGCTGACTCCGGTGCGAGAGCTCAGCAGCCCTGATATATCGGAGTCAGCGTACAGGGGGGAGGGTATATCCAGGCAGGATCAGCCAGGTATTTCAGGTGATACAGTGGGTCAAATTATACAGCACAAGCACTGTGCTGTATAACATGCTTTAAGGGAACAGGATCCTTTTTTTTTGGGGTTAACGTTTTAAACTTAATACTCACATGTAATGGGCAATAGAAATCGATCTGTATCCTTCCAAACTTTCAAAAATGTTCCTTTTTACCTCATTTCTTTCATATTTCTTCCCCAGCTGTCTCCGCCGTTCACAGCAGCTGGGCGTGTGCCAATCCATGCACACCATTCACACAGTGCCATACAGAAACAACCACGTGGTTGTACATTGTATAAAATATGCAGCATGTTGCATCGTAATCTATCTTACAGTTTCTAACAAACATAACATACTTCCAAAGCCTGCCCTCCCCTCCCTCTCTCTCTCTCCCTCAGGAGAAGCTGCTGGCCAAAACAAGGCTAAGAAGACAGGAAGAGAGCATGTTCTGTGAATGATAGGATGGATGGGGCTGGGGCTGGGCAGGTCTAGGCATGCCTATCTAAGAACGACCGAAAACCTTTTCAGGAAGTGAAGGACAGCTTAGCAATTTCAGATAAAGGGAGATAGCGTTGTTGGTGAAGAACAGGAAGAAGCTGATTGTTTAGCTTAGAAAGTCTAATCTAAGGTAGACAATCAGCTAGCCATAAAACGAATTATATCAAAGATAATGATATTTACCATACTATTAATAGGAAAAAAAATTTTTTTGACTGGACCTCCACTTTAAGGCAAAGACAGATATCGGAGTTATCACCACAACAAGAATAGATAAGTCTTCCAATAAGGGAAACTTGTTGCGGTAACAAATGTGTAAAGGCCAGTGCACGCGGTTCAGTGCGATTTGAGCTCATTCATTTTGAATAGGCTCAAATCACATTGCACCAAAAGTAGTGCATGCCAGACATGTGCACTGCTGAAAGATTTGTACCTTTTATTTGTTTTTTGTTATTTTTTTCGTTTTTTGGGTCATTCGTTATGATCGCAATTTGTAAATTCTAAAATCCGAAAAATCGAAAATAAGAAAAAAAATCAGAAAATTCGAAATAACTAATAATAACTAACTATTAAATTATAGGTATTGGAATTTCCTTTCAAATTTGGCTGCTAGTTAAAGTAACGAATATGAATTTATTCAAAGTTACAAATGATCCGAAATAACGAATGCCGCATCGAAACAAATGGAACAGATCAAATTAATAAAAAATAATATTAATAAAAAGTTATTATTATTATTATGGTTATTTATTATTATTAATTCGCTACGTTCCATTCGTTTAGATACGGCATTTGTCTCGGATAATTTGTAACTTCAGATAAATTCGTATTCGTTATTTTCACCAACAGCCAAATTTGAAAGGAAATTCCAATACCTATAATTTAATAGTTAATCATTATTTCTGATTTTCGAATCTCAAATTTTCGAATATTCAAAAATTTGTTAAACGGGTTTTCGTTAACTTGGATGTTTGTGAATTAACAAATTTGTCTAAATTCGTTAAAAAACGAATTTGGAACTAAACGAATTGCACATGTCTAGTGAATGCACTACTTTTGACAACTCACTGTGATCCCATGCAGGAAAATTCACTTTGTGGCCTGCCTTTGAGATGTCGTTAACCTAACATTGACACCTGCTGCAGATCACAACTGCAGTGTGTTAGAATTATAGTATGGGAAATGCAGGTTTTCAGCACCGCGTTCGGGTGTAAACTGACCCTGAGCCCTGGTTCACATTGATGCTACTTTAATGCGCCCACTTCACTTGAAATAGCGCAATTTCAAAGTAGCTATGTGTGATATACACACGGAAGAAGGCTATCGGTATACATGCACTTATTTGATTTATGGTTTTGTTTTTTAATTATTTTAGTTTTGTGAGTTTCACACAGAAGATGGCTATTGGAATATTTGGAGGATTTTGTCGCATGATGTAAAATATTTTATTTTTATGACACATTATTAGGAATAGGAATATATATTGTGAGTGGTGTAGAGATACGAGTAGCGCATTCACACGCATTATCTTTCACATTTTCCCATTCTAAAGAAGGTTTTTTTTGAATGCAGCAATTCTGTTAAAAACACTGAATGATTTAGAGGTTTTTGCGCCGGTGACACATACACACGTATTTTTTATTTTTTAGCTGAACAAAGTGATTAGATTCTGCTGGGGAGCTGCATGGACAAAGGTAATGGTTCTGAAGCCAATGACCGAGCGATCACTTGTCAACAAACCGGAGCTGGTCCGGTGCAGCTCCGCCTTTTCCTTGCACCGATCGGTACAGTGAGCAAGGAGAGGAGGGAGCCGGGTGCAGCAGCGTTGTGGACGATCTCTGGAGTGCCCACAGTGCTGACCTGTGCCCATCTATGTAACATCCATCCATCCCTGCTCCATATGTGCCCATCCATGTAACATTCATCCATCCCTGGCTCATCCATGCTCCATATGTGCTCATACATGCCTCCTATGTGCCCAGTGATAAAGTAAAGTGCAGCGCTAAATTCAAAATATGTTTAAAATAAGTGTACAATTAATTTGAATATAGTGTACAAAAATAAGAGTAAAAACAGGTGTCCATAAGTGAAATATGGGGACCACACAGGTCCTAATGTGAAAAAATGAAATAAAGTCCAGTGAAATGGATAACAGTCCAATAGATCATATAAGTGTATCAAAGTATAAGTGTCACAAAAAATGGAAATTGATAGAAGATCCACCACCAAAGTCACCAATCGCTTACTGGAAGGATTGAACTCAAATAGGTATACACCTAATGAGTCAATCAGGCTTTTGTGAGATGCCCAGGATGATTCAGGCTCACAGTATAACCGCAGCTTCCAGGGGGTGTTTCAGGACAGTGGATGTCATTAGGCAGGATAATAAAGGGCAGGTAGCCCAACCATTAAATAAAAAAAGAAGAGGAATGAACATAGCATAATTCCGTATGGAATGGGTAAAAATTTATTAAATAAGTAAGAGAATTACACTCACATTTCCAAGGTAAAAACAGCGCTTGTAAGACAGTAACGGTGGAATCAGCATAGCATCCGATGCATTTCGCCTCAATAGGCATCATATATGCCCATCCATGCTCCATTTGTGCCCATCTATACTTCATCCATCCCTGGCTCATCCGTGCTCCATCTATCCGTGCTCATCCATGCTCCATCCATCCCTTGCTCATGCGTGCTCATCCATGGCTCATCCATGCTCCATCCATCCCTGGCTCATCCATGCTCCATCCATCCCTGGCTCATCCGTACTCATCCATGCTCCATCCATCCCTGGTTCATCCATGCTCCATCCATCCCTGGCTCATCCGTGCTCCATCTATCCATGCTCATCCATGCTCCATCCATCCCTGCTCATCCATGCTCCATCCATCCCTGGCTCATCCATGCTCCATCCATCTCCAGCTCATCCATGCTTCATCCATCCGTGCTCATACATGCTTCATCCATCCCTGCTCATACATGCTTCATCCATCCCTGGCTCATCCATGCTCCATCCATCCATGCTCATTCATTCTCCATCCATCCCTGGCTCATCCATGCTCCATCCATCCGTGCTCATCCGTGCTCATTCATTCTCCATCCATCCCTGGCTCATCTGTGCTCCATCCATCCCTGGCTCATCCATGCTCCATCCGTGCCCATCCATGCTCAATCCCTGGCTCATCCATGCTCCATCCATCCCTGGCTCATCTGTGCTCCGTCCATCCATGCTCCATCCATGCTTCATCCATCCCTGGCTCATCTGTGCTCCATCCGTGGTCATCCATGCTCAATCCATGCTCATCCATGCTCCATCAGTGCTCATCCATGCTCCATCTATCCCTGGCTAATCCATGTTTATCCATGCTCATCCATGGCTCATTCATGCTCATCCATGCTACATCAGTGCTCATCTGTGCCACATCAGTGCCACATCAGTGCTCATCCATGCCACATCCATGCCACATCAGTTCTCATCCATGCCGCATCCTTGCCACTACAGTGTCCATTAGTGTCTCACAAAAGTGTAATAGGTAGTCAAATTAGATTTGAAATGTATGTCACAGATGGTGCTCCCTGCATGTTGGGCCTCTGTATGTGGCCAGGTTGTGGAAAAGTCTTCCACATGTGGTATCGCCATACTCAGCAGGAGTAGCAGAATATATTTTGGGGTGTCATTTTTGCTATGTAAATACTATGTGTTAGAAATATCTTATAAATGGACAACTTTCTGTAAAAAAAAAAATGCATTTTCATTTTCTTTCCACGTTTTCCAAAAACTTGTGGAAAAAAAATTACATGTTCAAAAGACTCATTATGCCTTATAGAATATACGTTGGTGTGTTTACTTTCCAAAATGGGGTAATTTTGTGGGCGTTTCCATTGTCCTGATGCTCCAGGGCCTTCAAAAGTGTAAGAGGTAATCAAAAAATGAAATGTGTAATTTATGTCCCTAGAAAGCCTGACGTTGCTCCCTGCATGTTGGGCCTCTGTATTGTGGCCAGGCTGTGTAAAAGTCTTACACATGTGGTATCACCATACTCAGGAGTAGTAGAATGTGTTTTGGGGTATAATTTGTGGTATGCATATGCTGTGTGAGAGAAATAACCTGTTAATATGACAATTCTGTGAAAAAAAAAAATCTTCATGTTGCAAAGAATTGTGGGGAATAATTACAACTTCAAAAAACTCACAATGCCTCTTACTAAAAATACCTTAGAAAGCCTATTTTCCAAAAAGGGGTCATTTGGGGGCTATTTGTACTTTCCTGGCTTGTTAGTGTCTCAAGAAATGAGGCCGTCAGTACATCAGGTGTGATCAGGTGAGATCAATTTTCAGTGATTGGTACCATAGCTTGTAGACTCCAGAACTTTCACAAAGACCAAATAATATACACTGATTTGGGTTATTTTTACCAAAGATATGTGGCAGTATAAATTTTGGTCCAATTTAAGAAGTTACTAGAAAAGTCACTAATTTGCTAAATTTTATAACCGAAACAAAGAAAAATGTTTTTTTTTTACAAATTTTTCGGTCTTTTTTCATTTATAGCGCAAAAAATACAAAACCCAGTGGTGATCAAATACCACCAAAAGAAAGCTCTATTTGTGTGAAAAAAAAGGACAAATATGGGTAGCATGTTGCCTTACTGAGTAATTGTCATTCAAAATGTAAGAGCACTGAAAGCTGAAAATTATTCTGGTTAGGAAGGGGGTTTAATTGCCCAGTGGTCATGTGGTTAAAAAAAATAAAAAAAAAACACAAAGCTTTACAATCACTTTAAAGTGGAACTGAAGTTCCTCTGTAACAAACCATGAGCAGGCAGACTTTTATTGCAGAATAGACATGCACTGTCACTTCTGTAATGAAATGCCCCTACCCCCTTGCTCGCTGTCTTCTACGGCACTGGAAACTGAGTTGCGCATGTGCAGCTAGGCTTACAGCTCCGGGCCAGTCTCTGTGTGCCAGAATGACAGCCCCTTGCGCCAGAATGAAGACAGCCAAAGACTGGTACACAGGAGAAGATGCCAGCGCAGGCAGGGGACCATTGGAGAGGTGAGTATTAACCCCTTTAGTTACGCTTTAAAGGGTAAGTTCACCTTTGCAGAAAAATCTGTAAGGTAAACTTACACAGAACCCCCTCCTAGTCCCGCTGACCTGGAGAGCAGCGATCTCCCGTTCTGAGCCCCGGTATAGCCGCCTCACGGGTCAAGGGCTTAGAAATCCCCACAGCTAATTCTCCAAAACATAACTGTCAGGAGGGACATTTCGGAGCATGCTAATATGTTGGCGTCGTCACATCGGAACCCGCGTAGCCCGACATGTCAGTGGGGAAGAAGACGTATAAATGCCGAGGGGATTTCTAAGCCCTGGACCCCTGAGGTGGCTATATAGGGGCTCAGAACGGGATATCGCTGCGATCCAGGTCAGCAGGACCGGGGGGGGGGGGGTGAAGAGGGGGTCCTGTGTAAATTCACCTTACAGATTTCTATGTAAAGGTGAACTTACACTTTAAGCTGTGAAATTACTGAACCAAATACAGAAATACAGAGCTCCCTCTAGTGGTTGATTGACAAATGTCTATATTTAATAAAATGGCAAAAGTTTGGAAGAGCACACGCTTTTAAAAATGTTAATATCACATGAAAAATTATTTTAATGTAAACTTTGCAATAAAAACTCAAAATAGGAAGTCTGTGAAAATACACTATGATTTCCTTTTAATAACGCACTTCTGATATATTTACCTGACAGATGACACGGTTTCACAGCTTTCTGGGCCCTGGAGTGACTGCAGGGCTGATAGAGCTGAAATCCCAAAAAAGGTGTCGGGAAGAAGATGCTAGAGAAGGTGGTGGGCAAAATGTGCCTGTAAATGTGTGTAGACATCGGATGAGGAGGCATTGGGTAGACTGTACTAAACATGGTAAAAACCTAGGAAGAAGATAATAATACATATTAAAGAAGCACATTGTCACATACATATACAATGACTACAGACACATTTAGGGTTATTTAATAAGACACTAGAAATAATTTACCATGCCATAATATATTTTATAGTACAACTCCAGCCAAAACTTAGTGGTGTATTTATGTATAAAAAAATATATATATGCAGAGCTTTTTGTCCTCTGAAACTGCATATACACAATATTGTCAAAAGTATTGGGATGCCAGCCTCTTCTACACACATGAATTTTAATGGTGTCTTAGTCCATAGGGTTCAATATTGAGTTGGCCCACCTTTTGCAGCTATAACCCCAAACTTGCTCATCCATGTCTTTATGGACCTTGCTTTGTGCACTGGCCCAAATCATTTGGTGGAGGGGGGATTATGGTGTGGGGATGTTTTTCAGGGGTTGGGTTGGCCCCTTAGTTCCAGTGAAGGGAACTCTTAAGGCGTCAGCATACCAAGACATTTTGGACAATTTCATGCTCCCAACTATGTGGGAATAGTTTGGAGATGGCCCTTCCTGTTCCAACATGACTGCACACCAGTGCACAAGGCAAGGTCTATAAAGACATGGATGAGCAAGTTTAGGGTGGAGTAACTTGACTGGCCTGCACAGAGTCATGACCTCAACCTGATAGGAACACCTTTGGGATGAATTAGTGCGGAGACTGCGAGCCAGGCCTTCTCCCTCAACATCAGTGCCTGACCTCACAAATGTGCTTCTGGAAGAATGGTCAAACATTCCCATAGACACACTCCTAAACCTTGTGGACAGCCTTCCCAGAAGAGTTGAAACTGTTATAGCTGCAAAGGATGGGCCAACTCAATATTGAACCCTACAGACTAAGACTGGGATGCCATTAAAGTTCATATGCGTGTAAAGGCAGGCGTACCAATACGCTTGACAATATAGTGTATATTTCTCCTCTGTGAATGGGCAAAATTGAAAGTTACTAGACTAATTTATCTCCAGGTCAAATATTATTCACTCATACAGATGAATACAGAGTGAAATCGGGAAAATACTGCATTATAACCACTAGATGTCGTTGGTGATCATATGAAAATAAATACTTGTTTACTATGATTGTCAGCGCCATCTAGTGGCCATCATGCAGTATTTTCCTAATTTACTCCGTAGGAATAAATAATATTTGTTCTGTAGGGAAAATAATAACGTTTGACTTTGCCCCCATTTGAACAGAATTAATGTAAGTGCAGTTTCACAGGGCAAACAGATCTGCAAATTCTTTCTATAAATACACTCTGTTATATTTGAATGTACTGGAATGTGTTAGAACTATTTATGTGTTTTTATTACTACTTGTCCCTGTTGAGGAGATTGTCCCTCATTTTCTCTGCAATTGAAAAGACAGGAAGTCTCCTTTACTTTATATATGACCACCAAGACAGGAGGTGGGGACGCAGACAGCAATAAAATGGAATTTATAAAAATGTTAATTGTCTATAGTTGGGCTGTAACAGCTCCTACTAGAGTATGCTTGTTGTGGGTAACTGTATTCTGTGCTGTTTTATGAGCTAAGCCAAAAAATGAACATGTCTGTAGGGGAAATAAATATACAAAGAGCTATAATGACAAACAGCATGGCTTATGCTGGTACAACTGTGCATAGAGAAAAGATGGTTACAGCACGCCACTTTTAAATGTCAAAACAATGTAGATCAAAAAATTCAGTCCATTGATTTGTGTTGATGGTAAAGAGATGACAGTGTACATATATCCTGTCATCAGTCCCTGTATTATATGATGAGTAATAGTCATAATGATGAGTGATGAAGGGGGCTGTGTGTATGCTTGTCTGTGCGAGTGAATACTTTACACAAAAATTCTGAACCTCTTATAAACAAAATGAATTGTTGTACGCTTTCTGTATTTAGTTTTGTAGTGAAAAAGTTGCTGCAGTGCTGTGTACATCATCACATACGCCGCTCAGCCATAACGTTATGACCACCCACCTAATATTGAGTAGGTCCCCCTTTTACTGCCAAAACAAGCCCGACCCATCATGGAATGGACACCACTAGACCTCTGAGGAAATGCTGTGTTATCTGGCCATCAGTAGCAGAGCCTTTAAGCCCTGTAAGTTGCAAGGTGGGGCCTACATTGATCAAACTTGTTTTTCCAGCACATGCTACAGATGCTCAATTGAACCGAAGAATTTTGAGGCCAAGCCAACACTTCAAACTCATTGTTGTGTTCCTCAAACCATTCTTCAAACATTTTGCAGTGCGCCAGGGTGCATTATCCTGCTGAAACAGGTCACTGCCATCAGAGAATATCATTGCCATGAAGGGGTGTATTTGGTCAGCAAAAATGTTTTGGTAGGTAGTATGAGTCAAAGTAATATCCACACGAATGGCAGGACTCAAGGTTCCCTAGCAGAACATTGCGCAAAGCATCACACTGCCTCCCATACTGCACTCTAGTGCCATCTCTTCCCCAGGTAAACCCAGAACAATATTCCTGATAAATCCTGATGAAGGTGTCCTACATGGCTCCAAAACTTTGCTGTAATGTGATCTTTTTAATAAAACGTTGGGGCCTTTATGGAGTTTCCCTGGTGTACTGGTGACATATCCTTTGCGCTTTTCCCCAGGTAAGCAACACATGCACCCAGCCATCCACATGATGTAAAAGAAATTATGATTCATCAGACCAGGCCACCTCCTTCCATTGCTTCATGATCCAGTTCTGATGCTCATGTGCCCATTGTAGGTGATTTTGGCTGTGGTCATCGTGGGTACCAGTTTGCAGCCCCATACACAACAAACTCTGATTCCCATTACTTCTGCTTTCAGCGACAACATATTTAATTGCTGTCTAATATACCCCACCAACTTTCAGATGCCATTGTAATGAGATAATCAATGTTATTCACTGAACCTGTCAGTGGTCATAAAGTTATGCCTGATTGGTATATACTGGACGGACCCCTTTATATGCAGGCATATCTCTGACCAGAGTGAGATTTAAATATATGTAGGTATCAGTATTTTTATTATATTTATATATACATATTTTTATATATTTTACAAAATTATATATTTATATTTTATCAGTTAATAATAAATATGTCTATTATTAAGCCTAATGAAGGATTATTATTAACCCTGACACAGATTAAGGAAACACGTTGGTTGTCCCGGACCCTTCATAAACATACCAAACTGTATTAACTTGGTATAGAATATTTTTTTTAGGAGCACACTTATTCCTATTGTTTCACCCCAGGTTTGTATTGTCTGTGTCTCCCTGTGGAGAGCTTCACCCTTCCATTTGGACTGGTTACAATTGTTTCCAGTATAGAAAATGATGGGAAATCCAGAATGATATGTTACAAGAACAGGAGGTGAAGAGAAATCCTCCAATGGGGTCACCTGTTATGAAGACACCTGTGTAAGGGGGGAAAACCTAGACTTTGGAGAAAATTCCTCTTACTCCTTGTTGTGTCATTGATACAGAAAACAAAAAGAGATGGAAATTCTTCCTGATAGGACACAGACAGCAAATAAAACATAACCATTCCCTAGTTTTTGCTGCAAATATGCTCCTAGAAGTTGGCAGAAAAAAGGCCTCTAATCTTGCGAATTTACGCATGTTTATAAGCATATGACTGTAAACTCATTCCATTGGCTTGAATATTTATTTATGCTAGCCACTATAATAAATGTACACATATACGCCTGCATACGCCTGCATGGCCTCATTAAAATAACATGCACATGAATACATGGGCATACAAAAAAAAACGCCAGACACCCCCCCCCCCCCCCCCCAAACAGCGGCAGTTTTCCTGTCTGTGTGCATGAGCCCTCAGGCTGGAAAATGTTCTTCTGCTTCATGTTACTAATGTAACCCAGGGGGGCATAAGGAGCTTGTCCAGTCTGCACTGAGCAGTGAATATGCACATGTCACAAGGTAAAATTGGGATCACACAAGATCAGCCACGGCTTGTCAGGGAGAGAAGCAATAGGACACAACAACCCTGAAAAAATTAGTTCCAGAGGCTTCTGCAGTGCCCCTCTCCCACCCTTCTCCATAGGTAAAAAAAGAATGATCACGCAAGGTGATGATTCATGTTTAGGACATTATCTTTATCAGCACACCTTGCTTTTGCTAAAGCAATTAGATTTTTTTTTATACAGACTTATAATATAATCACAGTCATCATAAAAAAGCCAATGTTTCAGATCTCTTTCTCAAACTCAGTATACCTTAAGAATGGACTCTGAACTGTCTGAAAAAAACTTTGACTAAATGCCATTTTTTTAATTGCAGTGGGAAGAGTTATAACCTCTGTCCAAGCCTTGTTGGAGAAATTTTAGGTTTCAGGTCTTATTTAAAATAATGCAAAAATGAAACAAAAGCTACGATTTATTTGAACTTACGGTCTAAAACAGTGGTGGTCAACTTGATATAGGGGGATTTCAGTGCAGACTCTGAGATAACCAAAGGGCCATATGAAATATTCAATGAATGCAATGTTGCAGAATGTTGTCAAACACTGCATCCTTGCACCAGGATATAGTCAAAGATCACAGCCATGCTAACAAGAAATGGTCATAGACTACGGGCATGCTCCAAAAGATGGTCAGAGACTACTTATATGCTACAAGAGATGTCAGACACTTATATTCTACAAGAGATGGTCAGACACTTATATGCTACAAGAGATGTCAGAAAATTATATGCTAAAAGAGTTGGTCAGACACGACTTATATGCTACAAGAAATGGTCAGACACTACTTATACGCTACAAGAGATGGTCAGACACTACTTATATGCTACAAGAGATGGTCAGACATTACTTGCATGCTACAAGAGATGTCAGACACTACTTGCATGCTACAAGAGATGTCAGGCACTACTTATATGCTACAAGAGATGGTCAGACACTACTTATATGCTACAAGAGATGGTCAGACACTACTTTTATGCTACAAGAGATGGTCAGACACTACTTGTATGCTACAAGAGATGTCAGACACTACTAATATGCTACAAGAGATGGTCAGAGACTGCAGAAATGCTACAGGAAATGGCCAAAGAACTGCTAATGGAATAGTTAGAGATTGGGGACATGCTTCAGGTACGGTCATAGACTCGCCAAGTTATGATTAAGTGCATTCTGTGTGAAATGCCTTAACAACTGCTGTTTCCTGTCATTTTGCTACCTGGAACTGTGATGTTTTTGTAACATGGAAAATGTGCAATAAACGGTGGATTTCTCTGGCCATTGGAATGCAGTCAACCTTCCTTCTTTGCATAAACACATTAAATAAGACTGCTAATGATCACTGCTATTAAATCCCCTTTACAAATCAAATCTGTGTGCTTTTTATAAACCACATGTGTCAAACACAAGGCCCACAGGCCAAATCCAGCCCTCCAGGCCATTTCATATGTGGCCCTCGCACCCAGGGGGAGGGGTGGAAGTGAGATGTGAACAGCCTGTGAAAACAAGCTGATTCCTGCACACTATGCATTGTAAACCCTGTACTCTGTATGTAGCACACCTCTGAGTTCTGCACTCTGTACATAGCCCACCCCTGAACGCCACACACAACACACTCCTGGTATTTATTTTCCCTTTAAGTATCCCCCACTATTTGCAATTTGGCCACACCCATCAGTCAATGCTGTTCAGTGGGGTGCGTGGTTGAGTTCCTGCACCCATTCTCTGAGAAAAAAAAAGCCCTGCATAAATTTATATATTCTTACAGATATAACCGGCCCTTTGAGGACAACTATAATTCTGATGTGGCCCACAATGAAATTGAGATTGATACCTCTGCTATAGACCTTTGAATTGACTTGTACTACATGTGATATTTCTCTCATATCCATTATAAAGGCCCAGATGAAAAAAAAAGAGGAAATGGTGAATAAACAAAAAGGTAGGATAATGTAAGCAAAATAAATAAAACCAGTTAGTCACTGGAAGACAATCTATAGAATATTTTTCTTTTGCTGGCCTAAGTAGGCACTTGGAGCCACAGGCTGGGCACTGAAGGTCTAAAGGACATGAAACTTTTCATCTTGCCTAAACAGTAATACACTGAGGGAAGTGTTGGAAGCTAAATAAATATTAATTTATTAATAAGACAGCCTCCTTGGCAGAGAATAATAAAGCCTGACCTTCCTCACCAAAAAGAACGATGCACTATGAACAGCAGCAAATATTTACAGCAGCTTTTCTCATACAGTTTACCACGAAACCATTGAAATAATTCATGGCTCTTACGGAACCCCTGCTAAAAATTAGTTATGCCTGTATCATGGGTGATTTGAATTTTCAAAAATGCACATTTCAGAGGAGTGTATTGTGTGCCCATTTATCTGTGATGTTGAATTGAATCCAGTCTGGAGACAAGGCACCACTTAAGACAAGCATGTGAGGTTGGAGTGGCTGTTTTTCTGCAGTATTACACGGAGGAACCCTTTAAATATTATATGGGTCTGAGAGAACACGTGTTAAAAAATAGGATTTTTTACTTACCATAAAATCCATTTCTCTGAGTTCATTGACAGACACAGCCTTCATAATGATAGGGTTATATCGCCTCCACAGGAGTAGGACTAGGCAGAAACAAAAAAACAAAACACTTGGCCACTCCCATGGGCCATCCCCAGCCAGTATATAACCCCCTCCCTGCTCTAGGTATTCAGTTTAATAGCAAGCAGTAATAGAAGTATCAAAAGAACTCCATAGAGGGGTGGGTGCTGTGTCTGTCAATGAACTCAGAGAAATGGATTTTACGGTAAGTAAAAAATCCTATTTTCTCATTCGTTCATTGAGAGACACAACCTTCATAATGATAGGGACGTCCCAAAGCAGTGCCAACATGAGGGGTGGGAAAACGATAAATCCCAAGGCTAATACAAGAGCCAACCAGGCAACAGAAACTTTACCTAGAACAAGCTGGAACCCATCCTGAACGATACCCCTTCAAGAGGGAATAGACCCTTAAAACAGCAGCCTGCAAAAAAAGAAAAAAAAAAAAAAGCTTGCACTTCGTAGAACGTGTGAAAATGTGCACCGATGACCAGTGGTCACCTTGCCAACTTGCGCAATGGCCACCTGATGACAGAAGGACCAAGAAGCACTAATTGCCCGAGAAGAATGCGCCATAACCAGGAAAGGAGGAAACCGATCCCTGACAGGATAGCCCAGAGACATTATCTGTCCGAACCATCCAGCCCAACAGACTCAGTGGCTGGCAACTACATCTGAATCCCCCAAACTACATCCCGCCAGATAAGCCAATTCCTTGGGATGTGTCAGCCAGGGACACAAGAAGCCAACCCAACGTCCTTATTCAAGTGGAAATCCAAGGACGGAACTATGTAAAAGAGGGATGAAACACCGACTTAACCTGGGTAAGGTGAACTACAAGACAACTTCGTCATTCACGACACCCTGCCAGCAGAAGTGATAGCCACCAAGGGGTCACCTTCCGAGACAGAATAAACAGGGGAACCTCCCGAATATTTTTGGTGAAAACACCAAGTTCAGATCCCACGGCGGTGGAAGAAAACCACCCCGGTGGAAACAGACGTCTAACCCCTAGCCCAAAAAGGCACGCACCAGGGAGTGCGAGACCAGGAGACGCAGAAAAAGACCGCCCAACACCGACCGGGCCGACACCTGGCCCTTTATGGTTCTCAACACCTATTCCTTCTCATCCCTCCATAAATGGAGATAGGAAAAACAAAGTCACCTAAAAGGAACGAGGACAGACCTAATGAAACTCGGCCCAGAGAAAGGCTCACCCCGTGAGCCCAACCCTAGCCAACTGAGGTATCCTTCTGGCAGCATCCACTCCTGGAATGCGATCGTTGGAAATGGCCGGAACTAGACGTTCTGCCCACTGGAGAAGGATACTGACCACAGCTAGGGTCCTCAACAACCTTTTTGGCCCACCCTGGTGAGGAACATAAGCCACCGCTAGGAAGCCTGTCCGACTGGATCCGTACCGGGAGCCCACGAAGTCGAGCCACCCGTGATCCAGACCTAGTCTGATCAATTGAAGCTCAGGGATATTACACGGTAGTCCGGATTCCACCTATGTCCAACGACCCCAGGCCGAGCTCAGTCCCAGGATGTCTTCCCACCCGGACAGACTGGTATTGGTGGTCACCCTGTTCAATACAAGGGGAGAAAGGATCCTCCCCACTGAAGAAGTGGAGAACGAAGCCCTCAGAATAGGAAACTTTTGGTTCCCTGACTCAGCCGAATCTGATTGTTCAGAGACCGTGGGCATTTGTCCCATTATGCCAGGAACTCCCTGCCTACATGGAACTGTGCAAAAGACCTTGCCTCAATAAAAAAAAAAAAGAAAAAAAAAAGAAGGGGAGATACCATCAGACCCAACATCCACATGTGGATCCGCAGAGGAACCCACCTACCGGATAGTAAATGAAACAAATGCCGCATGCCACTTCTGGAGTCTGTCCAGGAGAAGAAACACGCTGGCCAGAGCTGAAGCCCGGTCAGGCTCAGATAGATCAACGTTCTGTCCGGACCAAAGCAGACTTCCGATCGTATAGACGCCAATGGTGCGTTGGCCGAGAAACAAACCCGTGTCAACTGCTTGGAAGTCAGCTATGCTCACCACTATACCACCAACGCCTGAAATCAGAGAAAGTCTGTATGGAAACTATGTTGCTCCTCGGTGTAATTGAGAATTTGGGGCAGAAGATCGCCCAGGCAGCCCAGGACTGTCAATCCCCACTGATGTAACCCTGCCAGATCCGGGGCCAACACCTCGTGAACACCCAAGGAGTGGTGGCCAGATCAAAGGACCACACCACGCCCCGATAATACACCGCACCCATAGCAGACAGAGGAATGTTGGAGTCAAGCACATAGCAGAATGCTTAAGCATTCGTGATGTAGTAGAAGTCTGAAACTCCATCCTGAACTCCTGTACCCACACAAAGCAGGTCAGGGCCTTGAGGTACAGAATTAGATGTACCCTGCCCTCCATCTTTTAGACTGTGCTCAGGTTCGAAAAAAACCCCTGACACTGTTCCCAGCATGGGAACCGGGACAATCACACCCTGCAGCAACAGGGCCAGCGAACCGCCTGGCGACAGACGACTATTGGAAGCAACAGACAAACTGTTTGGATGAACACAGACGGAAAACTATCGTATTACCGGACAAAACTCAAAATGCGACATGAGGTCATTCAGAGTAACCCCCCAAAATACATGTCTAAGCACCACTGAGGCAACAGACTCAGCAACCAGGGGAACTGCAGCCAAGAGGCATAGCGGACAAACCGCCGCGCCTACCCAATAGGTCTCCAAGCCGCAAAGGCAGGGAGATTCTGCTTCCCCTCCGGTATGCCAGCTGGGCCCTTAGAAGCCAGAGATTCCTTTATTGGAGCCATGGTTGCCTCTAGCAACCTAGAGACAGAGGGGTTCACTAATGGTGTAACAGTCCCCCTCTGAAGAGGGGACTCCCCAAATGGGTACCTGACAGCCAGCGTTTTTGGAAACGCAAAAAGCACTTTTTACACTCCCAAATTTGTCAAAATAAGAGAGAGAAGGGAACACCTTCGCCACACAAGATGGTTTATCCAAGAGGGTACCGGCCCTCCCCTGCAGCCACTGTTTCATGCCCCATTTTAAAAGGTTCCCGCACAGATGTCCGTGTGACAACCAATGAGCCCTTCCGCCGTCATCCCAACTCTAAGTATCCAGTCCGTCGCCCAGTCCGGCAGTTGATTGTTATTTTTTTTTTTTCCTGGATCTACAAACAAAAATTCCCAGGACTAGCGATCCCAGCAGGAAACTAAGTCCTTACTCCTAACTAGGCAGAAAAAAACTGAATACCTAGAGCAGGGAGAGGGTTATATACTGGCTGGGGACGGCTCATGGGAGTTGCCAAGTGTTTTTTTTTTGTTTCTGCCTAGTCCTACTCCTGTGGAGGCGATATAACCCTATCGTTATGAAGGCTGTGTCTGTCAATGAACAAATGAGAAATTATATTTACAAATTATGATACAACAATATGACCAATAAGTTGGAGATATAATAACAAGGAATATTTAATGTGGCATCCATAGCATCTATGACACCCAGGTTGGATCCTTTTCTTTTTAACCAGGATCTCGTAAGCTAAAACCTGACTGGATGACATATTCTAGGCTTGTGCCTAGAAAATGCATTTCAAAGAAGTTATAAATTGATTTACATTTTAATGAGTAAAATAAGTACCGTATTTATCAGCGTATAACATGCATAGGCGTATAACACGCACATTCATTTTAAGAGGGAAGTTTCAGGAAAAAAACTAAAATTTTAAATAAGGAACTTTGGAGCAAAATAAGGGTCAGTGCCCATCTGCAGCCTCATCAATCCACATCAATACAGCCTCACCATTGCCATCAGTGCAGCCTGATTGACATCCACCTGCAGCCTAGAGGGGACAAGAAGGGGGTGGGACGAGTGCCGACAGATTACATACAAAGAGAATCTCCTATGATAGACAGAACAGTGGTCCAATGGCAGCCCAGGAGACAGGACTTCCTAGTACAGAGGCTGCCAAGTAAACAGGAGATTCTCGCTGTATGTGATCTGACAGCGCTCGTCCGGCCCCCTTCCTCGTCCCCTCCGAGGCAGCTAAAATTGAAGTATTGGCATATACAGCAACACGCACATGCTATTTGCACCTGATTTTCATGGTAAAAAAGTGAGTGTTATACGCCAATAAATACAGTATTTATCCCCATTAATCGGCAAGATTTCTGGCTCCCAGGTGTATTCTATAAAGGTAACGAACTGAGATTAGGAGAACTCTCTTAAAGGGAGTTCTCCTAATCTCAGCTTGTTACCTGTATAAAAGACACCTGTCCACAGAAGCAATCAGATTCCAATCTCTCCACTGTGAGCAATTACCAGAGCCGTTTCATCTGAGGGAAATCCTGAAAACAGGACTTGTTGGGGCGCCTTGAGGACTGTAGTTGAGAAACACTGGTCTATAGGATAATCAAGTTACATTGGTGGTAAGAAGAAGTAATACCCCTTACATGGATGATCAGTTGGATAACCAAGTTATATTAGCGGTAATGGAAGTAACACCCCTAACATGGATGATCAATTGGATAAACAACTTACACTGGTGGTCTGTGGAATGAATGCCCTTACATTAGTGGTCAGAAAAAGTGACGTTTGATACTTTATTCACTCAGGAAAAAAGGAGATGCAGCTCACAAACACTCTTGCTCTGGAATGACACCGCCCTAGTAAGAACTGGTTACAGGTGCTGGCTTTGCAGGTTTGCAGTGAGGTAGAAAGAAATCCTGGATAGCCGCACTCTGGGATAAGGACATCTTTATTTCAATAAAATCCAAACATACAGTCAATTGCAGAGACGTACAGGGTGGTAGACTGCTAACGCATTTCACATCATTTGGATGCTTATTCGTAACTACGAATAAGCATCCAAATGATGTGAAACGCGTTAGCAGTCTACCACCCTGTACGTCTCTGCAATTGACTGTATGTTTGGATTTTATTGAAATAAAGATGTCCTTATCCCAGAGTGCGGCTATCCAGGATTTCTTTCTACCTCACTTTATTCACTCACTTGTTCAAGGAAACCCTAGGAATTTTTTAAGGTATCCTGGTTGAGAAAGGCTAATTTAGACTAACTGAATTATACTCCTAACAGTTACTCCTAACAGTTGCCTGCATTGATAACATTTTGTAAGAATGACTATCTGTAGAGAATGATTTTCCAGAACATGGTGTGCTGCACACCAGAAACCACTTCAGTCAGTAAGGCTGGCCATACATTATACAATTTTCTTCTATAGTTTTCCTTTAGATTTACCAAAACCTTATAATATGAAGTCAAATCTAAACACTTTTAATTTGTGTGCAAATTAACTGTACTACATAGTTGAAGGTAAATCTGAAGGAAATTGAATAAGAAAATTGTATAATGTATGGCCAGCTTTACTCCCATCATTCTAGAAATCTTCAGCTATCAGTTTTGTAACTCGAACTTTGCTTGTGTTCATCAAATTTTTTTATCAAATCTGTAAACTTAGTATTCATACACACAGCTAGACAAAAAAAAAATATTAGACAAAACCCTGTGAAATAATCATCCACTAGTGATTTTTAAGCATTAGCAAGACAAGACATTGACAAGACCTTCTAAAGGGTTCTGCCTTTTGGGCAAACCTTCACTTACCTGTCTTCAGTCTTGTTCTGATCCTGCTTTAGGGCACAAGCCTAGAATATGTCATCCAATCAGGTTTCAGTTTACGAGATCCTGGTTATCTGGAGATGTATAGCTACAAATCCCTGTACAACTAAATAATCTGCAGTGAATATAGATACAATATTTTAAAAGGAACCCACAGCCCATGGAGATGTGAGCTGAGACTGCTGCTCTTCTCCACCTGAACTCTCTTTCCAAGGTACAGTTTCTTTCCTCAATCATTCACTAGCAAGCAGAAAACTATTTTTCAAAAACTTCAAAGACGCTCTTCAGTCAATTAGAGGGAAGTGTGATTGAGCACCAAGATTAAATTACTGAGTAAATATTCATTCTTAATGCATCCACAGCGTTGACCCAGAAAAGAGCTGTCACTGGGTGGATTTTCTCAGTAAATGTACCGAAGACCTTCATGATTGTAAGATACCTTTTAACATTAGTTAATCAAGATAGACTCCAGCCAGATTTAAATGTTGCATTGAAATCCAGGTGTATCAGCCCACTTGCCATTTGCTTCTAATATTCACCATGACCTTTATTTTCTGAAGCTGGTTGTCCTGCTCACAAAATCTCTATACAGTGAGGGAAAAAAGTATTTTGTACATTTGCCCACTGACAAAGAAATGATCAGCCTATAATTTTAATGGTAGGTTTATTTTAACAGTGAGAGACAGAACAAACAACAAAAATATCCAGAAAAAACGCATTTCAAAAAAGTTATAAATGGATTTGCATTTTAATGAGTAAAATAAGTATTTGATCCCCTATTAATCAGGAAGATTTCTGGCTCCCAGGTGTCTTCTATACAGGTAATGAGCTGAGATTAGGAACACTCTCTTAAAGGGAGTGCTCCTAATCTCAGCTTGTTACCTGTATAAAAGACACCTGTCCACAGAGAGAATCAACCAGATTCTAATCTCTCCACCATGGCCAAGGCCAAAGAGCCGTCCAAGGATGTCAGGGACAAAGTTGTAGACCTATACAAGGCTGAAATGGGCTACAAGACCATCGTCAAGCAGCTTGGTGAGAGGGTGACAACAGTTGGTGTGATTATTCGCAAATGGAAGAAACACAAAATAACTGTCAATTTCCCTCAATCTGGGGCTCCATGCAAGATCTCACCTGGTGGAGTTTGAATGATCATGGGAACGGTGAGGAATCAGCCCAGAACTACTCGGGAGAATCTTGTCAATGATCTCAAGGCAGCTGGGACCATAGTCACCAAGAAAACAATTGGTAACACACTACGCCGTGAAGGACTGAAATCGCCATTTTATTCTCTAGATTCTCTGCTAAAAAAATATATATATAATGTTTGGGAACTCTAAGTAATTTTCTAGCAAAAAATACGGATTTTAACTTGTAAACACCAAATTTCAAAAATAGGCTTAGTCATGAAAGGGTTATACGTTGGGGTGTTTACTTTCCAAAATGGGGTCATTTTTGGGGCGTTTCCATTGTCCTGATGCTCCAGGGCTTTCAAAAATGGTAGTGGTAGTCAGGAAATTAGATGTGTAATTTATGCTCCAGAACTACATGTTGGGCCTCTGTATGTGTCCATGCTGTGTAAAAGTCTCACACATGTGGTATTGCCATACTCGGGAGGAATAGCAGAATGTGTTAGGGGGTGTAATTTGAGGTATGCATATACTGTGTGTGAGAAATAACCTGAAAAAAAAATCTTGATTTTGCAAAGATTTGAGGGAAAAAATGACAACTTCAAAAAACTCACCATGCCCCTTTCTATATACCTTGGAATGTCTACTTTCCAAAAAGGGCTCATTTGGGGGGTATTTGTACTTTTCTGGCATGTTAGGGTCTCAAATTTTATAACAGAAACAAAGAAAAATGCATTTTATTACAGAAGTTTCAGCCTTTTTTCTTTTATAGCGCAAAAAATAAAAAACCCAGCGGTGATTGAATACAACCGAAAGAAAGCTCTATTTGTGGGAAAAAAGGACAAAAAAAAAAAAAAGGACGTCAGCGCCGGAGGGTGGAACTCATTTCTCAGCAGTGTCAGTGACTGCATCACTGAACCATCCCCTGTAACTACAACCTAACAGGTGTTGACGACTGCCTCCACTCTACAGGTGTTGTTCTGAGCAATTAATAGACTCTACCTTTCTGTCCCCTGTGGTTGCACTTCCGGCCTCATCGCTGTTTTCGGTTTTGGTTGGCTCATGCGGGGACTGACCAGACTTTGGGTCATTATGGGGAATCAATAGGAGTGTTGGATGATATCACCTTCAGTTTGCATATCCCTTGAAAAAGCGACACTGCGAAACATGTTGGGCTAGTATGCAACTATATCATCTCTCAAACTATATGTACACTCATATCCCACTTGACCACTGTAACTCTATCAATATTGAAATTTTATGAACTTTGTACAAATTGTATGTTTTTTAATGGTTGAATTAAAATTTTGTTCTTTTTAAATTTTCTATGTTTAGTTCATTTGCACCGAAAAATCCCTTTATCCTCCTTGTTATTTATAATCATGTTCAAGGATGTGGTGCCTACTTCCTAGGGTGTTTTACCTGCATTCGGAACCGAAACCTTAGTACACATATATGATTTATATATTTTCCATATGAGACTCAATTTTATACATATGCATACGAGTTTTAGTGATCATTTTTGTTTTTACAGCTATTTGTGCCTCAGTTCTGTATTTGTTTTGTAGCCCAGAAGAAGGAGATATTCAACTTCTGAAACACGTTGGCTGTTTTATATTGTTTTGCTGATTGAACTTCCACATTCAGGCCGGGTTCACATACATTTAGGTCCATATATATATATATATATTTGACACAGGCACAATTTTCATACTTTTGGCTCTGTATGCCACCAGAACAAAATTAAAACTAAAAAATCCAAATGAATTTGAAGTGCAGACTTTCAGCTTTAATTCTAAGGGTTGAATATCAAGTACATATTGTAGGAACTGCAACCATTTTTATACACAGTCCCCAATTTTCAGGGGCTCAAATGTAATTGGACAAATTAATATAATCATAAATTAAATGTTAATTTTTAATATTTTGTTGGGAATCCTTTACTGGCAATGACTGCCTGAAGTCTGGAACCCATGGACATTACCAAAGACTGGGTTTCCTCCTTTCTGATGCTTTGCCAGGCTCTAACTGCAGCTGTCTTCAGTTCTTTGTGGGTTTTTCTGCCTTTAGTTTTGCCTTCAGCAAGTGAAATGCGTGCTAATGATTTGCTTTTGCAGCGTGTTTTGGATCATTGTCCATCTGTACTGTGAAGCGCCGTCCAATCAACTTTGCTGCATTTAGCTGAATCTGGGCTGACAGTTTATCTCTAAACACTGTAGAATTCATCCGGCTGCTTCTGTCATATCATCAATAATCACCAATGACCCAGTGCCACTGGAAGCCTTGCATGCCCATGCCATCACACTGCCTCCACCATGTTTTACAGATGATGTTGTATGCTTTGGATCATGAGTTGTTCCAAGCCTTCTCCACACAAAGACAATCACATAAATGGCAAAAATATTGTATTCAAAAATTAACAGTGGTGGCAAAGAAATCCCACTTCATAAATGAACACCATCCATGAGTGAGAGTTATGTGATTGTCTTTGCTAAAAGTCTGTTTTTTAATCTTTTGTATTAATAAAATTTTATATTAGTTTTCTATCCATCTAATAATTGCACTTAAAATCCCATTCTTTGAGGTTCTTTTTGTCTTTAAATATTGAGGGATGATGGCAATTTACACGTCAACCTTTGGGAGCCTACCTAATTGTTTAATTCTCCACACTTTTTTCTTCCCGTCATTCTGGTACAGATTAATGTTAGTTTCATCCATCGAAAGAATGCTTTTCCAGAGCTGGTCTGGCTTTTTTTAGATGTTTTTTGGCAAAGTCGAATCTGGCTTTTCTATTCTTTAAGCTTATGAATGGTTTGCACCTTGTGGTGAACCCTCTGTATTTGCTCTTGTGAAATCTTCTCTTGATTGTAGACTTTGACAATGATACGCCCACCTCCTGGAGAGTGTCCTTCACTTGTCTAGATGTTGTGAACAGGTTTTTCTTTACCATAGATAGGATCCTGCGATCATCCACCACTGTTGCTCTCTGTGGACATCCAGGCCTTTTTATGTTGCTGAGCTCACAAGTGCATTCTTCTTTCCTCAGAATGTACCAAACTGTTGATTTGGCCACTCCTAATGTTGCTGCTATCTCTCTGATGGATTTGTTTTGTTTTTGAAGCCATACAATGGCCTGTTTTACTTGCATGGACAGCTTCTTCGAACTCTTGATGCAAGTTCACAGCAATAGATTCCAAATGCAAATACCACACTTAAAATCAACTCCAGACCTTTTACCTGCTTAACTGCTTCAGCCCCGGAAGATTTTACCCCCTTCCTGACCAGAGCACTTTTTGCGATTCGGCACTGCGTTGCTTTAACTGACAATTGACATCCTTTTTTTCCCACAAATAGAGCTTTCTTTTGGTGGTATTTGATTACCTCTGCAGTTTTTATTTTTTGCGCTATAAACAAAAAAAGAGTGACAATTTTGAAAAAAAAGTAATATTTTTTACTATAATAACTATCCAACAAATATATATAAAAAAAATATTTTTTTCCTCAGTTTAGGCCGATATATATTCTTCTACATATTTTTGTTAAAAAAAAAAAAAAAAATCGCAATAAGCGTATATTGATTGGTTTGCGCAAAAGTTTTAGCGTCTACAAAATAGGGGATAGTTTTATGGCATTTTTATTATTCATTTTTTTTTTTTCTAGTAATGGCGGTGATCTGCAATTTTTATCGGGACTGCGACATTATGGCGGACACGTCGGACAATTTTGACACATTTTTGGGACCATTGGCATTTTTACAGCGATCAGTGCAATAAAAATGCATTGATTAATGTAAAAATGTCACTGGCAGTGAAGGGGTTAACCACTAGGGGGCGATCAAGGGGTTAATGTGTTCCCTATTGTGTGTTCTAACTGAAGGGGGGAGGGGACTGTGCAGGGGAGATGACAGATCGCTGTTCATACTCTGTATGAACAGACGACCTGTCTGTTCTCCCCTCAAAGACCCGGAAACTGTGTGTTTACACAAACAGATCCCGGTTCTCGGTGTGCCCCGAGCGATCGCGGGAGCCCGACGGTGATCGCGACCGCCGGCCACTCGCATCGGCTCTGTGGGTGAGCAGGGGGCGTGCACGGCCCCTAGTGGCCGAATATGTTACCGACGTAACATGGCGGCGATTCGCGCAGCCGAGCCATGTTGCTGCAGTTTAACTGGGGCGGCTGGTCCGCAAGCGGTTAATTGATGAAGAAATAACGAAGGAGTAGCCCACACTTGGCCATTAAACAGCTTTTGATTCAATTGTCCAATTACTTTTGGTCCCTTGAAAAAAGGGGGGTTGGCTGATCTTAAGAGCTGTAATTCCTGAACCCTTCCTCCGATTTGGATGTGCATACCTGAGAGTGTGCACTTTCAGCTCATATCCATTATATAACTATAGCTTGAATATGTTTTGGTAAACACCTAAAAAAAGTAAAATTGTGCCTGTGTCCAAATATCTATGGATCTAACTGTATGTATGGCTGCAGTTCCCAGCATCCGGTGTGTCCCTGTTCACCGATTCAGGTGAGAATCAGGTCCCAATTTTTGCCTGAATTAGCATCTGAACCGGACTCAAAGACACACAAGACCCTTTTGGAATGCGGACTGCACTGCCCTGGACCTGTGTAAACCGGTTCCATTGTGAGCCGAGCACACTCACAGGTCATAGCTGCCATAACCCCGGTATCCTCTTCTTCAGCGGGTGGTCTGCTTCAAGATAAAAGTGGTCTCTGCGGCGGATTCGCCACAAGATCACTTTTATTGGCGGCGGGAGAGGGCCCCCCTCCCGCCGCGCTCCGGTGCACTCCGCGGCTTACCAGAGCCACCGGCATCGGCGGAGGAGATCGCGTCCTGTCTTGTCTCGTGTGTGACATGGAGACAAGTGAGGGAAAGATGGCCCCCACCCGTCTCCATACCACTGTAGGGCAGAAGCGATGTCAAAATGTCACTTCCGTCAATAGCTCGTAAAGGGACATTTTTTTTTTTATTATTATTGCATTTTAGTGTAAATATGAGATCTGAGGTCTTTTTGACCCCAGATCTCATATTCAAGAGGCCCTGCCATGTCTTTTTTCTATTACAAGGGATATTTACATTCCTTGTAATAGGAATAAAAGTGACACCATTTTTTTTAAAGAACAGTGTAAAAATTAAAAGGTAAAATAAATAAGAAAAAAAAAAATTAAAAACTGTCAACGCGCCCATCTCGCCGAGCAGAAGCGAACGCATACGTGAGTAGCGCCCGCATATGAAAACGGTGTTCAAACCACACGTGAGGTATCACCACGATCGTTAGAGCAAGAGCAATAATTCTAGCCCTGGACCTCCTCTGTAACTCAAACATGCAACCTGTATAATTTTTTAAACATCTCCTATGGAGATTTTTAGGGGTAAAAGTTTGTCGCCATTCCACGAGCGGGCGCAACTTTGAAGCGTGACATGTTGGGTATCAATTTACTCGGTGTAACATCATCTTTCACAATATAAAAAAAAAACTTTACTGTTCTCTTATTTTTTAATTAAAAAAAGTTAACTTTTTCCAAAAAAAGTGCGCTTGTAAAAGACCGCTGTGCAAATACGGTGTGACAAATTATTGCAACGACCGCCATTTTATTCTCTAGGGTGTTAGGGAAAAAAAATGTATAATGTTTGGGGGTTCTAAGTAATTTTCTAGCAAAAAACTGAAAAAAAAATTACACCAAAAATCCTAAAAAAAAAAAAAAATTTAAACTTACCTAAACCCTTGTTGCTAGGCAGTCTTCCTAATCTGCCTCTTCCTTTTCCGCGGCATCTTCTGCTCCTCGGTGAGCGGCCCCGTTGTCTTCTGGGAACTGTGTGTTCCCAGAACACCACGGGGCCATTCACAGAGCGCCGCTCGTGCGTGCGCAGTAGGAAACTGGCAGTGAAGCCGCAAGGCTCCACTGCCTGTTTCCCTTACCTAGGATGGCGGTGCCGGGACCCGAGAGCCGAGGGACGGGTCGGCCTCGGGCGGCGGACATCGCGGGCACCCAGGACAGGTAAGTACTTATTTAAAGTCAGCAGCTACAGTGTTTGTAGCTGCTGACTTTGAATTTTTTTTTTTTTACGGCCGGAATCCCACTTTAAGTGGTTAACTGACAATTGTGCGGTCATACAACAACACTGTACCCAAATTAAATTTGTATTTTTTTTTCCCCACAGATAGAGTTTTCTTTTGGTGGTATTTGATCACCAAAAAAAGAGACAATTTTGAAAAAACCAAAACAATATTTTGTACTTTCTGCTATAAAACATATTCAATAAAAAAAATAAAAATCTAATTTCTTTATAAATTTAGGCCAATATGCATTCTGCTACATATTTTTGGTAAAAAAAAAATCCCAATAAGTGTATATTGATTGGTTTGCGCAAAAGTTATAGCGTCTACAAACTATGGGATATATACTGGAATTTAAAAATTTTTTTATAATAGTAATGGCAGCGATCAGCAAATTATAGCAGGACTGCAATATTGCGGCGGACAATAACAGACAGTTTGTGGGAACCAGTGACACTAATACAGTGATCAGTGCTAAAAATATGCACTGTCACTGTACTGACAGTGACTGGGAAGGGGTTAAACATCTAGGGCAATTAAAGGGTTAAATCTGTGCCTAACCAGTGTTTTTGAGTACTGATTTTACTAAGAGATGTGGTGGATTTTATTCCCTGCTTTCCATCACATGCCCGCTGCCAGAATGGAGCTTTGCCTTGTTTACGTATTGCAGTTCTTTTACTGTGGTCAGTACTCTAGCTTTGCTGGGAACTCAGTGTGCTCTCCTCCAATGATCAGACTTGTCCTGACATGCCATTCCTGGGAAGGTCAGTGTACTGCTGTTTCTCCTCCCCCTAGTTCTTATGCAGCTGAGAACAGAGGGAATGTGATTACTTATAAAAAATGAAAAAGGTAATTATAATGTATTTTTATAACCATACGCAAATGTTTGGCCTTTCAGTTCTTTTTTAAACTGAATGGGTTGTATTACAAGGTGATCGTTTACAATCATTTTAAGTTAAAACTAGCTATAGCATCCTAGATCAGAAGGGACAGGGTTAACTAGAATAACAGTAGCTGCATGTAAACTTTATTGCAATAAGCAGGTCCACCTACTAACATACAGCAAGGTGACCACTAGCACAGACCTAGCTATCTGGTACTGTGCATATGAGATAAAAGCAATAGGACAGAACTGAGTCTGCCTCAAGGATTAAGAGATACACGCAAGACGTTATGGGCAGCTGCAGTTAAATTATTAGAAACATAAGAATGCTTGCATAATGGTCTTTTGCTTCTGACCTGGGTAAAAATAGAGCAACAGTAGGCGCCCCTGTGTGTGTAAAAGACCATGTGGATTAGATCTGTCTCTCTTTACTTCCTCTTTCTGGGTTTTCAAAGCCCCTCACCTAGACAGAATGTGTTAACACATAATTATTAATAACACTGTGATATCAGTAGCTAACAGTAGAGGGCAGCAGATACCTACACTGGGTAAATCTTTCAAAGGGGACACCAATTCCGGTGACAACCAGGGATTCCAATATTTTGGTGGGATTTCCTATCACTTCCTGTTTTGGCTATAGGGCAGAAAATGAAGGGAAATTTCCCTAATTGGATACAGATGGAAAAACAAAAACGATAGGGGTTAAATTTCTCTCTTACTTTATTTAAAAAAAGTATTGCCTTTAGTTCTACTTTAAAGAGTTTGTTCCCCAACATTTCATATTCCTGATATGTGCCTGCTGTACCATGTACTTGTATAAGAAAATAACCTGTTCTCTTTGTATTGCTTCCTTTATGTGAAATCCCTGGTGTTCCTGCCAGTCTCTTTGCTTTCCTATTAAAAACTGACCACACTAAACAGGAGCATACACCATGGTCACTTCTCTAGCTAAGCTGGAAACTCGGTGTGCTCTCCTCTATTGATCAGACTTGTCCTGACACGCCCCCGCTGCACAGACATTCACTGGGGAGCTCAGCGTACAGCTGCTTCTCCTCCCCCAGCTCTTATGCAGCTGAGAACAGAGGAAATGTGATCACTTATAAAAAAATTTAAAAAAAGGAAAAAAAATAAAAAAAGGTATTCATAATGTATTTTTATATCTATACAAAAAAGTTTTGCCTTTCATTTCTATTTTAAACTGAATGGTTTGTTTTAAAAGGTGATTGTTTACGATCACTTTAAATTTCCTGTTTTTTTAGAAAATGTGGTGACAAGGAAGCAAATAAAATCTCTACTCTGTTTCCCCGAAAATAAGACCTAGCGTGATTGTCGGTGATGGCTGCAATATAAGCCCCCTCAAATAAGCCCTAGTTAAAGTCCTTGTAGGTCTTATTTTCAGGGAAACAGGGTAGGGCTTATTTGGGGGGTAGGGCTTATATTGCAGCCATCACTGACAATCACGCTAGGTCTTATTTTCGGGGAAACGGGTTAGTAAGGAGGAAGGTTCAGTACCCTGTCAGAATTTTTTGGAATAATCCATTGCCATCATGGCAAACCTAGACATCTTCATTTAGTGGTTTATAACGCCCAAATAATTAAATTTTTGCATTACATACCAGGCAAATGAATATAGGCCCCCGTAATCCCAGATACAATTTATAACCTCACATCCTTTGACAATAAGGAATTGTGGCTTTTATTTAAACAGAAGGAAATAATACAGTTTCAGCTAAATTCTACCTACACATGAAAAAAAACTGTCAGGATTACCTCCAGAGGAGCTTTGAAGGCAGATCGCTTTCTCAAAGAGAGAATTCCTTCTCTCCGGAACACAGACAAAGGCATGACATTCCAAATCACTTACAAATAGCAGGTAATTTAATTAGCTCCACTCACCTGCATGCATTACCTATATCAGCAGGCTGTCTAACAGCGCAAATCACCCAGAACGGACACTGCCCAACCGACTTGTCAGCTTTTTACTGAGTATAACCACAAGGGACTTCCTTCTTATTTCAATGAAAAAGCCAGAATATCTGCTTCATCTATAGACCATTAATATAAAATCTTGCAGTTATACAATTATATTATACAGAATTTATACAGCACAAAGTTTGTGCAGCACTTCACAATATAAAGGAAGAAAGTACAGTTACAATACAATTGAAGACAAGGGTTAGGGGGGCACTGCTCGGGAAAGTTTACAATCTAGAGCACGGGTGTCAAACGCAATTTCTTCGAGGGCCGCATCAGCAGTGTGGTTGCCCTCAATGGGCTGGTTGTATCTGGGTCGCACTACGTACATAATTCAGGATTATGCTACCTACAGAGTGCAGGGTTCAGCAGTGCACTACGTACAGAGAGCAGGGTTCAGGAGTGTGCTATGTACGGAGTGCAGGGATTTAGGGGTGTGCTATGTACACATTGCAGGGATTCAGGAGTGCGCTACATACAGAGGGCAGGGATTCAGGGGTGCGCTACGTACAGAGTGCAGGAATTCAGGGGTGAGCTACGTACAGAGTGCAGGGAGTGAGGGGTGCGCTACGTACAGGGTCCGCTATGAACAGAGGGTAGGGATTCAGTGGTGCACTATGTACAGAGGGCAGGGATTCAGAGGTGCGCTATGTACAGAGGGCAGGAATTCAGAGGTGCGCTACCTACAGATTGAAGGGAGTCAGGGGTGCGCTGCATACATAATGCAGGGAGTGAGGGGTGTGGTACGTACAGAGGGCAGGGAGTGAGGGGTGCGGTACGTACAGAGGGCAGGGAGTGAGGGGTGCGGCATGTACAGAGTGCAGGGAGTGAGTGGTGCATTATGTACAGAGTGCAGGGAGGGGTGCGCTATGTAGTGAGTGCAGGGAGTGAGGGGTGCGCTACGTACAGAATGTAGGGAGTCAGGGGTGCGCACATACAGAGTGCAGGGGATGATGGGTGCGCTACGTGCCGAGTGCAGGGAGTGAGGGGTACGCTACGCAGTGAGTGAGGGGTGAGCTACGTACAGAGTGTAGGGAGTCAGGGGTGCGCACAGAGTGCAGGGATTCAGGGGTGCACTACGTACAGAGTGCAGGGAGTGAGGGGTGCAATACAAAGTGCAGGGAGTCAAGGGTGCACTACGAACAGAGTGCAGGGAGTCAGGGGTGCTCTACGTACAGAGTGCAGGGAGTCAGGGGTGCGGTACATACAGAGTGCAGGGATTCAGGGGTGCCCTATGTACAAAGTGCAGGGAGTGAGGGGTGCGCTACATACAGAGTGCAGGGAGTGAGCTACCTATAGAGTGCAGGGAGTGAGGGGTGCGCTATGTACAGAGTGCAGGGAGTGAGGGGTGCGCTACGTACAGAGTGCAGGGAGTGAGGGGTGCGCTACGTACAGTGTAGGGATTCAGGGGTTCACTATGTACAGAGTGCAGGGAGTCAGAGGTGCACTACAAAGTGCAGGGAGTCAGGGGTGCACTACGAACAGAGTGCAGGGAGTCAGGGGTGCGCTTCATACAGAGTGCAGGGAGTCAGGGGTGCGCTACGTACAGAGTGCAGGGAGTCAGGGGTGCCCTATGTACAAAGTGCAGGGAGTGAGGGGTGCACTGCATACAGAGGGCAGGGATTCAGGGGTGTGCTACATACAGAGTGCAGGGAGTGAGGGGTGCGCTACGTACAGAGGGCAGGAATTCAGGGGTGCTCTACGTACAGAGGGCAGGGATTCAGGGGTGCGCTATGTACAAAGAGCAGGGATTCAGGGGTGCGCTACGTACAGAGGGCAGGGATTCAGGGGTGCACTACATACAGAGGGCAGGGATTCAGAGGTGCGCTATGTACAGAGGGCAGGAATTCAGGGGTGCGCTATGTACAGAGGGCAGGGATGCACTATGTACAGAGGGTAGGGTTCAGGGGTGGGTGATGTACAGAGGGCAGGGTTCAGGGGTGCGCTGTGTCCAATGTGCAACATCTCCACCCAGCACTCTGCCCCCATGTCAAATATTCAGAGCTGTCCTGTGTTATCTAATAAGCTCTCCTAGTCCACATTTTGGACTACAAATCAATTAATGCTTATGTTGTAGAGATCTGAGTGGGAGGGTTTGAGTAGTTTAGCAAAAGAAACTGAGCAGGGCTGACACCACTCAATGTATAAAAATGCTGTGCTGGCAGCCGCAACAAAAATTAGAGCCGAGTGAATTTCTGTCAGATTGACAGAATTTTCTGTAATCACTGGGTCTTTAAAAGGGAATGCTTTTTTAAAAAAAATAATACATTTTGCCCTTACATACGCTTAAGGCCATTTTAACACGAAGGGTCCGATCAGGTCCACCTGCCAGTTTTTCAGGCGGATCTGATCTTACCCTTTATTCAGCCCTATGGACCAGCAGGTGTAAACAGACTTGTGCCTGTTTACACCCACTTACCTCCAATCCGATCTGGTCCAATACAAAAAACAGAAGGGGATCCGTTCCCCTCTGTCTAGGCAGATTGTAGGGCAAGTCGGGTGTGAACAGACAGCGGAGTTCATTTACACCCAACCGCCCATAGAACAGAGTGGGCTCTGTCCAAGTCTGCTCTGAATAAATTGAGTAGGCACGGGCCTGTTATCCACCAGCTCTGCTCAGCAGGGGATCAATGGACAGTGGAGCACACCCCGTGTGAAAGGAGCCTTTGGCTAGGAAATTTTGCTACTAAAATTGGATAACGAATGATTAATCACTAAGAATAGCAATCAATTACTAAAGTATTGGAACAAATGGGTTCCTATGGTGTAACACAAGTAGCTTGTGCAAAAAGTACATTAATCCCTTTGTGTTTGGAAGTCACTGATGCCCAGACCAAATTGAGCAGCACAAGCCACCACTAATTTGCATAAATATATATAAATATAGATTGAAAGATGAACACTGCCACTTTCAGGCTGGACTGGAATCTGTGGGCTGACAGCTTATTTTGTCACAGCTGACACAGCAATCACACTTTTGAATTGTAGTAATGTGTGTTGGTGCTTTTTATTTTGATTGAAAGAACATCACACCCAATATGTCTGCATTATGGCACAAATGCACAGTAGTGAGTTGCCATGCTTTGCATTACAAAAAAAAAAATAATTGGAGATGAGTGTTGGCGCTAAAGCGGTGGGGTTGGACAAACAATACACCATAATGAAAACGCTGCGCTGAAAGAAGTTTGTTTGAAATCTTTGCAAATTTATTAATAATAATACTTGTGTACATGGGATTTTTTTGTTTAACAGCCTTTGCTCAATACTTTGTTGAAGCACCTTTGACACCAATTACAGCCTCAAGACTTTTTGAGTATGATTCTACAAGTATCTCCCATTCTACTTTGCAGAACCTCTCAAGCTCCATCAGGTTGGATGGGGAGCGTCAGTGCACAGCCATTTTCAGATGTCTCCAGAGATGTTCAATCAGGATCAATTCTGGGCTCTATCTGGGCCACTTAAGGACATTCACAAAGTTGTCCCATAGCCACTCCTTTGTTATCTTGGCTGTGTGCTTAGGGTCGTTGTCCTGTTGGAAGATTAACTCTTGCCCCAGTATGAGGTCCAGAGTGCTCTGGAGCAGGTTTTAATCAAGGATGTCTCTGTACATTGTTGCATTCATCTTTCCCTCGATCCTGACTAGTCTCCCAGTACCTTCCACTGAAAAACATCCCCACAGCATGATGCTGCCACCACCATGCTTCACTGTAGGGATGGTATTGGCCAGGTGATGAGAGGTGCCTGGTTTCCTTCAGACATGACGCTTGCCATTCAGGCCAAAGAGTTCAATCTTTGTTTTATCAGACCAGAGAATTTTGTTTCTCATGGTCAGAGTCCTTCAGGTTCCTTTTGGCAAACTCCTGGCGGGCAGTCATGTGCCTTTTAGTGAGTAGTGGCCTCCGTCTTGGCACTCTATTATACAGGCCTGATTGTTGGAGTGCTGCAGAGATGGTTGTTCTTCTGGAAGGTTCTCCTCTCTCCACAGAGAAACGCTGGAGCTCTGTCAGTGACCATCGGGTTCTTGGGCTCCTCCCTGACTAAGGCCCCTCTCCCCCGATTGCTCAGTTTGGCCAGACGATTCGCTCTAGGAAGAGTCCTGGTGGTTCCAACTTCTTCAATTTACAGATGATGGAGGCCACTGTGCTCATTGAGACCTTCAATGTTGCAGAATTTTTTTCTGTACCCTTCCCATATCTGTGCCTCGATACAATCCTGTCTCGGAGGTCTACAGACAAATCCTTGGACTTCATGGCTTGGTTTGTTTTCTGACATGCACAGTTAGCTGTGGGACCTTATATAGACAGGTGTGTGCCTTTTCCAAATCATGTCCAATCAATTGAATTGCAGGTGGACTCCAATCAAGTTGTAGAAACATCTCAAGGATGATCAGTTTAAACAGGATGCACCTGAGTTCAGTTTTGAGTGTCATGGCAAAGGCTGTAAATACTTATGTAAGTGATTATTTTCTTAATTTGATAAATTTTCAAAGATTTTAAACAAACTTTTTTCACGTAGTCATTATGGGGTATTGTTTGTAGAATTTTGAGGAAAATAATGAATTTATTTCATTTTGGAATAAGGCTTTAACATAACAAAATGTGGAAAAAGTGAGGCGCTCTGAATACTTTCTGGATGCACTGTATGTAATGCAAGGCCCTGCCTGATTGCACACAAATCAAAAGTGTTTAAGTTTGACCTCATATTATATGATTTTGGTAAATCTAAAGGGAAATTTTACAAGAAAATTGTATAATGTATGGCCAGTCTTAGACATACCTATCTAATGAATGGTTTTAATTTTCACCAAGCGTTCATCTTCTGCAACTGGCTGCCCCCAATATCTAAATCTAGGCGGCTACCAAGATGCTTGCCTTCTGAATGGAGCTGTCCAGCATATCACTGAAATATAATTTGCCATTCACCACCCTGTGTAAGCTCAAGGAGGAATATGGAATATAAAGAGCTCATAATTAAGATAAATTTGATTGGACTATTTCACTTTTGTACCTTTTTAAGCAGTTCATTAATTTTACCTGTTGCCTGGAATAGTTTTATTTGCATTATAAGACACAAATAATTGCATTGGTTATATAATGCAGATATGCTTAAACTTTATTGACTTTCTCCCAGACACAAGAACACAAATTTCACTGCTTGTCATATTGAATGTGATCTCAAGACAGCCAAAGCCTAAACAAATCATCAAACACTAGTTGCCATTGTGTGACTTCACTAAGCTGAGCTGTTTCTATACCATCACAGTCTGTAACTAGATCTCATTTGGCAGTTTGTTTCTGGGTCATTAGCAGAGTGTAAGAAGCTCCTTTTCACAATGAAAAGCTGAAAATTATTCATACTTAAACTAACCATTAGCTTTGAATATCATCCGATTCCTGATGAATTGTGCTGTGGGTGGCCCTGTCGGCACCACTGGGCTCATCCATCTATTGTACCCTTTATCTACCTCTGTTTTTTCTTAATCTTTTCTTCTTGCCCGCTGCAATGGGGCAATGTCTCTGAATATTCTTGTCTAAAATTCATTGAACAGAAAACTTGAAATATCTAGGTGGAAAATTGTTGGCCGAACATTGACTGCTCGTCCTCACCTGGAAAGGGGTTATACCAGGATCATGGCTGCAGCTGCACCACAGAGAACGGAAGAAGGCTTTTTACAGGGCACGGAAGGGGACAGTTTCCATTCTCTCTGTTGCAATCAGGGAGCCTGGGACTGCTGCATCCTGTGTGGCCAACTGCAAACAGAGGAAGGAAAGGTACATCCATACCTTCCCTTTCTCTGTAATGAACAAAGCCAGAAGCAACGAGGAGTTAGTTACTTCTGATTTTGGTTTGTTGTTTACCGGCTTGTAAAGCATCTGATCAAACTGATCCCGATTTGATCAGATGCTTTTGAGGGGTCAGAGCAATAATTCTAGCACCAGACCTCCTCTTTAACTGCTTGCTTTTTTTTATTAATTTTTGCAGGTTTCTCCTGCATGACAACAGATACCTCCCAAAAACGCAAAACGCTTTAAAAACGCGTCAAAAACACGTGTCAAAAAATGCATCAACCGCAACCTGCATTAGTGTGAACCTAGCCTTAGAGTTAAAACAGGAAAAGAAAAAATGTTTCCAGTTTCCTCTTATTATTCGTAACACACACTACTTAAAACAAATAAAAAAAAAAAAAAGTTCTTCAGTTAGAATCAAACAGAAAGTGCACATGGCATTAGATTGTGCTTGATGTTTCTTATTTGGGAGCTGCAATAACACTTGAAATGAAGAGTGGATTCACCCTTGGATCAAACAGCATTGTATTGTTTTTTTTGGGTTTTCAGAACTCAAGAAAAAGACCTCCAAGGAAGTTTTCTCGGAAATACTACCTGTACCTCGAGCCACACCAGAAATGCAGCAGGAGCTTAGGGAAATGAACAAGTGGCTGAGGAATCGGTGTAGGAAAGAGGGGTTCAGGTTCCTGGAGAACTGGGCTGACTTCTCAGTTGGCTACCGGCTCTTTAGTAAGGACGGGCTGCACCTTAATGGGGATGGTACAGCCCTATTGGGAAGAAAGATGACCACAAAGTTGGAGGAGCTTTTAAACTAGGTATTGGAGGGGGCCAGAGGAAGCAGTAGCTGGAGGTGAGCAAATCACAGAGGATAATAATGGAGTCAGCAGGGATAATACAGCTGTAACATCTAATCCTGGGGCAATGCAAGGACAATTCAAAAACAAAGCCAGAGGAAAACTAAGGGGGAGTTATACAGTATTCAGACCCCCTTAAATGTTTCACTCTGTGTTATATTGCAGCCATTTAAGTTCATTTTTTTCCTCATTAATGTACACACAGCACCCTGTATTGACAGAAAAACACAGAATTGTTGACATTTTTGCAGATTTATTAAAAAAGAAAAACTGAAATATCACATGGTCCTAAGTATTCAGACCCTTTGCTGTGACACTCATATATTTAACTCAGGTGCTGTCCGTTTCTTCTGATCATCCTTGAGATGGTTCTACACCTTCGAGTCCAGCTGTGTTTGATTATACTGAATGGACTTGATTAGGAAAGCCACACACCTGTCTATATAAGACCTTACAGCTGCATGTCAGAGCAAATAAGAATCATGAGGTCAAAGGAACTACCTGAAGCGCTCAGACAGAATTGTGGCAAGGCACAGATCTGGCCAAGGTTACAAAAAAATTTCTGCTGCAATTAAGGATCCTAAGAGCACAGTGGCCTCCATAATCCTTAAATGGAAGATGTTTGGGACGACCAGAACCCTTCCTGGAGCTGGCTGTCCAGCCAAACTGAGCTATCGGGGGAGAAGAGCCTTGGTGAGAGAGATAAAGAAGAACCCAAAGATCACTGTGGCTGAGCTCCAGAGATGCAGTCGGGAGATGGGAGAAAGCTGTAGAAAGTCAACCATCACTGCAGCCCTCCACCAGTCGGGGCTATATGGCAGAGTGGCCCGATGGAAGCCTCTCCCCAGTGCAAGACACATGAAAGCCCGCATGGAGTTTGCTAAAAAACACCTGAAGGACTCCAAGATGGTGAGAAATAAGATTCTCTGGTCTGATGAGACCAAGATAGAACTTTTTGGCCTTAAATCTAAGCATTATGTATGGAGAAAACCAGGCACTGCTCATCACCTGTCCAATACAGTCCCAACAGTGAAGCATGGTGGTGGCAGCATCATGCTGTGGGGGTGTTTTTCAGCTGCAGGGACAGGATGACTGGTTGCAATCAAGGGAAAGATGAATGCGGCCAAGTACAGGGATATCCTGGATGGAAACCCTCTCCAGAGTGCTCAGGACCCCAGACTGGGCCAAAAGTTTACCTTCCAACAAGACAATGACCCTAAGCACACAGCTAAAATAACAAAGGAATGGCTTCACAACTCTGTGACTGTTCTTGAATGGCCCAGCCAGAGCCCTGACTTAAACCCAATTGAGCACCTCTGGAGAGACCTAAAAATGGCTGTCCACCAACGTTTACTATCCAACCTGACAGAACTGGAGAGAATCTGCAAGGAGGAATGGCAGAGGATCCCCAAATCCAGGTGTGAAAAACTTGTTGCATCTTTCCCAAAAAGACTCATGGCTGTATTAGATCAAAAGGGTGCTTCTACTAAATACTGAGCAAAGGATCTGAATACTTAGGACCATGTGATATTTCAGTTTTTCTTTTTTTAATAAATCTGCAAAAATGTCAACAATTCTGTGTTTTTCTGTCAATATGGGGTGCTGTGTGTACATTAATGAGGAAAAAAAATGAACTTAACTTAAATGATTTTAGAATAAAAATGCAGGGACTAGTGCACAAAACCACAACTTCACCAATGAAAATCCAACCTAAACATTAAAAGATGGTACCAGATGAAAAAGCTGCCAACATAGAAGAGTGCACTCACACACCCCAATGGATTGGTAATTAACCTCCCTGGCGGTTTTCCCGAGTGTGGCTCGGGGTTAAAATTCAGGACCATTAGCAGTAACCCCGAGCCACACTCGGGATTACATCGCAGGATCCTGGTGTGGCTTTACTTACCTTGTCCCCGGGATCCTGCGATGTCCCCCGCTGTGTCTGCGGGCTCCGTCCTCCTCCGAAGCCTCTCCGTGCCAGGCTCCGTTCCCTGCGAGCGGCGCGACACACTGGGGCGGAGCCTGGCGGCAAATTCAAAAAAGTGTAAAATCATAACACATACAGTACTGTAATCTTACAGATTACAGTACTGTATGAAATTATTTCACATCCCTATTGTCCCCAGTGCTTTGTCCTATGCCCTGCATGCAGTTTTATGTTATATATACTGTTCTTTCTGCCTGAAAACTGGAGATTGTCTATAGCAACCAAAAATGTCCCTTTACATCAAAAGTGGCTTTAGACCAGATAGAAAACAGCGATAGTAAATTAGAACACTTGCAGAATTGAGCGATAGTGAATCGTGGGGAAATTTATTTTATTATTAATTTTTTTTTTTAAATTATTTATTTTTATTTATTAAATTATAATTTATGTTTTTGTGTTTCAAACTTTATCATACCCGGGATATCTACTAGACTCTTGTTTGGACAGATTTAAGTGTGTTATTGTTAAGAATTACAGACCTACAATATAAAACGCCAAATTTCCATGCAAAATAATTGTACCGCTTTCAGCACCTAAAATCCGAAATAATCATACCGCCAGGGAGGTTACTGCTCATTTTTTACTTTAATGTAAGTTACTACCTTTGCTACAATAAACTTTATTTGAAATACTAAACTATGGAAGCTACTCTTCTCTTCCTTATCACCAGAGAGCCAGATCCACGGACACCCTCCTGGGAAGGTGAATCGCCTCAGGAAACCCATCCTCTCCACTAGAGCATCATCCATCTGCTTGACTCGGCCCATTGGGGGGCCACCACTGGAGGTGAGAGGCTGGGGGAAACAATTGGTGTGTGCACCAGAACTGAAGTGGAAGAATTCAGCACAAGTCACTTTTATTTTGCACTTTATAAATAGACTTTTATGTGTGGACATTAGGAGTCACATTGCACGATAACAGCGTTTGTGTGGACTTTATTGCACTATTGTCACTTTTTATGTACTGCGCTGTTTATATGTGGATGCAGGGTTTTTAATCGCATCTCAAGTCGCATAGATGCATGTATGATTATATTGCACAATTGGCACTTTCTGTGTACTGTTATTACCTATATGTTGATGCGTGGCTCAGAGTCGCATCTATAGTCGCATATATGCATTCATGAGTACTTTGCACATTGGGTCATTTTGCATTTTTATAACAAGAGTTATATTTTGTAGAGAAGCACTGTACACTTAATATTTTATAGCACGAGGAACCATACACACATTTTTTTTGCACCATATTATTTTTGGGCTGTATTTTTCAGTCACATATTTATGCAATTTAGGATAATTTTGCACACTGTGTCACTTTTCATTATTTGCATCATTAATCGCAACAGGAGCTGCACCCTGCACGAAGCACTTTAATATTTTGTGTATCTTTTAAGCATGAGGATTCATAAGTTAATATTGTGATGCATGGGTTATCGTGTGGTATTTTTAACATATATGCACCGTACGCTTGGAAGTAAGAAGTTATATGTAATATTGTGGTAGCAATCTGTGGTTGTCCCCAGTTTTTATATTGGTCTTAAGGTATTGCTACACACCTGCACTTGCAATAGGAAGATTGTATTTTATACAGATTGGTGCAGCTTTGTTGAGCCCCTTTTGTATTTTGGTACTTAGGGATAGATTAGCGCCACATACCATACCTTATTTAAATGATTTTAGCAAATGGCTGCAATATAACAAAGAGTGAAAAATGTAAGGTGGTCTGAATACTTTCCGTCCCCACTGTACACCCGTACAACGTTGAAAGGAGTATACACAAATGTTAGGAGCCTAGCTAACAAAATGATGGAACTGGAGCTGCTTTTGCATGAGGAGGACTTAGACTTTGTGGGAATAACTGAAACTTGGTTTGACGGCTCACACGATTGGCTGGCCAAGATACAGGGATATTCCTTGTATCGGAAAGACAGGGAAGGTAGAAGAGGGGGAGGGGTGTGTCTATATGTAAAAAAATGATGTAATGTTGGCAGAGAGGAGCGACATTGTGAATAGGATAAGGGGGAGGTGGAATCAGTATGGGTAAAACTTCAGAGAAGAAATGGGAAATTAATAGTGGGGGTATGATATAGGCCACCCAACCTAAAGGAGGAGGAAGAACGGGGCCTACTATCACAGTTGGAAACGGCAGCGAGACAGGGAAATGTCATCATAATGGGGGACTTCAATTATCCCGATATTGACTGGGCAGAGGGGACAGCTCACTCATTAACCGCTTCAGCCCCGGAAGATTTTACCCCCTTCCTGACCAGAGCGTTTTTTGCGATTTGGCACTGCGTCGCTTTAACTGGCAATTGCGCGGACGTGTGACGTGGCTCCCAAAGTGAAGGGGCTAACCACTAGGGGGCGGGGAGGGGTTAAGTGTGTCCTAGGGGAGTGATTACTAACTGTAGGGGGATGGGCTAGCAGTATCATTACTCTGATCACAGCTCCCGATGACAGGGAGCTGTGATCAGTGACACTTGTCACTAGGCAGAACGGGGAGATGCTGTTTACATCAGCATCTCCCTGCCGCTGGCGGCACACAGGTACGCCCATTTGCCCAACCGTGCCATTCTGTCGACGTACATCGGCGTGCGCCAGTCGGGAACCGGTTAAAAGGCCCCGCATTTCATGAATGTCTTACAAGACAACTTCATGTCCCAGTTGGTAGATTCCCCAACTAGGAAGATTGCCCTGCTAGATTTATTAATTACAAACAATCTGATCTCAGATGTGGAAATACGGGACAACGTGGGATGTAGCGATCATAGGATGATCACATTTAACGTAAAACATAGAAAAGGAGGCATGAGGGTAGCACAAGAGCACAAAATTTCAAACGAGACAATTTTTCTGAACTGCGAAAAATTACTACATGACATTAATTAGGACCAAGTTCTGCGAACATTGAACACGGAAGAGAATGGGAATGTTTTAAGAGCATATTAAACAAAGGTATCACACAGTGCATTCCAATGGGCAATAAATATAGAAGAGCGAAGGTAAAACCTGGGTGGCTAAACCGTAATGTTAAAAGCCTCATTAAAGAGAAAAAAATGGCCTTTAAACAATATAAAGGGGGTGGGTCATTGCAAGCATTCAAGCACTATAAAAAATGCAATAAGAGGTGCAAAAACGCAATAAGGACGGCCAAAAAAAGATTACGAGAGACACATAGCGGAGAGTAAAAAAAATCCAAAGAAATTTTAGATACATTAACAGTAAAAAGGCAAAATCAGAGGACCACATAAAAGAGGAGGAAGGGAGGATGGTTACGGATGATACAGAGAAGGCAACTGTACTAAATACCACCTTCTCCTCAGTTTTTACACAGGAAAGGGAGGGGTATAATGACCATGAGAGTACTGGTGGTGACACATCACAGGACGTACCCTTGTGGCTAATAGAGGCCAGAGTGAAGGAAAGACTAGATAAACTTAATACAAATAAATTACCAGGACCAGATGGCTTACACCTGAGAGTCCTCAAAGAACTCAGTGAGGTTATAGACAGACCATTGTTCCTAAGCTCTGCGGACAGCATACTGACAGGATTGGTACCAGCTGATTGGAGAAAAGCCAATGCGGTACCAATATTCAAAAAAGGACAGAGACAAATCCCTGGAAACTACAGGCCAATTAGCCTAACATTAATCGTTGGTAAATTATTGGAGGGGATGAAAAGGGACTATATCCAAGAATTTACTGAGAAAAAAAATATTTTAAGTAGTCATCAGCATGTGTTTACAAAAGGTTGTTCTTGCCAGACAAATCTGTTAACATTCTACGAGGAAGTGAGCTGCCATCTAGACAGGGGAAGGCCCGTGGGTTTAGTGTACCTGGATTTTGCAAAGGCATTTGATACAGTCCCCCATAATCTCTTATGCCGCGTACACATGACCGGTCTTTCCGTCGGAATGAACTCTGACGGTTCCGCTGAGACGGACTTGCCTACACACGATCACACCAAAGTCCGATCGTTTAGAACGCGATGTACGACGGGACTAGAAGAAGGAAGTTCAATAGCCAGTAGCGGCCCTTGCTTCGTTTTTGGTCCATCAGAACAACATACAAACGGTTTTCCTGATAGGAATTGATTCCGTCGGAAAGATTTAAAACATGCTCTATTTCTAGGTCCGTCAGAATTTTCGAAAGGTAAAGTCCGATGAAGCCCACACACGATCGGAATGTCCGATGGAATAATTCCGTCGGACCTTTTCTGACGGAAAGTCTGGTCTTGTGTATGCGGCATTAATCTACAAGCTGAGGTCTGCAGGCGTGGACCAAGTTTGTTCTTGGGTTAAAAATTAGTTACAGGGGCGTGTCCAAAGGGTAGTGATAAATACTGTATACTCAGCCTGGTTTGGAGTGGTAAGTGGGGTGGCCCCAGGGTTCTGGGACCAATTCTATTCAATTTATTCATAAATGATATAGGATAAATAGCTCAATCTCAGTTTTTGCGGACGACACAAAATTAAGCAGGGCAATAACTTCACATCAGGATATAGAAATCTTACAGAAGGACCAGAACAAAATAATGGATTGGGCAACTATACGGCAAATGAGTTTTAATGTGGAGAAATGGAAAGTAATGCACTTGGGGGCAAAAAACACAAATGCAAACTACTCACTAGGGGGAGAACCGATGGGGGAATCAAGGATGGAGAAAGATCTGGGGATCCTAGATGACAGATTGAGCAATAGCATGCAATGTTAAGTTGCAGCTATCAAAGCAGACAGAATATTAGCATGCATAAAAAAGGGATATACTCCAGAGATAAAACAATAATCCTACAACTTTATAAAATATTGGTTAGACCTCATATGGAGTATTCTGTCCAGTTCTGGTAACCAGTCTTTAGAAGGCATGTGCTGGAACTGGAGAGAGTCCAAAGAAGGGCAGCAAAACTAATAAGGAGACAGGAGGACCTCAACTAGGAGGAAAGACTGCAAACACAAAATTTATTCTTGCTGGAGAAAAGACGATTGAGAGGGGACATGATAGCGATTTACAAATACCTCTATGGCGATCCAAGCATAGGAAAAAAAACTATTCAGTTACAAGGAGTGTAAGAGGACACGGGGCCACACATTGAGATTGAAAGAGAAGCGGTTTAACCTTAAACTGCAAAGGGGGTTTTTCACTGTCAGGGCAATAGGTCTTCCACAATTGGTGGTGGCTGCGGGGAGTTATTGATAGTTTTAAGAGACTCTTAGATGTGCATCTTAACCACTTACGGACCGCCTGCCGCCGTTTTACATCTCTACTTTGAAGAGGAATATTGTTGTTATGGCAGCAGCTAGCTATCCTCTTCTTCAGCGGGCAGTCTGCTTCAAGATAAAAGTGGTCTCTGCAACGGATTCACCACGAGATCACTTTTATCGGCGGCGGGAAAGGCCCCCCCCTCCAGGCGCTCTCCGGTGCTGCCGGCAGCGACGGAGGCGATCGCGTCTCTCTAGCTTGGCATGGAGACGAGTGAGGGGAAGGAGGTCTTTTTGACCCCAGATCTCATATTTAAGATGACCTGTCATGCTTTTTTTCTATTACCAGGGATGTTTACATTCCTTGTAATAGGAATAAAAGTGACTTTTTTTTTTTTTTAAAATAGTATAAAAATTAAAAATAAAAGGTAAAATAAATAGAATTTTTTTTTTTTTTAATGCGCCCAGTCCCGCTGAGCTCGCGTACAGAAGCGAACGCATACAAGAGTAGCGCCCGCATATGAAAACGGTGTTCAAACCACACGTGAGGTATCACTGCGATCGTTAGAGCGAGAGCAATAATTCTAGCCCTAGACTTCCTCTGTAACTCAAAACATGCAACCTGCAGAATTTTTTGAACGTTGCCTATGGAGATAAAGGGTAAAAGTTTGTCACCAATCCATCAGCGGGTGCAACTTTGAAGCGTGATATGTTGGATATCAATTTACTTGGCGTAACATCATCTTTCACGATATAAAAAAAAAATGGGCTAAGTTTACTGTTTTCTTATTTTTTTCATTCAAAAAAGTAAATTTTTTCCCCCCAAAAAAATGCGCTTGTAAGACCGCTGTGCAAATACGGTGTGACAAAAAGTATTGCCACGACTGCCATTTTATTCACTAGGTGTTAGAAAAAATATATATATAATGTTTGGGGGTTCTAAAAAATGTTCTAGCAAAAAAATATCATTTTAACTTGTAAACAACAAGTTTGAAAAATAGGCCCTGTCCTTAATTGGTTAAGGAACACGACAGGGATATGGGAAATATAGACACTGACACAGGTTGAACTGGATTGACTATTGTCTTTATTCGACCTTACCTACTATGAAAGTTTTCTGAGCTGGGGGTAAATTCATGGTATAGGCCTGAAATTATATGCAACATTATATTCTCTTTCCGGTGATGCAGCCAAATAAAAAAAAAAAAAAAAAAAACCCCAAAACAACCAGACCATAATAAATAGCTTTTAATGTCTACTATGAAATAATTGCATGTTTACCTTTAAGGGACATGTATAGCATTTATAGCTGAGTCACATGATCTTAGGTGGAAAGATAATGGATTTTTTTCTAGCCAGAACTTCGCCCATGGTGTTACAACCCCTGCCCTCCACAAACAAACGAGGGGAGAAGGGGTTGAAAACAACCCCAGGGACTTTTAAGGTGCTTGTATTTTAAAGTAAGTAGAGTAGATAAACATGTATGACTTATCCATAAAAAAAGATTTTTATTACAATTAATATAAATTACACAACATAGTTAAAAAATATGTATATCAATATCCACATCCAATAGTAGGCAGTCGAAGAAATACCTTTCAAATGAATACCACTCAACATGTTTCACTCATTGAGCCTGAGGGGCGTGTGGACGGGCTTCCTCATCACATGTCCGCATCCCGGTGGTGACGTCAGACGCCACCGGGGTGGAAGGACTATAAGAATGCGGTTTTACACCGCAATCCTCTGTCGTAGGCTCTCCGTCCAGGGGAGAGGTTGTATCTCTCCCATCCCATGCCTGTTTGAACCACCACTATTGGTAAGTGTCCTATATGTAGCTCTGTTTGATTCCTAAATGGGTTACACATATGGACTTCATTTGACCAGTACTTTTTTGTTTTGCTTTTTAGTTGTACCCTTATACATCCACATCTCTGGATACCATCAATGCTGTCCATGACCCTTTGATTGCTGGCTATGGATGTTCATAGCATATTGATTCAATACTGCTTTTCATATTTGCAGTGAGGATTCTTTACCTCTAGCAGCTAGCTGCTGCCATAACAACAATATTCCTCTTCAAAGTAGAGATGTAAAGCGGGCGGTCCGTAAGTGGTTAAGATGCATATCTAAGTGTCTCTTAAAACTATCAATAACTCCCCGCAGCCACCACCAATTGTGGAAGAGAGTTCCACATCCCTATTGCCCTGACAGTGAAAAACCCCCTTCGCAGTTTAAGGTTAAACCGTTTATCTTCCAATCTCAATGTGTGGCCCCGTGTCCTCTTACACTCCTTGTAACTGAATAGTTTTTTTTCCTATGCTGGGATCGCCATGGAGGTATTTGTAAATCGTTATCATGTACCCTCTCAATCGTCTTTGCTCCAGCGAGAATAAATTTAGTGTTTGCAGTCTTTCCTCCTAGTTGAGGTCCTCCTGTCCCCTTATTAGTTTTGTTGCCCTTCTTTGGACTCTCTCCAGTTCCAGCACATCCCTTCTGAGGACTGGTTACCAGAACTGGACAGAATACTCCAGATGAGGTCTAACCAATATTTTATATTTCTTCGACTGTCTGCCTACTATTGGATGTGGATATTGAAATACATATTTTTTAACTATGTTGTGTAATTTATATTAATTGTAATAAAAATCTTTTTTATGGATAAGTCATACATGTTTATCTACTCTACTTACTTTAAAATACAAGCACCTTAAAAGTCCCTGGGGTTGTTTTCAACCCCTTCTCCCCTCCTTGTTTGTTTGTAAAACTTATGGGATGTGGTGCTAAGTGTTGATTGTTTCTGCCCTCATTATTGTGTTTCTGCCCTCCACAGTACCTGCACTATGTTTGTGTGTGCTGTGAGTGTTGGCATCATGAGACAGCTCTGTTGGTATACTTCCCACAGGACTTATGCTAGATATATTATTTGTGGTGTAATAGTAACAAGGGGTTATGCCCTGGAAACCATAAACTTCTAGGGCCTGAAATCATGTTTTAAAACCTCAGAGCCTACAGCTTGCACAGTTGCATCTCTGCTCAATTGGCTGTAATAGAAAAAAAGCATATCGGACAGTCTTTGGAGCCGAGCTAAAAAATATCAAACCTAGTGGGTTTCACAAATTTCCTGCTAGACTATGGTCAGGTTGAAGCCAGGAAATCACCACAAGAATAACCTGAGGTCTGCATTTTATTCTATTGTCTATGTAACATAAGAATCCCTTTCTTGTAACCATCATGGGATTTCTATTTCAATGCCTGTGTGTACTATACAAACTAAGGAATTCTTATGTTTCCTTTTTTTTTTCCCAGTCTTGTTTGTGGGAAAGTTGTGTTAGCTGCATTCTGATCTTCTGACAGAAGGGGACAAGAATAAGAAGTTTAGGTCAATGGTTTGTTTTAATAAAAAATAATGAATTGAAACAACAATATCGAAGTTAACATTTCTACAAGTTCATTTTTTTCCTCTCTGAAACATAAAAAAATCCATTTTCGTCACTCGCGATTCTCTCGAACTATAGCCTCCATGTGAAGGACCTTCAAAGCTTCAGAGATCTGAGGGCTGGTGTCCATCTGCCCATAAATTCCCACTAGGAAAGCTCTGTGTAGAAGTACAGCCGCGTGCTCTGCAAGGAGATGTAGTACAAGAGTCATAAGAGTTATGGTGATAACCTTAGAAGAATACTGCTAAACAAGATAAATAATAAAAATAGGACTGAAATATGGCAATGATTTGAATTGCAAAATTACAATACTCAGGCTAGATGTAGATGTGAAATAACAGGTGGAAGATCCGAGTGGACCTTGCTTTGTTCAACACTCATGTTGGAACAGGAAGGGGCCATCCCCAAACTGTTCCCACAAATTTGGGAGCATGAAATTGTCCAAAATGTCTTGGTATGTTGACGCCCTAAGATTTCCCTTCATTGGAACTAACAGGCCAAGCCCAACCCCTGAAAAACAACCCCACACCATAATTCCCCCTCCATCAAATTATTTCGACCAGTGCACAAAGCAAGGTCCATAAAGACATGGGTGAGGGAGTCTGGGGTAGAGGAACTTGACTGTCCTGACCTCAACCGATAGTACACCTTTGGGATGAATTAGAGAGGAGACTGCAAGCCAGGCCTTCTCCTCCACATCAGTGCCTGACCTCACAAATGCGCTTCTGGAAGAATGGTCAAGCATTCCTATAGACACACTGCTAAACCTTCCCAGAAGAGTTGAAGTTGTTATAACGGCAGAGGGTGGGCCAACTCAATTTTACTCAGAGAAGTAAAGGCCAAATACAGCCGGAGTGCACCATATCCACATGATCACTCTACAACCTCTGCTGATGCTCCAAAGCTGAGATGTTCGAGATGGAGATAAATAATCTTGCTTGGGTTGTGTGATCACAAACTTAACAGAGTGTCCTGTTCCACTGACATTCCTCTCATCTCATTGAGTAACTTAAAGTGTAGCCCAATTTTTTAATTTTGAAAAGTGCAGGGAATGGTTATAACCTAGTTTTTTTTCCACGAGTGTCCCAATGGAGAGATTTCCTTTAGCCACGTCCCGACCTTAGGTTGAAGTGGTTATACCGGGATGATCCCGGTATCTTTTTTTTTCCAGCCAATGATTCCCTTTGTACAATTACAACTGATCAGCTGCTGGATTGCATTTACAGGCAGCGCCTCCCCCCCCCCCCCCCCCCGATGCCTCTCCAGGCTCTCCCATGGGATCAGGGAATACGGTATGCAATCTGGTGCTTCCGACAGGTTACCATAGAGCCGGCCAGGGACCAGATGGCCATCTCTATGGTCCTTGAAGGCTGGAAGCGACGTCATGACATCACTTCCAGTTTTGACAGATGTAAACACTGCCATTTTTTTTTTCTGTAAAGCAGAGATCAATATTTATCTCATGCTTTCCTGGGTAGAGGAGAGATGTGGGGTCTTATAGCACCCCTGTCCCCTCACATGCAGATGTGAACACCCACATATATAAACGGTGTTCGCATCACACATGTGAGGTATCTCGTTATAGCAAGAGCAATAATTCTAGGACTGAATCCTCCTCTGTAGCTCTAAACTGGTAACCTGTAAAAATGATTAAAAAGTTGCCTATGGATATCTTTAAATACCATAGTTTGGCACCATTCCACGAGCGTGTGCAATTTTAAAGCGCAACAAGTTGGGTATCTATTTACTTAGCACAACATCATCTTTTATATTGTACCAAAAAATTGGGATATATATATATTCTGCTTTTTCGCATTAAAATTCATTAACCACTTGCCGACCGCCTCACGCCGATGTACGTTGGCAGAATGGCACGGGCAGGCAAAATCACGTACCTGTACGTGATCTGCCTGCCGCGGGTGGGGGGTCCGATCGGACCCCCCCCCGGTGCCCGAGGCGGTCGGCTTTGGTCTGGGAGCGTTCAGAGATGAGGGGGAGGCCATCCATTCGTGTCCCCCCCCTCGCGATCGCTCCCAGCCAATCAGAATCATTCCTCTGCTGCTGTATGCTAAACAGCAGCAAAGGAAATTATGTCATCTCTCCTCGGCTCGGTATTTTCCGTTCCGGCGCCGAGGAGAGGAGACTGGAATGTGAGTACACCAACACAACACACTCAGTAGAACATGCCAGGCACACTTTACACCCCCGATCCCCCCCCCCCCCCCCGTCACACTGAGTTTTTTTTTTCTCTGATTACTGCATGGTGTCAGTTTGTGACAGTTAGTGTGGTAGGGCAGTTAGTGTTAGCCCCCTTTAGGTCTAGGGTACCCCACTAACACCCCCTAATAAAGTTTTAACCCCTTGATCACCCCCCGTCGCAGTGTCGCTAAGCGATCATTTTTCTGATCGCTGTATTAGTGTCGCTGGTGACGCTAGTTAGGGAGGTAAATATTTAGGTTCGCCGTCAACGTTTTATAGCGACAGGGACCCCCATATACTATCTAATAAATGTTTTAACCCCTTGATTGCCCCTAGTTAACCCTTTCACCACTGATCACCGTACAACTGTTACGGGTGACGCTGGTTAGTTAGTTTATTTTTTATAGTGTCAGGGCACCCGCCATTTATTACCGAATAAAGGTTTAGCCCCCTGATCGCCCAGCGGTGTTATGCGCCACCCCAGGCAGCGTCAGATTAGTGCCAGTACCGCTAACACCCACGCACGCAGCATACGCCTCCCTTAGTGGTATAGTATCTGAACGGATCAATATCTGATCCGATCAGATCTATACTAGCGTCCCCAGCAGTTTAGGGTTCCCAAAAACGCAGTGTTAGCGGGATCAGCCCAGATACCTGCTAGCACCTGTGTTTTTCCCCTCCGCCTGGCCCAGCCCAGCCCACCCAAGTGCAGTATCGATCGATCACGGTCACTTACAAAACACTAAACGCATAACTGCAGCCTTCGCAGAGTCAGGCCAGATCCCTGCGATCGCTGTTTCTTTGGTAGCGTTTTGGTGAAGTGGCAAGCACCAGCGGCCTAGTACACCCCGGTCGTAGTCAAAACAGCATTGCAGTAACACTTTGTGACGTGGCGAGTCCCATAAGTGCAGTTCAAGCTGGCGAGGTGGCAAGCACAAGTAGTGTCCCGCTGCCACCAAGAAGAAGACAAACACAGGCCCGTCGTGCCCATAATGCCCTTCCTGCTGCATTCGCCAATCCTAATTGGGAACCCACCACTTCTGCAGCACCCGTACTTCCCCCATTCACATCCCCAACCAAATGCAGTCAGTTGCATGAGAGGCATTTTTATGTCTTCCCGAGTACCCCTACCCAACGAACCCCCCCAAAAAAGATGTCGTGTCTGCAGCAAGCGCGGATATAGGCGTGACACCTGCTATTATTGTCCCTCCTGTCCTGACAATCCTGGTCTTTGCATTGGTGAATGTTTTGAACGCTACCATGCACTAGTTTTAGCGTATTAGCGTAGGGTACAGCATTGCACAAACTAGGCACACTTTCACAGGGTCTCCCAAGATGCCATTGCATTTTGAGAGACCCGAACCTGGAACCGGTTGCAGTTATAAAAGTTACAGTTACAAAAAAAAGTGTAAAAAAAAAAAAAAAAAACACAAAAAAATATATAAAATAAAAAAAAATAGTTGTCGCTTCATTGTTCTCTCTCTCTCTATTCTCTCTCTATTGTTCTGCTCTTCCGTGTTTTTCTCTGGCTCACCTGTCTCAACAGGGAACCTGAGAATGCAGCTGGTGATTCAGCCAGCTGACCATAGAGCTGATCAGAGACCAGAGTGGCTCCAAACATCTCTATGGCCTAAGAAACCGGAAGCTACGAGCATTTCATGACTTAGATTTCGCCGGATGTAAACAGCGCCATTGAGAAATTGGGAAAGCATTTTATCACACCGATCTTGGTGTGGTCAGATGCTTTGAGGGCAGAGGAGAGATCTAGGGTCTAATAGACCCCAATTTTTTCAAAAAAGAGTACCTGTCACTACCTATTGCTATCATAGGGGATATTTACATTCCCTGGGATAACAATAAAAATGATAAAAAAAAAAAAAAAAATGAAAGGAACAGTTTAAAAATAAGATTAAAAAGCAAAAAAATAATAAAGGAAAAAAAAAAAAAAGCACCCCTGTCCCCCCCTGCTCTCGCGCTAAGGCGAACGCAAGCGTTGGTCTGGCGTCAAATGTAAACAGCAATTGCACCATGCATGTGAGGTATCACCGCAAAGGTCAGATCGAGGGTAGTAATTTTAGCAGTAGACCTCTGTAAATCTAAAGTGGTAACCTGTAAAGGCTTTTAAAAATGTATTTATTTTGTTGCCACTGCACGTTTGTGCGCAATTTTAAAGCATGTCATGTTCGGTATCCATGTACTCGGCCTAAGATCATCTTTTTTATTTCATCAAACATTTAGGCAATAAAGTGTGTTTTAGTGCATTAAAATTTTAAAAAGTGTGTTTTTTCCCCAAAAAATGCGTTTGAAAAATCGCTGCGCAAATAGTGTGAAAAAAAAAAAAAAATGAAACACCCACCATTTTAATCTGTAGGGCATTTGCTTTAAAAAAAATATATAATGTTTGGGGGTTCAAAGTAATTTTCTTGCAAAAAAAAATAATTTTTTCATGTAAACAAAAAGTGTCAGAAAAGGCTTTGTCCTTAAGTGGTTAGAAGAGTGGGTGATGTGTGACATAAGCTTCTAAATGTTGTGCATAAAATGCCAGGACAGTTCAAACCCCCCCCCCCCCCCCCCCAAATGACCCCATTTTGGAAAGTAGACACCCCAAGCTATTTGCTGAGAGGCTTGTCAAGTCCATGGAATATTTTATATTGTGACACAAGTTGCGGGAAAAAGACAATTTTTTTTTTTTTTTTTGCACAAAGTTGTCACTAAATGATATATTGCTCAAACATGCCATGGGAATATGTGAAATTACACCCCAAAATACATTCTGTTGCTTCTCCTGAGTACGGGGATACCACATGTGTGAGACTTTTTGGGAGCCTAGCCGCGCACGGGACCCCGAAAAACAAGCACCGCCTTCAGGCCTTCTAAGGGCGTAAATTTTTGATTTCACTCTTCACTGCCTATCACAGTTTCGGAGGCCTTGGAATGCCCAGGTGGCACAAAACCCCCCCAAATTACCCCATTTTGGAAAGTAGACACCCCAAGCTATTTGCTGAGAGGTATAGTGAGTATTTTGCAGACCTCACTTTTTGTCACAAAGTTTTGAAAATTGAAAAAAGAAAAAAAAAATTTTTTTCTTGTCTGTCTTCATTTTCAAAAACAAATGAGAGCTGCAAAATACTCACTATGCCTCTCAACAAATAGCTTGGGGTGTCTACTTTCCAAAATGGGGTCATTTGGGGGGGTTTTGTGCCACCTGGGCATTCCATGGCCTCCGAAACTGTGATAGGCAGTGAAGAGTGAAATCAAAAATTTACACCCTTAGAAATCCTGAAGGCGGTGATTGGTTTTCGGGGCCCCGTACGCGGCTAGGCTCCCAAAAAATATAGTGCAAAAAATAAAAACCGCAGAGGTGATCAAATAACATCAAAAGAAAGCTCTATTTGTGGGAAGAAAAGGACACAAACCAGTGCTCTGGTCAGGAAGGGGGTAAATCCTTCCGGGGCTGAAGAGGTTAAAGTGTACTTTTTTCAAGAAAATGGCATTTGAAATGTTGCGCACATACAGTGTGACATAAAAAATCTAAAAACCTATCATTTTATTCTCCAGGGCCTCTGTTTAAAAAAATATAAATAATGTTTGGGGGTTCTGAGTAATTTTCTAGCAAAAAAATGATGATTTTTACATGTAGGAGAGAAACGTCAGAATTGGCCCGGTAGGGAAGTAGTCAATTTCTTATTGACACAACATGAAACGATAGAAAATCTCTTCAAGATGATGGAAATCCCCTTTTGAACAGTTGCCACAGAACCAAGAAACAGAAACAAGAGCACACATTGGAAAATTGCAACTCTTTCTATTCTAGTTATAACTCAAATTTTTTGATTTTTCCCCTACTTTCAATACCTGCGACAGAGATCACCAGAACAAATAAAGGATGTGAATATACCAGATAGACATTCTAACCCCTCAACACTTAATCCAAAACTGCATAGACCTGTTTACATTATAACTGTAGACTTGTAAAAGATAGTAAATGCCTATATGACAGATAGGTAAAGTCAGTAATTTTGGAAGTAAATAGCTGAGGTTTTAAAAATATGTACAAAGGGTAACATTAAAGCTCTACCTCCCAACTCAACCTACTTTGTATATGACAGACATAAGAACATAAGATTGTGCTAGCATCTGGTGGCATGTACAGCATTGTTTGAAGGTGGCTAGTAATACTTGAGCCTTACACCTAACTCTTCCAAAGCTTGTTCTTCCATTATAACAGACAAAGGCACACATAACTTAAGTAGGACTTTATGATACTTGTAAAATGTAAATTAAATTTGCCAGAACTAGGTACGGAGTGTCTACCTCACCCACCCTCCTCTGCTTCACAGTATGACTAACTGAAGCACATAAACACTTTAAATAGGGTTTCCATCATCAATTTATTATTACATAGTGGCACACTAAAACTAAAGTCATTAGAAGACAATATACTGTATTTACAGAGTGTCAAAAAAAGCTCCCTTTCCTCCGATTTGACCACATAAGCAAAAATAGAAAGGATCGGTGGATTAACCCATCTGTGAGCCTTCTATGTGTAAACTACTGACTCTCACATGAGACAGTGAAAAGGTCCACTGAGCCAGCAATAAGACTGCTGTCACCATGTGTAGTTGGTCCTTGGACTGATCTCCTTCCATTTTGTGTGTAAAATAACATGGATGATAACAGGGGGTGTTTAGCTGTTTCTGCAGCTCTTACCTTGGCATAGCAGTATGTACCCCGCCAGGTTATTCAGTGCTGTTTGTACCACTTCAGAGTCTCTACTGCCAAGGCAGTACATAAAGGTAGGGAGAAAATCTGCAGCAATGCTGAAAAAGCCACAAAGATCAATCAGTAACAGTTGTGCATTTTAAACAAAAGTCCCCATCCCTCCAAAAGTTAGGTACATGTGGAATAGTGTGGATATACTTCTTTAGCATGACCCAGTTAAGGGCTCGGTAGGGTGTCCTTGTTACTTTGTCCTAAAAAGTGTAAGTAAACCCTAACAACGTTTAGGAGGTATTCTATAGTCCTGCCCTAGGGTGTGAACATGGCTCCTCTATAAATAATGTGAGTGAACGTTGTCACCCTAGGTCAGGAAATGTGTTACTGGCAGGATCACCAGCTGGAAATACAGGAAAAAGTCTGAATAAAGAAATCTACTTCTACAGCCAACACATCAGACTGCTAAGCTGCCATACAGAAAACTCTGTTCTCTGGTTTAGAAACACTCTAAAAAAGATGTGAGCCCAAGCTGCAGACTCTAACAAGGTATATTTCAGGTACTGGGTAATGACAAGCCATTTTAAAATTTTTAATACAAACTGTGAAAATACCTTCTTTAGCTATTCATATTATCGATTTTTGTGTGAGTCAATCTATGCAGGACCAGTGCGATGTGTGGTGAGAACTCACAACCCTATGTCACTTCCTGCAGTTTCTCTACCAGAGGCCCTTGCCACATGATGAATCGCACCTTTTATCCATCACCTTTTGGTCTATGTGGACACACTAGAAGGCACAGACAAGCCTAAAGCCTCACAGCAGGAGCGGAGACACCACCTTCGCACTGCACTACATTGTAGAAAGTCCCAGCGGCTGCCCTCCCTTTCTGTCGTCTTCTCCATTCATACAAGTCCTTGTATTGTTTTTACTAAATGCAGCTTGTTTTCTGAATGAACGGAAGGAGCCCATCATTTACCCGCCTCTCCTACATTCATGGTGTGTATCGAATATAGTGAATACAATGCAATGACTTTTATAAATCGAGGAGAGGACAGAAAGGGGTGGGCGGCCATCGGGACTTCTATAATGCACTGCTATGTTAGGCCTGATTCACACTACTGCAGGTATAGCACCTTTTCCCGCAACTGTAACCACTTGCAGCCAAATTGCACCGCTTCTTAAAAGTGCGCGAGGCTGCCATTCATTTCTAATGGCACCCCCACGCATCTATAAAAGGCATTGCATTTGTAGGTGCGAGAAATCACACGTTGCAAAAGCCCCATGCGATTTCCCTTCTGCTGAGTTTTAAAAATGGAGCAGGAACCTTTTTCCTGCATGAAACACAGGTACAGCAGCCCATTTAGATGAATGGGCTGCTGTGCCCACACAAATGTAGCTCGTACAGCTGCAATAGTGTGAACCAGGCCTTAGAACGGAGGCAATTAACCCATACAGCTCTAAAGTTCAGCACTGTAAAGAGTACCTACTATTACTGAAGAAAAAATGTTTATATTAACGTGCAATCAAGAGGACATGAGATACACTCATTACAGTCAAGTTATGTGACAGAAGCTGTAGCCCAAAAAAACATTCAGCTTTAATAAGCACAACTGTGGATTATTTAGCAATAGAAGAAAATTTCAAAAGAATCCTCCACTATATAAAAGAGACCAGTGACAACCTGAATGTTGAACTAAACACATCTATAACAAAGCATATCTGTCTCACTCACCTGGGATTACACTGAATGGAGCGCAGGGCCAGGGTGAAGGCCAGATTGCGACATGATTCCTCTGTGGAGCTCATGAGCCTCTGAAAATCGCTCTGTGAAAACAAAGAGGAACAAGCGCATTGCCCTCACTACATCTTCAATCAGAAGAGTTCACTGTGTGCATCATTGATTCTCCCCCACACTGAGTTCACAGGATCACAGACATGCAGCTCCTCACACTGTTCCCTTGTTACATTCTACAAGGACTCCACAAGATGGATGTATTCCCTGCAGAGTGAATGTGAGGCCCAGAGTCCAGGACCAATAAAGGGAGGTTTAAACAATTACAGGCTGCTCACTTCAAAGGCAGTTCCTCTAACAGTTTCAAATTCACACTAGAACGTCAAATAGAAAAGTATCGCTAAAAAAAAAAAAAAAATTATGTTAAAAATTAAAAAGCTGCCTGAAGCTGAAGTTTTAAAGTGCAACCCCACCTTAAAACTCATTTCAAGATGTAAGGTGGATTTGAACTCAAAAAGTGGAAAATAAAGCGGTGTTCCGCCCAAAAAAAAATTTAAAAATTTAAAAGCCAACAGCTACACATACTGCAGTTGCTGGCTTTTAACAATAGGACACTTACCTGTCCTGGAGTCCAGCGATGTGGGCACTGCAGCTGATGTTCCCATCAGCTGTCGGGTGCTGCCGGCGCATATTGCGGGTAAGGGTACCCAGCAGTGTAGCCTTACGGCTTCACACGGGGAACCCTACTGCGCATGCGCAAGGCCCTGCTTCTCTCTCCTACTGGCCCGGCGACAGGGAGAGGAGGAGGGAGCCCCGCGGTGTTGTCACGGGCCGTGGCCCGGACTCCCGGAAGTGGGAACAGGATACCTGACAATGACAGGATGACAGGTATCCTGTCCCCCCCCGAAAAGGTGCTAATTGTGGTATCGGAGGGGGAGAGGAGACAAATGAGCGGAAGCTCCACTTTTGGGTTGAACTCCGCTTTAACCACTTGCCGACCAGCTGCCACAGTTGTACTGCGGCAACATAGCTCGGCTGCGCGAATCATGTTACATCGCTTCCTGATTTGGCCACTAGGGGCGCGCAGCCCCCCTGATCGCCCACGGAGCCGATTCGAGCGCCCGGCGGTCGCGATCACCGACGGGCTCCCGCGATCGCTCGGGGCACACCAAGAATCGGGATCTCTTTGTGTAAACACAGTTTCCAGTTCTCCGAGGGGAGAACTGACAGATCGTCTGTCCATACAGAGTATGAACAGCGATCTGTCATCTCCCCTACACAGTCCCCTCCCCCCTTCAGTTAGAACACACACTAGGGAACACAATTGACCCCTTGATTGCCCCCTAGTGTTAACCCCTTCCCTGCCAGTGGGGGATATTTATTATAGCCAAAAGTAAAAAGTATTGCTTTTTTTTCAAAATTGTCCGTTTTTTTTTTTTTTCGTTTATAGCGCAAAATATAAAAACCGCAGAGGTGATCAAATACCACCAAAAGAAAGCTCTATTTGTGGGAAATAAAAGGATGTTAATTTTGCTTGGGTGCAACGTCGCACGACAGCGCAATTGTCAGTTAAAGCGACGCAGTGCCAAATCGCAAAAAGTGCTCTGGTCAGGAAGGGGGTAAAATCTTCCAGGGCTGAAGCGGTTAAATTTGTGTCAATTCTTCTGGAATGATAGCGAACTTTCCTTGCTTGTAGCCTGAAAGCTGTATATTTAGAGTGTGAGATTATCTAAGGCACTGGTACCCCTGACTGCTAGTCTCAGTAGATTTGATAATGTCACTACTGTACCAATCACTGTTTTCCTTACAATGACAGTCTGCATGAGCCCTGCATTACACCCACGATCTGCTGATTAAACCAGGTGGAACCAACAGGTCATCCATGGCTAGAATTTCAGGAGCTTTTGCAGGGACTAACGAAAGTCTGATGATATTTACCAGAATCAACCTCTCATAGTACCTACAGTATATCTCTTCTGTTATTCTCAGAGTGGATTAGAGATTTTGTTCCCTAACCATATAGTTGGTTATTTATATTTACCACTGCATATAGATATTTAAGAATAAATAGCCTTTTTTTTTTATACTTTACATATTAACTAAATTATACACCACGCTTTTAAGGTGATTAATCAAAACAATAATTGGCCAACTAATTGATTAGGAAAATAATCATTAGTTGCAGCCCTAGAGTAGAAATCTACTCCTACAAGCTTTAACCAGACACTGATAGAAGTCACTAGACTGCTATATACTGATGATGAGAAAAGATAATTCGCAGTTTATATTTACTAAAATAACTGCATTTCCATGTTGTGTGTGCTGTGGGAGACCAGATATAGTGAATGCAGAGTCCTGGGTTTAATAACACTTTAATCTGGTTAAAAAAAAAGACACAAGTCCATCCAGTTCAACCCAAAGGTGAGATGCTGTTTTGACACAAGGAGGCTGAATGATGGGAGACCACTCTGAGCTGATATGAAGATTGGTCCTAGTTGCCATCAGCTTTTCCATATCAAATGGAAAAATCCCTTTAACCACTTCAGCCCCGGTTGGTTTTACCCCCTTAATGACCAGGCTATTTTTTGTGCTACTTTAACTGACAATTGTGTGGTTGTGCGACATTGTACCCAAAGAAAATGGATGTAATTTTTTTCCCACAAATAGAGCTTTCTTTTGGTGGTATTTGATCACCTCTGCGGTTTGAATTTTTTGCGCTATAGACAAAAAAAGACTGACAATTTTGAAAAAAAAACAAACAATATTTTTACTTTTTGCTATACCCAATAAAAATATTTAAGAAATCTAATTTCTTAATCAATTTAGGCCAATATGTATTCTGCTACATATTTTTGCTAAAAAATTTTTTTTAGCGTATATTGATTGGTTTGCGCAAAAGTTATCTTGTCTACAAACTATGGGATATATTTATGGCATTTTTATTTTTACTACTAATGGCGGAAAATCAGCAATTTTTAGCAGGACTGCGACATTGCGGCTGACAAATCGGACACTTTTTGGGGACCAGTGACACCAATACAGTGATCAGTGCTAAAAAAATATGCACTGTCACTGTTTGAATGACACTGGCAGGGAAGTGGTTAACATCAGGGGCAATCAAAGGGATATGTGTGCTCCTAGGGAATGCTAACTGTGTGGATGATGGGCTTACATAAGGAAGAGAGACATCTGTGTTCCTGATTAGCAGAAACACAAGATCTCTCTCTTCCTGTCTGACAGAACGATGATCTGCCTTGTTTACATAGGCAGACTGCTGTTCTGTCTCTCCTCCGAACGATCGCAGGTGGCTGGTGGCCATCATGGCCACTGGACACGCTGATTGGCTCCCGCTGTGACTGGACACACTGGAGCGGGTCACCAGCGGCGCGCATGTGTGCCCCTCAGACCCGGAAGTTGCGAACAACGTACAGGTACGTTGTTTTTGCGCAGCTGGGCCCCCCTGCCGCAGTATATGTGTGGTGGGTGGTCTGGAAGTAGTTAATATCCAGTTATACTGACCTGTGCGGGCAATGCAAGCACTCAACCTTTTAGAACTTAAGAATTTTATGAAACCTGAGGATTGGTTTTAGTCTATAAAGCTAGCAACCAGTGGATCACTGTTAACAGATGCAGTCTTGGCATACTCACAGCAAAGAAAGAGAGGATTTCAGGCCTACGCACTGACATTTCATCTATGTCGCTCAGGACCTGCAGGATATCTGGAAGAAAAGGAAACAAGTCCAGCAGACATCAACTTAAATCCATCACAGGCTGAGTCTGGAGAGAAGCTGGGTCAGCATGACACAATCAAGAGGCTGAGATAAAACAATGTCTTTCAATCAAGCAATTCATTTTGCAGAGAAAATGAAGTGTGATGACAGGTTACCATGGACCCGGGGAGAAGAAGCCCAGCTGCCAGCCCTGCATGTTGTTCTAGGCCCCAGGCAATTCTTGGGCTTTCAAGAACTGATCGGATTGCAGGCAAAGCTCTGGGATGGACACATAACAAAATTAACAGCGTTGTAACAGAGATATATAAGAAAAAGAAAAAGAGCTGACATGCGCCTCAAACAAATCTAAGATGTGACTTTTCACATCTCTCCTGGGGTTTCTTTAATTATATTTGGCTCTTTCTATAGTTTTTTTTTCTAATAAATAGAGACCGCTGCTGATATCTTAAGGTTTTGGATCATCAGAAGATATTTATTGCCTGTGGGCAACAATGAGAAATCACATATTACTGAACTTGCCTTCGTGGTGGTCTGTGTCACAGGAAACAAGAACATAAACAAGCCAGTTCTGATCCATAATGAGGCTTCTACATCCTAATATAATATTGTCTACTGGCAGCAATGAAAACTAAGTATGCAGAATAGTCAGTCAATTATGAAAGTATTTTAATCAAGCTATCTGGAGGAAGTGTTTTTTTTCCTATACCCTTCGGGCGTTTTGTTCTACACATAGTTAAGTATAGGCAGTTCTGCACTCAAGTTTACATCCATTTACACTAGTTAAAATAACAGTTCATTTTGCTCTTCTGAAAAGACACATGGGTGTGTAATGGGGGAACGGGTAAAATTATCAAAAATTATTAACCTAATAGGCTCCACAAGCTAGAAAAGGAAACTACAATTCAAATTTCAATAAAGTTTTTCTTTAAATTGATGGCAACATGTCTCAAAAAAGCCTGGACAGGGCAACAAAAAGCTGGCAAAAGTAAGTGATACTAACGAGCTGGAAGAACATTTTGCAACGAATTAGATTGGCAACCAGTCAGTAACATGACTGGGTATAAAAAGAGAATCTTAGAGAGTCAGAGCATCTCAGAAGTAAAGATGGACAGAGGCTCACCAATCTGTGAAAAGCTGTGCCTAAAAATTGTCAATTTCAGAATAATGTTTCGCAAAGTAAAATTGCCAAGACTTTAAATATATCATCATCTACAGTACATATCATCATCAAAAGATTCTGAGAATCTGGAGAAATCTCCGTGTGTAAGGGACCAGGCGAAACGCAATACTGAATAACCATGATTTTTGGGCCCTCAGATGGCACTGCATTAAAAACAGATAACATGTTCAGGTGATGGACATCACTGCATGGGCTGAGGAATACTTCCAAAAATCAGTCTGAAAACAGATCTCCGTGCCATCCAAATATGCAAGTTAAAGCTCCATCATGCAAAAAAGCCATGTCTGAACAAGATCCAAAAATGCTGATGTCTTCTCTGGGCCAAAGCTCATTTAAAATGGTCTGTTGCAAAGTGGAAAACTGTTTTAAGATCAGACGAATCAAAATTTGACATTGTTTTTAGCTACCATGGGCATTGCGTTCTCCAGACTAAAGAGGAGAGGAACCTTTCAGCTTGCTTTCAGTGGTCAGTTCAAAAGCCTGCATCTCTGATGGTATGGGGATGCATTGGTGCATATGGAATGGGATATATCCGGGTTTTAGAGCAGCATATCCTCCCATCCAGACATCTTTTTCAGGCCTTTCATATTTCAGCAGGACAATGTGAAACCGTATACTGCATCTTTGACAACAGCATGGCTTCACAGTAGTTCAGGTCTTAAATGGCCTGCCTGCAGTCCATACCTTTCATCAATTGAAAATATTTGGCGCATCGTGAAACGAAAAACATGACAAGGACGACCCAGGACTGTTGAGCATTTATAATTCTATATCAGGCAAGAAAGTGACAACATTCCTCCCAAAACGCCAGCAACTGGTCTCCTCAGTTCCAGTAAGTTTACAGAGTGTTGTTCAAAGAAGAGGGGATATTAAACATGGCCCTCTCCCAACTTTTTTGAGACGCGTTGCTGCCATCAATTTCAAAATTACCTTATTTTTTTCTTAAAATACAAATTTTTTCAGTTTAACCACTTCAATACCAGACACTTTTCCCCCTTCCTGCCCAAGCCAATTTTCAGCTGTCGCTGTTTAAATGACAATTGCGTGGTCATGCTATAATGTACCCAAACAACATTTTTCTAATTTTGTTCCCACAAATGGAGCTTTATTTTGGTGGCATTTGATCACCTCTGGGGTTTTTATTTTTTGCTAAACAAATAAAATAAGACTGAAAATTAATAAAATTTTGTAAATAAGTATGTTTTCTCCTTCACTGATGAGCACTGATGAGGCTGCACTGATAAGGCGGTACTGATGGGCACTGATATGCAGCACAGATGGGCACTCATAGGAGGGACAGATGGACACTGATGAGTGGCACTAATGGACATTGATAGATGGCACTGATGGGCATCACTGCTATGGAGGCACTGGCAGGTATTGCTGATGGGCACTGATTGGCATATGTGGGCACACATTGGCATCCTTGGTGGCCATGGGTGGCATACCTAGTGGTCAGTGGTCACCATCCCTGGTGGTCCTGGGTGGGGATCTTCGGGGGGTCTGCGCTGATAATAAATCAGTGCAGACCCCCTCTGTCAGGAGAGCAGCCGATTGGCTCTCCTCTACTCGCGTCTGTCAGACGCCAGTGAGGAAAAGCCGATACACGGCTCTTTCTGTTTACATCATGATCAGCTGTAATGGGACACAGCTGATCACGTGGTAAAGAGTCTTAGTCAGAGACTCTTTACCTAGATCGGAGTTGCGGTGTATCAGACTGACACACAACAGCGATCACCGCGCGGCGGCAGCTTGTTATTCTGATCACGTCATATGACGTCCGGTCAGTATAACAGAACCACTTTCCTGATGTCATATTGCGGGCTGGAAGTGGTTAAACATTTGGTATGTTTTCTATTTTCTATTGTGAATAAAATATGGGTTCATAAGATTTGAAAATCATCGCATTCCGTTTTTATGTAGATTTTACAGACCCCCACCTTTTTGAAATTGGGGTTATACAATATTTTCAGGTGATTTTAATTTTAAACATTCATTTTTACATTTATGTTTTACATATGTTTTTACTATATTGGTGTATACATATACACAGTATACAGAAGTAAAAAAAAAAAAAAAATGTCAAAGGATTCCCAAAGATCCTCCATAGAAGTAGCAAAGTAGACAGGAGTAGAAAGGGGAGAAGTCACCGCTCTGACCTGTTCAGTTGTGTGTGTACATGTCACATTGGGCTATTAAATTCTGTAAAAAAGCTAGTTCCAACAATGCAGGTGAGTAGATGGAGAGAAAAAAAAATTAAAACAAAGTTTCAACTGATGGCTTATAATGAGCATACAAAGCCACTGGTTACTCCATTTCTGAATATGAAAGTTCATGTGACAGTTCTAATTTCTATAAGTTACTTAGGTTGTTGAAAAGACTGACATATACGGCAAGAAATGTGGTACACCTATCTCTTTAGTGGTCTTACCCTGTGGGTGACCATATGAGTGGAGATACGAAACAATCAGAGAATGTTTGTTTTACCTTTGATAACTGGTGAGTGTTTTTTTTTTTTATAAGATATAGTGTGGCATTTTTTATTTTTTTATATATATATAAAAAGTGCTGAAAAATAATCAGGTTATCAACGTCTGGCCTAGAGAGATCATATGCTTTCAACTAGTGTGATCTCAGTTTAAGATCCAGAACATAATTACAAAAAGTGCTATATGAACAAGACTAACATCACAAGCAAAGCTACCAGAATGTATAAAACAGGGTTTAAAAGGGCTTCAGCTCTTCTATTGAAGTTAACGAGCAGTGGGCTGTAATCCAATGAACAGTCCCCTCTTCAAGTGAAGAGAATCCGTTTCCTGCAGAACCTTTCAGGCAGAAAAACAAGAACTTACCTTCTACTGTATGACTACGGGAGATCCTCTTAAGGAATGGCCCCATTTCAGCAGCAGTGAGAGGTGTAAACATTGAGGCACTGACTAGGGGAAGTGATCCTGTAGTAGATTCATCTGCCAAAACATGGGAAAAATATTTATACTATAACATTCATAACGGAACACCAAATCTACAATTGTTAGGTAACATTTACAACATAAAAGGACATAAATGTACTGTATAGGCCCTGACATACTCTTAAGAGGGGATCAACTCATAGGTTGGACTTGATGGACTTTTGTGTCTGTGCCTTTTTTCGACCTCACCTACTATGTAACTATACTGTATGTAACTATTTATATAACAAAGTAGTCATCAAATGCAAAGCCTAACCAAAAATGATATTTGATTATGGGATGATGCCGGTGGATTGAGTCATTCACTCTCTTCTTCTGTTCATTAAGACTTTGGTACTGTGGTCCTCCTGTTGCAGTGCCTAGCTCTATGAAATGGCCCTTAGTCCATGCAAAGAAGTTTTACTTCTGCTTCTAGAATCTCCATAGAGGCCTGTCTCAAATTATTTTTATGGGCATTTGCAGCATCTGTTTGAGATACTTTGAATTCATAACAGGTAAAGTGGACCTCCTTTATCCACTTTTTCATTCAAATAGACTTGCATGTCACTCCAGGATCCAGGGTTTTGTTTACGAGGCTGGACTTGGCTCCAGCTGGAAGTTTAGACATTAAGTTTCTCTCTCTACTCTCCTCTCATTTTCTTCCCCTTCTCTCTCTTTTCCTTTTGACAGTCACTACAGGTATCCATGCTTGGCGATGTACACCAGGTTACCCATCTTCGTTGAATATGCCTGGGCCTCTTCCCCTTGGCTAACACTCCGACTTGCTTAGTTGCTACTTAATGCTTTTTACTTCTGGTTTTTGTATGCATTCACCATATTTCTACTAATTGCAACCTCTTCTTTGTTTTTGATGTTAATGCACACTTTGAGACTGTCAGATAGATTTAATGTATGCCTCGTCTTTAACATTCAAGTGACTTTGTATACATATCTCGTGGTTATTTCCTAACCTATTTTCGAAAAATCTATCTCAATAAAAAAAATTGTAAGCTTTCAAATAGACTTGTATGAAGAGAGAAGCAGTTCTAAAACAGACAAATGCCCTTCATCACTGATCATTATGTAAAATCAGTAAGAAACCAGGGTAAAACCTCACAAAGCGAATAGGAAGTAATTGAAACTAGGAACTTACATATATACAAAAGACTGCGATATAACACTTAACTGTGGCAAAAATGAACTAAAACTAGAGGAGGGTGTGCTTTCCTACGCACCAAAAGGACATTTATATAACTTAACCTTTATTGTAAATCATAATAGACACCCAGACATACAACGAGTGAGTGATTGAACTCTGCTTTTAATCCAAAAGTGAAATACAACCCTTTATTTTCTGGCTCAGATAAATCATTGCTTCCTAGTGAATGGATCAGTTGAATTTTTGTGATGTTTCAGGACACAAAATCAAAGATTATGCTGCATATTACCAAAATGATATTTAATTAGACCACAAATTCCATCTCTGTCGATACAGTGCCTTGAAAAAGTATTCATACCCCTTGAAATTGTCCACATTTTGTCATGTTACAACCAAAAACTTATATAAAATATTATATATTTATATATAAAATATATTTTATTGGGATTTTATGTGATAGACCAACACAAAGTGGCACATAACTGTGAAGTGAAAGGAAAATGATAAATGTTTTTCAGAATTTTTTACAATTAAATATGTGAAAAGTGTAGCGTGCATTTGAATTCAACCCCCTCGAGTCAATACTTTGCAGTGAAAGGTGGTTCTAAAAATTACAGCTGCAAGACTTTTTGGGGATGTCTCTACCAGCTTTGCACATTTAGAGAGTAAACCTGTTGCCCATTCTTCTTTGCAAAATAGATCAAGATCTGTCAGATTGTATAGAGAATGTCTGTGAACAGCAATTCTTACCACAGATTCTCAAATGGATGTAGGTCTGGACTTTGACTGGGCCATTCTAACACATGAATATACTTTGATCTAAACCATTCCAATGTAGGTCTAGCTGTATGTTTAGGGTCATTGTCCTGATGGAAAGTGAACCTTTGCCCCAGGCTCAAGTCTTTTGCAGACTATTTTCTTTTAAGATTGCCCTGTATTTGGCTCCATCCATTTTCCCATCAACTCTGACCAGCTTCCCTGTCCCTGCTGAAAAAAAAGCATCCCCACAACATGATGCTGACACCACCATGTTTCACGGTGGGGATGGTGTGTTCAGGGTGATGTGCAGTGTTAGATTTCCGTCACACATAGCGTTTTGCTTTTAGGCCAAAAAGTTCAATTTTGGTCTCATCTGACCAAAGCACCTTCTTCCACATGTTTGCTGTGTCCCCCACATGGCTTACCCCACAAACTGCAAACTTCTTATGGCATTCTTTCAACAACTTCTTGCCACTCTTCCATAAAGGCCAGATTTGTGGAGTGCACGTCTAATAGTTGTTCTGTGGACAGATTCTCCCACCTGAGCTGTGGATCTCTGCAGCTCCTCCAGAGTTACCATGAGTCTCTTGGCTGCTTCTCTGATTAATGCTCTCCTTGCCTGGCCTGGCGATTTAGGTGGACGGCCATGTCTTGGTAGGTTTGCAGTTGCGCCATAATCTTTCCATTTTCGAATGATGCATTGAACAGTGCTCTGTGAGATGTTCAAAGCTTGGGATATTTGTTTTATAACCTAACCCTGCTTTAAACTTCTCCACAACTTTATCCCTGACCTGTCTGGTGTGTTCCTTGGCCTTCATGATGCTGTTTGTTCACTAAGCTTCTATAACAAACCTCTGAGGGCCTTCACAGAACAGCTGCATTTATACAGAGATTAAATGACACACAGGTGGACTCTATTTACAAATTAGGTGACTTCTGAAGGCAATTGGTTCCATTAGATTTTAGTTAGAGATATCAGAGTAAAGGGGGCTGAATACAAATGCATGCCACACTATTCTGATGTTTATTTGTAAAAAAATTTTGAAAACCATTTATCGTTTTCCTTCCTCTTCACAATTATGTGCCACTTTGTGTTGGTCTATCACATAAAATACCTATAAAATACATTCACGATTTTGGTTGCAACATGACAAAATGTGGAACATTTCAAGAGGTATGAATCATTTTTCAAGGCACTGTATGTGGCTAAATAAACAGATTTGAAAGCAAACCTGTTATAAAAAGAAATATAAAAACTACCTTTGTTTACCTCCCCTTCTGAAAATGCTAGCTACAGATAGGGCAGTCTGACTAAGGCCTGGTTCACACCTATGAATTTTTCAGCTGATTTTCAGTGTTGCAGAAAAGCACTACAGTCCATTTAACATGATTTTCTATGGGTTACGTTCACTTCTGTGCAGTTTCAACCAGTGCGTTATATGGAAAGGGTCAGGGATGTTTTTGGTTCCATATACCTCAATGAAAATGCAGCAGAAACGCATCAAAAATGCAGTACTTGCGTTTTATTTACGTGTTTTTGTTGGTTTCTCCAACATGACAACAGATACCTCCCAAAAGTGTAAAACGCATCAAAAATGCATTAAAAAATGTGTCAATAGTGTGTGTCAAAAAAACACAATTTACACTGGGAAAATGCATCAAATGCAACCTGCATAGGTGTGAACCAGACCTCAGGCTCCTTTCACACTGGGTGGATTCCATTCCGATCAGCAGGGGATCTATGAGCTGATCCCCTGCTGATTGGAATGGAATCCACCCAGTGTGAAAGGAGCCTGAGGTCTGGTTCACACCTATGCAGGTTGCATTTGATGCATTTTCCCAGTGTAAATTGTGTTTTTTTGACACACACTATTGACACATTTTTTAATGCATTTTTGATGCGTTTTACACTTTTTTTACACAGAGCAGAGCTGGCAGATGACACATTGGTGTTAGCTTAGTATCTGCAGAGTGGACATGGACTATTTTTTTTAATGGACCGAATCGAACCTAGAGGTAGGAGGGTTTAAATTAGAGGTCGACCGATATATCGGCTGGCCGATATTTGGCGTTTTTTATTTAATCGGCATTGGCCGATTGTGCTGATAAAAAAGGCCGATTATAACTTCAGCGTGACTTGCAAATGACTTCTGTAATATTAGTCAATGCAAGTTGCCTGAAGTCTTCTGTGAAGGGACTTCTCTCCTCTGGGCAGCCTGCCAAATCTGATAAAAAGAACCTGAAGAGATACAATGTTTACAATAGACTGAATTCTGTGTGTAGAAGCTCTCAGTTTAACCATTTAAAGAAATCTTTTCTGACACTTGTTGCTTACAAGTAAAAATCCTGTATTCTCTGCTAGAAAATCACTTCAAACCCCCAAACATTATATATATATATTTTTTTTAGCAGAGACCCTAGGGAATAAAATAGCGGTTGTTGCAATATTTTATGTCACACGGTATTTGCGCAGCGGTCTTTTAAACGCAATTTAAAAAAAAAACAATGCACTAATGAATTAAAAAAAAAAACTAAGCAGTAAAGTTAGCCCATTTTTTTCGTCCAAAAGTTTTGATTACCTGTTTTTGTGTATTTAATATTTAAGATATAGTTTTTTTTTTTTCTAAATTATAAATACAAGTGTACTGATTGGAGGTTTGTTTTGTTTAATAAATGTTTAAATGTAAAAAAAATTCTGTATCACTTATTACCCAATGTCATCCTTTCTAAACTACTGCCATAGGGGTTATCTATAAGGATATACATGCCTCCTGCATGTATCTTTACCTGTCAAATGTCTCCCCTCTGTCTGTTATTAGACCCGAAAAACTGCATATTCTGTGGGTGGGTCTGTTGTCTGGAGCTCGGTGGGTGGAGTCGTGATGTCAGTAGACTCCCCGCCCACCTCTACACTCCCCTTGTCAATATGCATTTTCTCCTGTGTATTTCTTACACTGAACTTCTGCTATGATCTCTAACATCCAGTGAAAAGACAGGAAAGTAACCACATGACTTCAGCATGCCAGATCATGTTGAGGTGTGGAACAGCCAATCCTTGCAGAGCTGCTGAAGAAAGGAGTGGGGGAGGGAATTAAAAAATCATGCCTGTGTCTTAGGCTGTCACTCACAGCAAGGGGGAGTATTTGACAAAGTTTCTCAGTTTGTCAAGATTTTTCTCACTGAACAATAAAAGAGGATTGCTCAGAGATGGATTAACTCTGTGTGGCAATACTGGGCTCAAATGACAGGAAATCTTATACTCTACAGTGTGATTTAAAAAAAAAAAAATTTCGGGTTTACATCCACTTTAAGGTTACACACTGGAGCAGGCATGCGTTGACGGTAAAACACTGCTAGTTTTAGTGGCGCTTTATCGTCATTTTAGCGGCGCCATTTGGCTGCTAGCGGGGCGCTTATAACCCAGCTAGCGGCCCAGGAAGGGGTTAAATGCGCCGCTGCCGAAACGCTTTGCAGGTGCTTCGGCAGCGGTGTGCATTCATTTCAATGGGCAGGAGTGGTGAAGCAGCGGTATGCACCGCTCCAAAGATGCTGCTTGCAGGACTTTTTTTTTTTTTTAACATCCTGCCAGCGCATCGCCTCAGTGTGAAAGCACTCAGGCTTTCACACTGAGACTGCAGGGGAGCCGTTTTGCAGGCACTTTACAGCCGCTATTTTTAGCCCAAAAGCACCTGAAAAACGCCCCAGTGTGAAAGGGGTATGCTAGATTTTATGAGATGAAGGGAAGAAAAAAAAAAATTGGCCTAACACATTGGCCCAAAAAAATCGGCATCATATATCGGCCATTGGCCACCGCGATTTCTAAATATCGGCATCGGCCAGAGAAAAACCCATATCGGTCGACCTCTAGTTTAAATGGACACAAATCCGCTTCCACTCACCTGTCCATAGGGATAAATGGACACACCGATCAGGTCCGCCTGAAAAACTAACAGGCAGACCTGACTGGAGCGGCAGTGTAAAAGGGGCATCAAACTGAACTCTGGGAACTAGACAAAACTCCACCCTTGCAGTGCCTCATTTAGTTTAGAGATGCAGGAATAAGATGTATTACTTATCATATCCCTTGTTCTGGCAGGCCTCAGTGCTGTCCTCAAGCTTTGGAAGGGCTGTGGCCAATCCCTGTGGTGTCATCACATACAATCACATACAATGCGGGGCTATTAATTCTGCACTATATGTGAGGAGGTGAACTTGCAACCAGGACCCTAAGCTGATTGGAGAGGCATCAGCACTGGACTGGTTGCTTGGAAGGAAAAAGCCTGGTGAAGCCAGGAATAAGGTATGTATTTTACACCTTATCCCTGCACCCTTGCACCAAATGAGCATTTAACCCTTGCAGTGTGGAGGAGTTCCAATGCCAGGGTAGATTTTCTCTAATTCATGCAGTTTAGTTTTAAGTGAAATGAAAACTATTCCTAAGTATTCTGAAAATGTGTGCAGATAGGTTTAGTTAAAGTGGATGTAAACCCAATGTCATCCTTTCTAAACTACTGCCATAGGGGTTATCTATAAGGATATACATGTCTCCTGCATGTATCTTTACCTGTCAAATGTCTCCCCTCTGTCTGTTATTAGACCCGAAAAACGGCATATTCTGTGGGTGGGTCTGTTGTCTGGAGCTCGGTGGGTGGAGTCGTGATGTCAGTAGACTCCCCGCCCACCTCTACACTCCCCTTGTCAATATGCATTTTCTCCTGTGTATTTCTTACACTGAACTTCTGCTATGATCTCTAACATCCAGTGAAAAGACAGGAAAGTAACCACATGACTTCACCATGCCAAACCATGCTGAGGTGTGGAACAGCCAATCCTTGTGGAGCTGCTGAAGAAAGGAGTGGGGGAGGGAATTAAAAAATAATGCATGTCTTAGGCTAGTGCACGAGATATGTAAATCACCTGTCACTCACAGCAAAGGGGGAGGATTTGACAAAGTTTTTCTGTTTGTCAAGATTTATCTCACTGTACAAAAAAAAGAGGATTGCTCAGAGCTGGATTAACTCTTTGTGGCAAGACTGGGCTCAAATGATAGGAAATCTTATACTCTACATTATGACATAAAAAAATATAAATAAAATTTGTGTTTACATCCACTTTAACCACTTGAGGTCCAGGCCATAGCCGAATGACGGCTACAGCGCGGACCTCAATCTCCGGGAGGACGTCATATGACGTCCTCCCCTATGCACGCGCACCGCGCGCACCCTGCAGGGCGCGCGGTGTGCGCGCTGTGATCACCGAGTGCCGGCCCCTTACCATGTGATCAGCTGTCAGCCAATGACAGCTGGTCACATGATGTAAACAAAAGCTCGGTGATCGGAAAAGAAAAAAAAGCCGATCACCGGCTCATGTCAAAGGGACATCGGTCCCGAAGAGGAAGGAGGCACAGATGCCTCATCTGTGCCTCCAAGTGCCATCTGCCAGTGCCCACAAGTGCCACCTATTAAAACCCACAAGTGCCACCTATTAAAACCCACAAGTGCCACCTATTAAAGCCCACAAGTGCCACCTATCAATGCCCACAAGTGCCACCTATTAGTGCCACCTAGCAGTGCTGCCATCAGTCAGTGCCCAATCAGTGCCCAACACTGCCATCCATCAGTGCCCATAACCGCCACCCATCAGTGCCCATCACTGCCACCTATCGGTGCCCATCAGTGCCGCCCCATCAGCGTACATCAACGAAGGAGAAAAATTAACTGTTTGCAAAAATTGATAACAAAATATAAAAAAAAATATAATTTTTTTTCAAAAATTCTGTCTTTTAAAATTTTTTTAACAAAAAATAAAAACCGTAGAGGTGATCAAATACCATCAAAAGAAAGCTCTATTTGTGGGAAAAAAATGATAAAAATTTCATTTGGGTACCGTGTTGTATGACCGCGCAATTGTCATTCAAAGTGCGACAGCGCTGAAAGCTGAAAATTGGTCTGGACAGGAGGGGGGTTTAAGTGCCCAGTAAGCAAGTGGTTAAGGAAATGAGGTTACAAAGAAAGGGCATTTTAAAGCTCTTACTCAGCTTGGCTGCAATCACTGAAAATTTTAAATTTGAATAAAACTAGATAGATTTTCTAATCTCGGTAATGTTGCACATTTTATCAATAGCATTGGCGGTTCTCCAAGTGATTTTACTTGTTCCATAGAGATGCTATTTTTACCTGGTTCACTTTCCAAACACTGCACTGTATAGTTGATGGGAACAAAATACTATGTCATAATATAAAACACACCTTCCTTCTCCTCATCCTGGCTCTTCTCCAAAGTCCCACCCCTGCTGGGCAGGCTTAGACCAGCTAGGAGGGACTTGAGCATTGTAAGATCATTGTTCTCTGATGACAAAGCACTGGAAATTAATTGAGAGGAGATAGATGAACATAGAGAAAACATTGTACAATTCCTATAAAAAACATGCACCAGTGTTAGATAATGTCAGTTTAATAATGGTTTGTGTAGGTGTATCTTATTTTGTGCAATGACTATAAAAGTTATGAAAACTAAAACATCCTCTATGATTAACAATAGCGGAGCACGCAGACTCAAAACACCATAGTCTGGGCACCAGGGAAGACTTTTACCCTTCTATCATCTGTGCTTTTACTGTGCCTCATGAGGTAGACGGGATAAGAGGACAATGGAAAGTCTGTGACTAGACATTCATGGTTCCATGTTAGACTTGGTTAGCATTAAAAACACATTCACAAAATGTGATGAACAACAACTATAACATTTTAGATTTAAAAGCTGACCATCAACAGATTGCTGCACCTGTTTATTACTGAGAAATGTTGTCAAATCAAAATACTGCTTACAGCACATGGTACTTCATAGACCAGCCATTCTCAACCAGGGTTCCATGCAATCCTAGGGTTCCTAAATTTATGTTTGACTGGTGTCTACATAGATTCAGGTATAGCGCTTAGCAGAGCCAATGGCATAACATCAATGGTCTTCTTTGCTGTCTACAAGGGTGGCATATGGACCACTGTAAGAGGTGCATGCTTTCTAATAACCATCGATTTAAGGTGTATTCTTACCACTGACCCCTAATTAATGCATTTTAGCAGGGGTTCCCTGAGAATTGAAATGTACTTTATATTTCAAAGCCCGGTATAGACAATGGAAAATAATCTTTGATAATTTGCATACAATATCATATTAATACTCTGTTAAAAAAATGTAGTTGAATGGAAACGTCATCTGTAAAATTGTCCTTGGCTATGCTTAGTCTAAAGCTGGCCAAAGACTATATAGTACAACCCCCTACAATCCCCTTTAGCTTTACCAAAACTTTGTAACATAACAACCATCCCTGGGCACTGAAGCATTTTCTGAAAAATATATATTTTTTTTGTTCACGGAATGAACGCTTGGGATGTTTTGCATGGGATGTTTTAAGGAGAATTATGAAGAGTAGTCTCTGTTTGCACTATATTACGCAGAACCAACACTCATTATTTGGGCTTTTTTTGTATATTGATGTACGAGTTTTCAAATCATTTCAGACTTATATGCTGAATGTTTTAATCTTTTTACTGCATATATGATTCACAAACAGGAACTTGTGATATTTATAGAGAGAAGTATCGTTTTTTGTAATTTGTAGGATTGGTTGCTAAGGTTTTTTTTTGTTTTTTTTTTAAAGGAACAGCGCACCATTTATAATATATTATTGTTAAATGTATAAGTATGTGGATATACTTGGAGTGGTAGCAGCAGTTCCACACAAACATATACACTTTTATTACACATCAAATTATATTTATTCACTTTGAGTTCATAAAATAGCAGCACACAAGTTCATTTAAAACTCATTTAGTAACACGTTGCCACCCTGGATATGGGTGTAACATGTTATGAAAGGTAATCTTATCCTTTAACAAGCAAAAAGTTATATACACGGAATAAAATACGGGAGTTGTTTTACCACCCATGGGATTGGGATTTGTATTTCTGCCCATCTGGTTCTGACATTTACACAATTTCTCTGCTGCAGTTAAGTAACATTTATGGGTTCTTTTTCCTCACCCCAGCTTGAGACTGGACAATCAAAGGAGAAGCAGCACACTGATGAGTTCATCTATCTGTCACCTTATTCCTATCAGCATGTTAGCTGTACTACAGCATGACTGGTTGAGTCTTTGTAATGCTTCTCCCTGCCCCTGGGTGAGCCCTGCTTTACAGGGACTGTAAGACCATGTGTAATCTTACACTGTTTGAACTATAAAAAAAAAAATTAAGGATTTACTAATACAGAACTGCATCAATTTTTTGTTTTTTTAAAATCTACCTCAAGTTCGTCTTTAAAGAATCTTTAAATCCATAATGAAAGGAGTAGTGACACTGTAACCCAATGAACTCTCAGGTCTTTATAACAAAGCAAACAGTTTGAATGCTATGACTATTTCTATACCAAGGGGTCGCGTTTATTAAAAAAACAAATTAATAAAACACAATGATATAGCACACTCTAGTTTTTAGGGAACTACTGACATTTCTGCTGCAAACGTTTAACACAAATGGCTCATAGTAAAAGTAATTATATATGCTACCAGGACACTATAGATGTTTTTAAATCACTTATATAGATGTATTTAAATCACTTACTGTAGGGGATCAGAATGCTTCTGTAGGAAGGACACAGCTGCCTGAGCATCACATGTGATGTACTTGTGGATGAACTGCACAAATTTACTGATGAAGGAAGCCAGCTGCCTGGAATACTTTCTGTAATTCTAAACACAAGCAGAACAGCAGTTAGGCTAAGATGACCTACAGCTGTAAACATATAAATAAATTTGTTTCAGCATTTTTTCTAGCTGCCCAAGATACAACTGTGCTATAAAATATATTTTAAGTTCTTTAAATATTTTAAACTTAAACGAACATCTCATTTAACTCTATGCACAACCACATGTTGTGACACAGAGAAATGGGCTGTGCATTGCTTTGCTTAGATATGCAGACATGCTACATTTTTATGCTTGTCTAGTGGGAACAAGGCATCTATAGAACAGTTGTTCTGAATGTTCTTGCATTAAGCCTGTGTTAATCAACACAGCTCAGTGTATCTGGGATGAACAAAGTCCTAATAATGTAATTCTGTCAGTTATATCAAGTAGAGATACCTTGTATACATTGGATAACCCTAAAATGACTTCTGTGCACCTGAGAATCTCCTAAATCCAAAGTGTACACTGAAAGTTTTTCTTGACTTTGAGCCAACTTTCAGCATTTAAAAGTCGAATGTAAAAACCCCAGTGGCCAGGGATGGCTCTGAAATTGGAATGCTTAATTTGCGGGGAATAAAGCTTAATTCAAAGCCAGACAGAAGCATGGGCCCTTTATGTATTTTGCACCCGGGATCATAAAAGGCTCTACTATAGGAGTTTGGATAAATCTATACCGCACTATACTATATAAACCATATTATCGCAGACTCACGATCTTCTCTGATAACCTCAGGTGCTGGCAGGTCCATAATTGCTGCCATCTTTTCTAGCACTGAGCTAAACAAGTACAATGCAATGTGCGTGTGCGTGTCCACAAAATAAAAGCAGCCCAAAATTCTCAACTACAGCAATTGTTTTATTTAACGACTTTAGTTATGCTTTAAAGTTCACCTTTTTTCCCCCTAAATTCCAGCTCTCCTATGTACCAGTATAGCATTAAAGCGTTTGTTAACCCCCCCCCCCCCCCCCCAAAAAAAAATGGATCCTGTTCCATTAAAGCGTGTTATACAGTTCTTCTGCTGTGTCATTTGGTCCCCTGTAACACCTGAAATACCTGGCTGATCCTGCCATTTTCTACCCTCCCCCCTGTAAACTGACCATGATAATCAGGGCTGATGAGCCCAGACACCGTGGTCAGAGTACATGCCTCTTTCACCTGCAGCTTGCTCTCCTGTGTCTCCCTTGGTCCTCCTCTGCCTGTCAGCTCCCCCATCCCTCATCCACCTAACCTGCTCTAAATATAACAGCGTTTTTCTTCTATAGTTCCCGCTGATATATAACACTAAGCTCCCCAGTGCATGTCATTTATAAAAATATGCTGTATAACAGCTTACTTCTGAGTGCCAATCGTGACTGCCCGCCGGTCTCCTCCTCTCCTCAATTCAGTTGATGTCAGCGGAGGGGTTTCCCAGCACCTCCCCCTGCATCTATCGCATAGGGAGAGGAGACCAGTGGGAAGTCAGCTGAGCACCAAACGGCACTTTGAAGTAAGCTATTATACATATTTTTATAAATGACATCCACTGGGGAGCTTAGTGTTATATATCAGCAGGAAATATAGCAGAAAACGTTTTACCTTAACAAACACTTTAATGCTGTATTGGTACATAGGGAAGCTGGAGGTTAGAAGAAAAAAAAAAAAAAAGGTGAACTTAGCCTTTAAAGGGCACACATTAAAAATCCTCTAAATCCACCATAACTTGCTTCCTTTTACTCACCCTTTACAATACTGTTTCCTGCTAAAAGACACATGCACTTTAACGGAATTATTCACATCTGTCCCTGAGCAGTGGGTATCTTTTTTTTACCTGTAGAAGTTTGATGAAGGACAGAAGGCAGTCCCAGAGGGCTTCCTGATGCTCACTATGGAATACCTGGGGCTGCAGGAGCTCCAGAATACCCAAAACATGAGTGAAGAATGTAAGATGATTCTGTTGACGAAATTCATGGAAATTCAAATGCACACGACCATGGAGTAAAGCTGCTATCATCGGCAAGTGTCTGGAATGGAAAATTTGAATCGGTTTATATAACTTCTATAGGCAGGGATTATGCCCCAGTTAGAACATTCAGAAACAGGCAATCCCCTTCAATATGGAGAACATACAATGTTTAATATACATTAGGCTGAATTCATAAAGCTTTGTTAAGGATAATGATATTTTAGTTATGCGATTGTAATTTTCAAATCTCATTGGACCCCAACTGGAAAACTAGGCACTATTTTGAAAATAAGGATCCTTATCTTGGTACGTTAGGTTAACTCTTGATTCACATCTATGCAACAAGGCAATGTTTGTGCAAAGATGCACCAAATTTTGCATTTTGCGCATGCGCTTGACATGCTTCACTTTGGGTAGTTCATTCATTCATAGGCTGCCCAATGCACAGAAAATGCACGGAGGAAGTGTATATACTTTTTTTTAAAAGCATCCTGCCAAAAAGCATGGCAATAATTTGCAGTGCATCATGGTGCACTAAAACACTTTAGCAAGATGCATTAGGGTGCCATTAGGAAAGTATTGTATGGCACTGCAGCGTACCTACCATAAAAACACACACACAATTTTGTGCATGTTCCCCTGACATACAGATGTGAACAGAGACTAATTAAGTAGTTATTCTTTATGATCACAACTAAAAATAACTTTTGGAACACAAGTAGAATGTGGCAGCATCTTGTAGCAATCAGCCAGCCATGATTGGAGCACTCATGTGAGATTGATCACTACTACATACTACTTGTGTAGCTTACTCTGTTCCATTTTTTTTTTTTCTAGCTAACACACACTTCTAGTATTACAACACAGTGACTACAAAACTGCTGTGTAGTTCTAGCTTTAAAGTATATGTGAACCCTCACCTGGTAAAACAGGCCATGCAGTTTAAAGGAGTTGTAAAGGCTCAAGGTTTTTGATCTTAATGCCATCCGGGACACAGCAGTGGCGCCATTGGCTCCCGCAACTGTCAATCAGGGAAGAGAGGGGGCGGGCCCGGTCAGGGCTCCGTGTCTGAATGGAAACACAGAGCTCTGACTCAGCTCGGGTGCCCCCCATAGAGAGCTGCTGGCTGAGGGGGCACTTGATAGGAGGGAGGGGTCAGGAGCAGCAAAGAGGGACCCGAGAAGAGGAGGATCCGGGCTGCTCTGTGCAAAACCAACTGCATAGAGAAGGTAAGTATAACATGTTTGTTATTTTTTTTTTTAACAAACCTTTACAATCACTTTAAAATAGAAATGAATGGCAAAACGTTCATTACGGTAAAAATGAATACATATGAATACATATTTAAAAGAATGTATAAAAGAATGTATAAATGTATTTTTTAAATTTTTTTATTAAGTGATCACATAATCTCTGTTCTCAGCTGCATAAGGGGCTAGGAGAGGTGCAGTTGCAGAAACAGCAATTCACTGATCTTTCCAGTGAAGAGCTGTGCAGGAGTGCTTGTCCGCACAAGTTTGACCATTGGAGGTCCCTCCACTTGCCTCTGGGATGGTGCCGGTGAGGGACCCCTAAAGGATGTTGGAGACAAAGTACTGTGGACTTTAGTTCTGCTTTAAGCTCTAGAGCAACTTTCTTTAATTCAGCTGTGGGTCTATAAATAGATTTATTAATATTATACAAAATTTATACATGCATTTCTTATTGACCACCAAAGTTTTCATTTTCTAGTGTGGTCTTCTAGGAGATATTTAAATTTTAGGAACTCCAGCCTAGATCTAACGAAGCTTTAAATGGCTCCCATCCCCCTTCTAACTCCTACTCTAACTACATTGTAAAGGGAAGATAGGTATACTTGCCTATTCTAAGGCTGCTTCAGTCTGGTCATGTGATCTTCCTATTGGCTGGCATCAGGGAAGAGGAGAGAGCCCAACAACAGATGTACTGCTTGGTCAGTGATGTCATACACAGGCTTACTATGGGGCATCTGTTGTCAGCTGTCCCTCCTCTACACTGAAGCAACTCACTGGGAGCCAATCACATGACCAGACCGGGGCGCCCTGAGAATAGGTAAGTATAAGCATCTTCCTTCTAAAGAGTATTCAGAATAATAGTGAAAGGGGGGGGGGGGGGGGTAAAATGTGTTAGATCAAGGCTGGAATTCCAGTGAAAGCAGACAATGCATTGCACAGATGTGAACTAGCACCAGAAGGATTAGAAAACCTGGCAGATTTTTAATGCTGTCTGCAAACCCATAAGAGGGATTCATCCTCTCTATTTGTCTCATGTACTATTATCAGCGAGAGTGAAAGTGAAAGAAAATCCCAAATTCTGGGTTGTGGTAACACAAGCTTTGGTGACCCTGGTGACAACCAGGAATTCCCTCACTTGGGAAGGATTTCCTCTCACATACTGTACTGGTTATAGGACAGGAAGCAAAGAAATCCCCAATGGAAATCAGATGGTTAAATAGAAATGACAGGGGTTAAAACCCTCTCATTCTGTTCAAAAGAAAAATAAAAGCTTTAGTTCTGCTGTAATTAATATCTTCTCCTTAGCTTCACTAAGAACGGTCAGATTAGACAATCTCCACTAAGCAGTACTGAATTCAGCATAAGCAGTGCTAACTAATACTATGCTCAGTTTTAGGCCTCATTCACATGGGCATACCTATCTGTACACTCGTACGAACAGGCTGCAGGCAGCCTGATCAAATTAATGACAGGCAGTCAGTGGCACAGATCTCCAAACACATCCATGCAGATCTGAAGCAAGGATGTGCACTCCAGGATGTGCTTGGAGATCCGTGCAGCCAGTCATTTTAGTGAGTAAGCTGTCTGCATGGAACACCTGTGGTTCCATGTGGGTGTAGACAACCCTTCGCATAGATGTATGAATAGGTATGCCCGTGTGAACGAGGCCTTAGACATAAACCTAAGCACTTGTAAAGAGCTCTCTTGTTGTGTTTACTAAATGCCTTTTGATCCTGCTATTTTCTGCTCATTCTGGGGCCTTCCTTAAAGCGGGGTTCCACCCAAATTTTGAACAATATCTGTATGTATTCTCTTCCTTGCCTAGATGCTGACATGCCGTTTAAAAAAAATTTAAATCGCCGTAATTACCTTTTATTTTTCTATTCTTCTTTGCACTTCCTGGTTCTCCTCCCGTGGGAGTAGGCGTGTTTCTAGCCTCTCCCAGACTCCTGGGAGCTAGTCTCAGGCTTCCCAGGATGCCACTGAGCACGTGCGGGAATGAGCGGTGAATGCTGGGAGCACAGCATTCACCACATCCAGGAAATAAATGCTTGTGGGCTTCAAATGCCCACAATGAAGATGGAAACCGCCTGCAGTGAATAATATAAGTTATTCTTTCCGACGAAATCTGACACAGGCGGACATATTACACACAATATGTGAGTATGTAATGCTGAGAAGAAAAGTTTGTGAATGAACTAAAAAAAAAAAAAAAAAAAAAAAAAAAAAAGATAGATAGGTGGACCCCCGCTTTAATAGGTTGACCACTGGCTCCAAATGCTGCAGGAGCACTGTCACCCTTCCATATCAATGACAGGCAGCTGTTCTTTCATTCAAACTGCAGCTATTATGACCATTTAGGGTACATGCACAAAGATGTTTCACGTATTTCCCAAATGGCGAAGTTTCATGGGAAATTACATTTAAAAAGAGCAAAAGCCCCCAGATGTAAACGTATGCATTGTGATCCTGAGTTCTATAAATGATCAATTTGTTTTTCTTCTTTTTTTTTTATCTAAAAAGTTTTATCATCATTTTGAGTACACCACTATTATACTTTTATTCAGGGAAGAACTCCTCCCCCTCACTTTGCTAATTTACACAGCTATTTAAACATTAAGGCATACATTAAGCAATTTTCTGCCTGGCAACCACAGGTTGCAGGAAAGATAATTGCTTGTTTCCCCTAGTGCTATCGTATTCTGCTGGCCAGAAGCCTTCAACACCACCAGCAGAACACAATGATAACTGCCAGTGGCTATAGCATATAAAAAAAAAAAAAAAATACTGACAGGCTGGTTGTAGTGAAGTCAATCAGTGAATTGAATTTAGTACAACCAGCCTGTTCCATAGATGAATGGAATCTCAGCCGGTCCCTGTTGAACTGGCCAAGATTCTATCCTTCTATGGTTGACTTTGCTTAAATGTTAAGTCCACCTTTTGCAAATAAATAATAAATGAACCTACACTTGCAAGAACAAAAAATGTGCTTTTTTTTTTTTTCTTTTGAATAGGAGCCTACAAAGCATTGAAACCGTGATTGGTGGATTGTGAGTCCAATCCACTGATTCCTCCAGACTCTTTCTGCTGCCACTTCAGTTACAGGGATGCAGGAACCGTGAATTGACTACAAGTTCAGTGACTGATGCACTTTTATTCCATTGATTACTACAAGTACCAATGCCATGGTGGCATACAGGACTAGATTAGATAATTCACAGACCTTTGTGAATGACGCACCTGTGGGAACAGGGAGAAGAACCCCATGATCCTGCAAGACTGGGGGGAAGGGCAGCTTGGCAACATGTTACATCCTACATATGGGTCTAACATGTAGCATGGTAGGAAAAGTGAAATTAGCCCTTAACTTTCAGTACAGGCACTCATGAGCCTCATAAGATCCATCACGTTATGTATTCAGTCATTGGCTAGCAAGTACATCAAACGCACATCAGCGATTAGCACTTCCGCTTAGCAGCACTGGGGTCATCGGTTCAAATCCCAATCATGACCCTACCTACACAGAGCTTGCATATTATCTGTGCTTGTGTGGGTTTCCTCTGGGTACTCCAGTTTCCTCCCACACTCCAAAGAGAGGCTGGTAGGTTAATTGGCCCTAGCATGTGTATGTATGAATGTGAATTGGGACCTTGGATTGTAAACTCCATGAGGGCAGGGACTGATGTGAATGTATAATATATATGTAAAGCGCTGTGTAAACTGACAGCGCTACATAAGTACCTGAATAGATAAAAATCAAATAAATCATACATTAAGTGCATTTATCTCTTTTTATGATACATACAGAGTCACACTCACTCTAGGTCCACATGCTAATTGCAATGGAAATATAATAAAAGGCACAGAACAGGTTCAGAGAATCTTTGCAGCAGCGTGTCGCTGATCAAGTGTGATTCTTCATTCTTTTTGAACATCTTCAACATAAATCAAAGTCTAGCTAAAAACTCTCCTTCCTGCTGTGGACGGAGACATTATTTACATATGCAGTTGCCAAGGGTCTGCACATGACTGGTATTCAGTATCGGAATGAGGAGTATCTGAGGGTAGGGATGTACCGATATATCAGTCGCCGAAAATTATCAGCCGAAAAAACACCATAAAAATGCACGTGATTTTACCCCGATTTTCATACGTCATGTGACTCAAAACAACACAGGTGCATTTTAGATGCATTTTTGCTGCGTTTTCAACAGAATGGCAACAGACAAGTGTGAAGACATACATAGAATTTAAAGGGATGCATTTTTCTTGAGATTTTCTCGCGCTTTTTTTAGTTGCAAAAATGTTTTAAAAACTATTAATGAAAAAGACGATTTCATATAAAAAATATATAAATAATTAACACAAGTTACAAGCATATATCTCTAATACTATTATTATTATTATTCATGATTCTTATTATTATCTATGGTTGCATAGGAATATTGCATATTATTTATTTATTCTAATAGCCAAAATGCAGCATTATTTCTGATTGAAGTATTTCAGAAAAAAAATATACTGCACTTTGGCCACAAGATGGAGACGACGATCATAAGAAAGAACAGTAGTAGAGAAAACATATGAAAAATTTGTGCAGCTTGGACGAAAGCTTGGGACATTCATCCAATGATAAATAGACCCTTTAATAAACAAAATAAAATTATGTTTACAGAGCACGCAGTTGAGGACAGAGCCTAGCTTGGTGGTTACAGTAAGGTACAGAACAATTGAAAAACATTCAAAATCTACAACTTGAATAATTCAGCACAACCACTATCCAGCACACTGGCTCCATCAATTCACTTGACCTGGGTACTCACTGTATAGAATCCACCCCACCTGAAGTGAGCAAACGCTAAATTTTTACAGCAAGAGTAATGCTCCAGCTCTCAGTAAAAGGTCATATTGCAGGAACACGCATATACAACCCCTGGCAAAAATTATGGAATCACCAGTCCCTGAGGATGTTCCTTCAGTTGTTTATTGTTGTAGAAAAAAAGCAGATCACAGACATGGCCAAAAACTAAAGGCATTTCAAATGGCAACTTTCTGGCTTTAAGAAACACTAAAAGAAATCAAGAAAAATAATTGTGGTGGCCAGTAACAGTTAGATTTATAGAACAAGCACAGGGAATAAATTATGGAATCACTCAATTCTGAGGAAAAAATTATGGAATCACCCTTTAAATTTTCATTACAAACACTAACACCTGCATCAGATTAAATCTGCTTGTTAGTATGTAGGTAAAGAGGGTAAATCATCACGCAGTGTTGCACAAGACTGTGGATGATTGGATGAAAGTCATATTCAGTGATGAATCTCGAATCTGCATTGGGCAAGGTGATGATGCTGGAACTTGAAGAAAACATGCAAATTTCCACAGTCAATTATGATATGGGGCTGCATGTCAGGTAAAGGCACTGGGGAGATGGCTGTCATTAAATCTTCAATAAATCACAGGTTTACATTGAAATTTTGGACACTTTTCTTATCCCATCTATTGAAAGGATGTTTGGGGATGATGAAATCATTTATCAAGATGATAATGCATCTTGCCATAGAGCAAAAACTGTGAAAAAATTCCCTGAAGAAAGACACATAAGGTCAATGTCATGGCCTGCAAACAGTCCGGATCTCAATCCAATTGAAAATCTGTGGTGGAAGTTAAAGAAAATGGTCCATGACAAGGCTCCAACCTGCAAAGATGATTTGGCAACAGCAATCAGAGAAGGCTGGAGCCAGATTGATGAAGAGTACTGTTTATCACTTATTAAGTCAATGCCTCAGAGACTGCAAGCAGTTATAAAAGCCAGAGGTGGTGCAACAAAGTACTAGTGTTGTGTTGGAGTGTTATTTTGTTTGTTTTTCATGATTCCATAATTTTTTCCTCAGAATTGAGTGATTCCATAATTTATTCCCTGTGCTTGTTCTATAAATCTAACTGTTACTGGCCACCACAATTATTTTTCTTGATTTCTTTTAGTGTTTCTTAACCACTTCCCGCCCGCCCTATAGCGGATTGACGTCCAGGAAGTGGTTGTGTTATCCTGACTGGACATCATATGACGTCCAGCAGGATAACATGCCGCAGCGCGCCCCCGGGGGTGCGCATCGCGGCGATCGGTGGAGCGGTGTGTCAGTCTGACACACCGCTACACTGATCTTGGTAAAAAGCCTCCAGCGGAGGCTCTTTACCACGTGATCAGCCGTGTCCAATCACGGCTGATCGCGCTGTCAATAGGAAGAGCCGTTGATCGGCTCTTCCTCACTCGCGTCTGACAGACGCAAGTAGAGGAGAGCCGATCGGCGGCTCTCCTGGCAGGGGGGGTCTGCGCTGATTGTTTATCAGCGCAGCCCCCCCTCAGATCACCCCACTGGACTACCAGGGATGCCACTAGGACCACCAGGGAAGGGGCAACGTGGATGGCCAGGTATGTACCCCATGGCCATCCACATGTGCCCAATCTGTGCCAATCAGTGCCCACAAATGGGCACTGATTGGCACTATTATACCATGATCTGCCCAGCAATGCCCAGATCTGCCCAGCAATGCTTTTTTCAGTGCCACCTGTCATTGCCCATCTGTGCCAACTGTCATTGCCCATCGGTGCCACCTGTCAGTGCCCATCTGTGCCCATCAGTGCCCACCTATCAGTGCCCATCAGTGCCACACATCAGTGCCACACATAAGTACCCATCAGTGCCACCCATATATACCAGTCAATGCCACCTACGAGTGCCCATCAGTGCCGCCTATGTGTGCCCATCGGTGCCACCTATGAGTGCCCATCAGTGCCGCATACCAGTGCCACCTATCAGTGCCCATCAGTGCCACCTATCAGTGCCCATCAGTGCCGCCTATCAGTGCCCATCATCAGTGCCACCTCATCGGTGCCCATCAGTGCCGCCGTATCAGTGCCCATCAGTGCCGCCGTATCAGTGCCCATTATTGAAGGAGAAAGCGTACTTATTTACAAAAAAATTTAACAGAAACAAAGAAAAACTTGTTTTTTTTCGAAATTTTCGGTCTTTTTTTATTTGTTGCGCAAAAAATAAAAACCGCAGAGGTGATCAAATACCACCAAAAGAAAGCTCTATTTGTGGGAACAAAATGATAAAAAATTTGTTTGGGTACAGTGTAGCATGATCGCGCAATTGTCATTCAAATTGCAACAGCGCTGAAAGGTGAAAATTGGGCTGGGCGGGAAGGTGTCTAAGTGCCTGGTATTGAAGTGGTTAAAGCCAGAAAGTTGCCATTTGAAATGCCTTTAGTTTTTGGCCATGTCTGTGATCTGCTTTTTTTCTACAACAATAAACAACTGAAGGAACATCCTCAGGGACTGGTAATTCCATAATTTTTGCCAGGGGTTGTAAATGACCTCTGTGCAGTGATCTCCTAGTTTCCACTGTCTAATCTCATGTTATAATGGGTTAATGTTACACTGTGCCCAACAGCAGGGTCAGTCTCTTATTATTAAAGTGGAACTAAACCCACCATTTTAAAGGTTTCCAAAAACAGTTACATCCAAGGCATGCTGTGAATGGTAACTGTTCTAGCTCTCTCAACAAAACAGTCAAGCAATTGATTGGCTGGTGTCATAACTGATCACATGTGCAGCACCAGGGCAACTGCAGATCAGAGGCTAAGATGGTTGCTTCATTGGCTGTAAAGGATGTGAGGGTTTAGATCTGCCTTCCTCACCTAAAAATATAGGACAGTTGGTCATCACCTAAAAATATGACCGTTGGAATACAGAGCCAGAGTGTTCAAACGAGTGCATGCTGGATGCTACAGTCAATAAAACTACAAACATTGAGAGACTTAATATAACATTAGTCCCGCAGAAATTTAAAGTGAAAAACTAGTACAGCAGCCCATTGAGAACTTGGAAGATCAGCACACATATTTACCAGAGACATGCATTGACTGGAGAAGGATGAATGGTGTTTGTAAATACATATACATGTAAATTTAACAGCTGCAGAAAACAGTATGTTTAGGGATTTAATAACATTTTGTTGAATATTTCTAATTTGAGCTTACTTAAAAAAAAAAAAATTAAAAAAAAATGGTGGTTTAGTTCCACTTCAAGATAAACAAAGAGTTACTAAAATTAGAACAGACAGCATCAGCTGAGTACAGAGTAACCGATCCACTCTAGCCTATTGAATAGCTAGAAGCTGATTGGTTGCTCTAGTCTTAGTAAACAGACTGATGACATCATAGTGCACGGCCAACTGACAATAAGCTGGGCTTCCAGCCAAGAATGATCAGTTAACCTCTGGAAGTGACAGGAAGCAGTTGCATCTCAACTTTCAGCTGTGTTTTATCAGTTTACCCCTGAAAAAGACTGGAAACAGTAATCATGCTGCTTCAGCAATATTTGGATCGCTTTATTGATGACCCCATGTGGGTGAGAGGGAACATTACGCAATGTTCTTTTAACCGCATAAACAGCTCGAAGCTGGATTATATGGGATTTTCGGGAATTGTTGCCGTGGCAATGCTATCAGTCAGCATTTTCATTGTCTTACTGCTGGTATTCTCAAAGATTCGAAAGGTGTGGAACTTTGGCTGTGTGGCCTGGGTGTATGATGCTGACAGCTCTCTGAACAGAACATACCAGATGCCCTATGGTGTCAACAAGGAACCTCATCAAGACCAGAGCTTTTTCTCATGGATCATGGCTGTATTACACTTGCAATATAGCGACATCTATAAGCGATGTGGTCAGGATGCCCGATATTATTTGTCCTTTCAAAGACACCTAATTTACTTTCTCGCTTTTGCCAGTATTATCTCGCCATGTGTACTGATACCTCTCAACATGACGGGGACTGCATCCACGGGAAAAGGACTTTTTATTAGTACAACAATGGCAAATATACGAGATCGAGATGAATTCTTGTGGCCCCATTATATAATTGGGGTCATTCTATCGGTTTGTATGATAGCCTTCATAAGAAAACACTCATCCTCCATACACCTTCAGGATGAGGATGATGATGAGGTAAAATACACTGTTTTTATTCATGGACTACCACATAATGCAGATGAGGAAACTATCATGAAGCACTTCAATGAAGCCTATCCTTCCTGTAAAGTGGAGAGAATTCATCTGTGCAGGGATGAATATCAAAATGAACTAAAAGACACCTGCCAGTCACATCTTGGATCAGCCTATGTGACATTTTCTAAGAACTCAATGGCCAACTTGATTCTTAAAGACTTTGACATTTTACATCACAGAAGACCCCAATCAAGTGTAAGTGGCCAGCTGAAAATCTCCCGCTGGTCTCTGTTTCATGCACACTACCCAGAAGACATATTATGGAGAAACATGTCTCTCTGTGGCTGGAAGTGGTGGGCCCGATTCCTGTGTATTAACGGAATGCTTTTTGCCCTGCTATTATACCTGACAACTCCAGAAATGATTGTCACTAATCTGGAGACGTGGCAAATAACAAAACCATTCTCTCTTTTGGATAGGGCTTTCAAATATTTCCCAGGTGTGTCGCTTTGGATATTTTCTGCAATACTTGAGGGCATGGTTCATTTTTCCACTCCATATGAGGCACATTGGTATAAATCTGCGGAGAACAGAATGATGATGTACAAAGTGTTCTCCTACCTGATTTTTATAGTCCTCATATCACCATCACTGGGCCTCAACAGCTTATATGCATTCTTCCAGTGGTTGTTTACAGAACTGCATGATCCTAATAACGTCGCCAGACTGGAATGTCTATTTTGGCCTAGCCGAGGAGCCGTTGTTATCCATTATGTGATCATTGCCACTTTTGTTGGCAATGCAAAGGACTTGGTGCGAATTCCAGAATTCCTATGGTATGTCGCACGCATGGCTTTTGCAAAATCCACCCCAGACAGACTACGCAAAATGCAGACTCAGGCTAATGATTTTTCATATGGAGAGACGTATGCCAATATACTGTGTGTTATCACAGTTGTTATGGCATATAGTAACATTTCCCCATTGGTGGTACCCTGTGGTTTACTTTACATGTTAGTAAAACATTTTATAGACTTAAACAACCTCTATTATGTGCATCTTCCAACCAAACAGGACAGAAGTGTACATGATGCCGCAGTGGGATTGTCCATGGCAGCTCCAATCTTCTGCCTAATGTGGCAGTTCTTCTTCTGTGTCCTGCGGAGAGGTTGGATTCCGCTGACTGTAATCCAGGCAGCTGTTCTGCTCATTTTGATCATGTATTCCCTGATTAAAGCTTTAAGTGGTGTTCTCAATTCCAGCGCATGCTTGTATAAGACCAAGGAATCAAATCTAGCACCACAGACTAGCATAAGCAGAGGGGATGTTTCTCAGAAGTCACCTGTGTACTGCCCAAGTGTCGTCATAAACATTGAGATGGAAGAGGAGCAACAGAACAGAAATGCAAGTGAACCACAGGGGGATTTGTGCAACTTCTATAAGAACTATCCTTAAAAAATGGAAGCAAAAGACTTGCTCCGTGAGCTCTGAATACAACTAATGGGACCATGAAACACTGGTTGAAATGTTAGTAGGAACAATCCTTGAAGATGGTAGCCGATTACAGTGCAAGATCAGAACAAGGACAAAAAAAATATAGCAGTGATACACAATCTTTCCCAGAAAACTTAGAGTCCTGGGACCATGGAGGATCAAGTACAAAGAGCGTGTGAGGAGAGAAAAGACAGAAAAGGAAGAGGGACGGCAGAGAGAGGGATGGGAGAGAGTGGGGGAGTGGGGGAGAGGGAGAGAGGGAGAGAGGGAGAGGGGGGAGTGATAGAGGGAAGGGGGAGGGAGAGAGAGAAGGGGAGGGGGAGGGAGAGAGAGAAGGGGAGGGGGAGGGAGAGAGAGAAGGGGAGAGAGAGAGAGAGAGAGAGAAGGGGAGAGAGAGAAAGGGAGGGGGAAGAGAGAGAGAGAGAGGGGGAAGAGAGAGAGAGAGAGGGGAGAATGATAGAGGGGAGGGGGAGGGAGATTGAGTGGAGGGGGGGAGAGAGATTGAGTGGAGGGGGGGAGAGAGATTGAGGGGAGGGGGGGAGAGAGATTGAGGGGAGGGGGGGAGAGAGATTGAAGGGAGGGGGGGAGAGAGATTGAGGGGAGGGGGGAGAGAGATTGAGGGGAGGGGGGGAGGAGATTGAGGGGAGGGGGGAGGAGATTGAGGGGAGGGGGGGAGAGAGATTGAGGGGAGGGGGGGAGAGAGATTGAGGGGAGGGGGGGGAGAGAGATTGAGGGGAGGGGGGGAGAGAGATTGAGGGGAGGGGGGGAGGGAGATTGAGGGGAGGGGGGGGAGAGAGATTGAGGGGAGGGGGGGGGAGAGAGATTGAGGGGAGGGGGGGGAGAGAGATTGAGGGGAGGGGGAGAGAGAGAGGGCGAGGGTGGGAGAGAGGAGAGATGAGAGAGAGAGGAGAGAGATGAGAGATGAGTGTGTGAGAGAGAGGAGAGATGAGCGTGTGGAGATGAGTGTGTGAGAGAGAGGAGAGATGAGTGTGTGAGAGAGAGGAGAGATGAGTATGTGAGAGAGAGGAGAGATGAGTATGTGAGAAAGAGAGAGGGAATTGGGGGTAAAGGAGATTGTGGAGACAGAAAAGCATAGACGGATTAAAGCGGTTGTATGGCTCCTGAACATCAGCCACCAATCAATCATCATTATCATAGTAACAGCAATCAAAGTGTGTAAAACAAAAACAAAATTAATGATAAGACACTTTCCACAATCCAGGCAGCTGTTCTGCTCATTTTGATCATGTATTCCCTGATCAAAGCTTTAAGTAAAAAAAAAAAAACAGTAAAGTTAGTCCAATATTTTTGCATAACGTGAAAGATAAATTTACGCCGAGTAAATAGATACCTAACATGTCACGCTTCAAAATTGCACACGCTCGTGGAATGGTGCCAAACTTCGGTACTTAAAAATCCCCATAGGCTTTAAAATTTTTTACTAGTTACATGTTTTGAGTTACAGAGGATGTCTAGGGCTACAATTATTGCTCTCGTTCTAATGTAAGCGGCAATACTTCACATGTGTGGTTTGAACACCGTTTTCATATGTGTTCGCTTCTGCGTGCGAGCACACAGGGACAGGGGCGCTTTAATTTTTTTTTTTTTATTGTTAATTTTACTTTTTTTTTTTTTTGCTTGACACTTAAAAAAAAAAAAAAAAATTTGATCACTTTTATTGCTATTACAAGGAATGTAAATATCCCTTGTAATAGGAATATGGCATGATCGGTCCTCTTTACAGTGAGATATGGGGTCAATAAGACCCCACATCTCACCTCTAGGCTGGAAAGCTGTTTGAATGCAGAGGCCGGGCGTGACGTCATAACATCATGCCCGGCCTCCGAACAATCATAGAGACTCCGGCGACCATCTGGTCCACCAGAAATCTCTAAGGTAAACATCCGGGACCGGCGGATCCTGTCTCCATCTCGCCGATGGAAGCAGTGTGTCGGTAGAAGCACCGGAGGGTGGCGGGAGGAAGGGGACGTCCCCTCTCGCCACCCGTAAGAACGATCAAGCGGTGGAACAGCCGCTATGATCATTCTTATGGTGTAGGGAATCGCCGGCTGAAAAAGCCGATATCTGAACGATGTCTGTAGCTAAAGGCATCATTCAGATATACCTGCACAAAGTCAAGGACTTCATATGACGGCCGGCAGGCGGGAAGTGGTTAAATACTGTCACCAGTCAGTGTCCCTGATCACCGACACACCAGTTTGTGGATTCTATAACTTTCCTACAGACTAAATAAACACTGATTTGGGTAATTTTCACCAAAGAAACGTAGCAGAATACAGTTTTGCCTAAATTTATGAAAAAATACTTTTTTTCAAAATTTGTTTATCAAAGAAAGAAAAAAAAAAAGTGGTGTTGATAAAATACCACAAAAGAAAGATCTATTTGTGTGGAATATTAAAACATTTCATATGCGTACAGTGTTGCATGACCACGCAATTGTAATTCAAAGTGTGACAGCGCTGAGAGCTGAAAATTGGCTTGGGCAGCAATGGGGTGAAAGTGCCGGTATTGAAGTGGTTAATACTGCACTTGCCCATGGAATGGCAATAAACAATGGAACATTAAATTATCCATAGATGATACTTTAAAAGCCTTTACAGGCTACCAGTTTAGAGTTATGCAGGAGGTCTGGTGCTATTATCATTGTACTCACTGTGACATTCACAGCATTATCTCACATCTGTGGTGTGATTGCCGTTTACATATGTGTGTGGGATTTATGTAGGTTTCGCATTTTTGCATGAGCATGGGGGACGGGGTACTTCAAACTTTTTTTCTTAATTTTATAAAAAAAATTTGACGGCCCCTTTTTTGATCAACTTTATTGCATGGGAGCATGAGTCATGGCAGGAAAAAATACACTTTACCACTTAAAGAGGAGGGCCCATTTAAAAAAAAAAAAAAATTAAAAGTCAGCAGCTACAAATACTGCAGCTGTTGACTTTTAATTGGACACTTACCTGTCCCAGGGTCCAGCGATGCGGGGATCGAAGCCCCGCTCATCTCCCCCTCCGTTTGGTGGCGCCGGCATTGCAACTGTGGGCGCTGGGCTGTGGCTTCACAGCTGGGCACCCACTCCGCATGCGCGAGCGGCGCCACGATTGGCCGCTCAGTCACCTGGGACCTGTAATGGGTCCCAGATGATTGACAAGAGGGAGGGAGCAGAGCTGAGCCCTTCCTGTGCCGAGGGGGAATTGATGTCACCAGCCCAGGCACTGAAAGAGGCAGACTATGAGGGACCCCCTAGCAACAGGCATATAGAGGTGAGTTAAAAAAAAAAAATTCCAAATATTTTTTTTTATTTTTTTTTTTTTTTAGGAATTTTCATGGATTTTTTTTTTTTTGGGTGGAACACCACTTTAAGGACCAAGCCTATTTTTGACACTTGTTGTTTACAAGTTAATTATTAATTATTATTTTTTTTGCTAGAAAATTAGTTACGCTTACCGGTAACGTCTTTTCCAGTAGTCTTTAAGGACAGCCACAATGAGAGACCGTGAAAACTTAAATTTCCACCTCCCCCTGCCAGCCTCAGTTTTTTCAAGAGCACCTCCAGTCAGCTGGGGAGACACAAGAACACATTAATAACATACCATTACACATTACTATTGTGCCTGCATTTTAGGTCTTCCTCAAGACCCCCCCCAAAAAATTTGGGTGGGTAACTAGGGCTGTCCTGAAAGACTACTGGAAAAGACGTTACCGGTAAGCGTAACTGTAATTTTCCCTCCCCGTCTTTCAGGACAGCCACAATGAGAGGATAAGTGAGCACTTGCCACTTAGGGCAGGACAACGGCTTGCAGAACCTTTCGCCGTAAGGCCTGCTAATTTGCCGATACCAGGTCCACTCTGTAATGTTTCACAAAGGTGGTAAAACTGGACCATACTGCTGCCTTGGAAATCTGCTCTGGCGCTGCTCCAGCTCTTTCCGCGTGCAAAGCTTCCATAGCCCTAGTGGAGTGTGCTTTAATTCCCATAGGAGCCTCTTTCCCTGCCAGTTTGTAGGCCTGGTTAATGACTACCTTAAGCCATCTGGCAATGGTGCGTCGAGACGCCTTCTGCCCCTTCCTTGCTCCACCAAACAAAATAAACAGAGAGTCTGACTCCCTAAAAGTGTTCGTCAGCCCTAAATATAGTAGGATACATCTCCTTACGTCTAAAGTATGGAACCTAAATTCCCTTTCACTTGAGGGATTAGGGCAAAAAGTGGGCAAAATTAACTCCTGGCTTCTATGGTATTTTGAAGCCACTTTTGGTAAAAAAGCCGGATCTGTCTTAAAAACGACGCGATCAGAAAAAATAACACAAAAGGGGGGTCTAACTGAAAGAGCCTCCATCTCGCTGACCCTCCTAGCAGTGGTCACTGCCACCAAAAAAACGGTTTTGAAAGTTAAGTCCTTTAGAGTACAATCTTCTAAAGGCTCAAATGGAGGCTCCGTTAGGGCCTGTAAGACCAGGGAAAGGTCCCACTTAGAGAAGTATGGACCCTGCACTGGTCTCTGACTTGCTAGAGATTTGAAAAATCTGACCACCCAGGGGTTGGTGGCTAGGGATTTCTCTAAATACACGCTGAGACTTGGCTTTTAAGGGTACTGGTGGCTAGCCCCTTATCTGCCCCGCATTGCAAAAACTCCAAGACTGCTATAGGGCTCTGCACCTTAAAGGAGTTCTCTAAGCACCACTACCTAAAGCGCCCCCAAACCTTCTGGTAGATTTGGCGCGTCTCTTTCTTCTTACTATTGAGGAGGGTGGCTACTAGTTGTTCAGAAAAGCCCTTGGTTTTTAGCATTTCCTCCTTAGAAGCCAGGTCGCTAAGTTCTGGCGGTGTACCTGGGGAAAGAGATCTGGGTCCTGTGAAAGGAGATCCTTTTGAAGCGGAAGGAGCCGGGGGGTTCCACTGCCAACTGCCTGTGGATCGAAAACCAAGCCCTTTTGGGCCAGTGTGGAGCCGCTAAGAGAGGTGTTTTCTAACTGAAATTTTTATTAGTACAGCTGGAAGAAGAACCGGAGGTGGGAAGGCGTAGCAAGTTTTGAAGTGCCAGCTTTGTGTTAGCGCATCTACCCCTAGAGCGTTTTCCCATCTGTTTAGTGAGAAGAAGCATGGGGTCTTTGCGTTGCTCCTTGAAGCAAATAGGTCCACCTCTGGGGGGCCCCATCTCCTGACTTTAAGGTCGAAAACCTCCTGATTGAGGACCCAATCGCCTTCTCTCAGTCCGCCACTACATTCTCTTCCCCCTTAAGAAACACTGCTGAAAGGGAAAGTGCATTGGTTTTTACCCAGAATCTCTGTTGCTAGACCCAACAGGACTCCGCTCCTCGTGCCACCCTGCTTGTTTATATAAGCAATGACCGAGGAGTTGTCCGAACGCACCTGGATATGTTGGCCCAGAAGCTCCCCTCTGAAAGCTTTGAGTGCCAATCTGACTGATTTTAGTTCTTTCCAGTTGAATGACCTCTTGGGTTCCTCTGTCTTCCACGTCCACTGTGCCGGCCAAGATCCCAAGTGTGCTCCCCAGCGTCTGCCACTTGCGTCTGTGGTAATCACTCTGGACACTGGAATGAGCCACAAGTGCCCCTATGACAGATTTATCCGCTTCCTCCACCACCAGAGGGATCTTTTTACCCAAGGAGGAACTGAAATTAAGGTGTCTAATGACTCCTGGTTGTGATCCCACACTTTTAGAACAAATGCTTGCAGGGGACGGAAATGTAGGCCTGCTCATTGGACCCTGGGATGGCAGAGGTCAGTAATCCCAGGGTTGACATGACTGCTCTTATTAATACCTGCTGGTTGTTTTGGAGGGATGCTACTGCTCTGTCCATCTTCAGAATCTTCTCTGCTGGAAGGAAAACTCTCAGCTGTGTTGAGTCCAGCAGGTACCCCAGATAGGAAATTCGCTGAGCTGGAATTAAGCTGGACTTTTCCAGATCATCAGCCACCCTAGTCCTGTCAGGGTTTCTTTTGTTAGTTCCAGATCCCTGCTTAGCTGCTCTGGAGATACTGCAAAGATGAGTGAACCGTCCAAGTATGCAATAATTGATACTCAGAAAAGGAAAAAAAGCTCAAACTGCACTACGGTAAATAGTAAGCTAACCCTTACAAATTAACAAATAAAATACAAAATAAATAAATGCGTAAAGAACAGCAGCAATTCTCCTGTATAACATAAGCACAGTGTACAATTAGAAAACCTAGAATCGTGCTAAACAAGTGAGTAAATATGTGTCAGCATATAACGACCAATCAAATGAACAGTCATATGCCTGGTGAGTAGAAAATAGAACAAAAGTGTACCAATTAAAAATGATATATTATTGGGCACCCCACCTAATCATGTGGGAATGTCACACTAATATTCAAATGGCAGTGTAATAAACAAAAAAATTGTGAATAATAACCACAAGTAAGTGTCAAAAATAGCCTGAAGGCGTTATCCCCCGTGATAGAAAGTCCACCCATACAAAAGTGTCTTTTAGAGATGATTAGAAAAAACTTGTGTAGGAAATCCACCACCGGTGAGTAAGGGGTAACTGCTTACCAGAAGCCCACGATCCCCCACTACAGAGGATCACGGGAAGCCTGTATACAGAGAAACCTCGCAGGGCACATCAAAGGGATCAGCTGTTATCAGTGGAGTGGGAATGATGCTGCAATCTCCAAAGCTCCAAAATAGGCCTTCTAATCATTCAAATTCTCCTCATACCATTGTGGGGTTAGAATGGATATACATGGCGGATATACATGAGGGAAAGAGAAATGAGACGCTCCATAGTGTAAAATCTTCTAGTTTATTGGAGGATAAAAAAGTAATGCACTTACATAAAAAGCAGAGTAGCAAGCCTTGTTGTCTGGTGCGCCGGCCGGTAGCACACAAACCAACACATCCTGCCGAACGATCAGTTGCAACACGAGGTGACGTCAGCGCGTCGCTCCGCCCTACGTGGCGTTTCATGATAGGTCACGTCGTCCAGGGGCCACGTGACCTATAACGAAACGCCGCGTTTTTTAGAAGGGAATCGATTCTCTTGTCCATGACGTCTGTCAGAGCCCCCAAATCCTCTAAGGCCAGATCTGTGTGTCTGGAAACCTGCGAGAAGGCTGCGTCCAGTTTGGGGTTTTTGTTCCAGACTGACGCTGGGTCATCCGAAAATGGGAGCGTTCTTTTTAGGGACCTGGAAAAAAAGGGTTTCCGCTCAGGATCCTGCCATTCCTTTTTAACTGTCTCTACCAGGACCTCGTGAACTGGAAAGACTTTTTTTCTGTTCTCCCAAGCCCTTATACATCTGGTCGTGGAGAGACAGGGGTTTCTTGTCCGCCTGAATACCCAGTGTGGTATAGACTGCCCCTAAAAGGACCTCTACCTCATCAAGGGACAGTTTGTATCTTGAGGGTTTCCTGGACTCCCTGTCCCGATTCTCTACCTCCGATTCTTTCTGAGAGCCGGAGATAGCACTGTCTGGTTCCTCCCTAGCCTCCTCTCTGGAAGCCCCCCAGTTTCCTCTGCCGAAGCAGTGGCCATAGGTTGGGAAGATGCAGAGCCCTGTGCAAGAGGCGGGGTTGTACTCTGTGATGCAGGTGAGGGATTAGCGGGCAATTGTAAACCCTTCAAACAAGGTTTTGAAGGACTGAAAATTTGAGAATAGCGCCTTAACCGATGCCGCTAACCCTGTCTCCTGCTCTGACGCCCTTTCACTAACCAGTGCATCAATACAATCTTTACATAACACCCTTTTCCAAGCCTCCCCTAGGGTGTCCCTACAAGAGGCACACTTTCTCTTAGAGCTATGTGTGGCTTTTTTCTCAGTAGCTTTCTGAAATACATGCAAAAAAACACCAATTAATATCTCCATAAGACATCACACAGAGATACAATCATGGGGAGTACCTAGCCCCTCCTATAAAATAAGGGACTTGGTCTCCCTCCCCCCCTGACTACCTAGAGGGGTTCCTCCCCCCACTACAGGAACCATGGTGGGGAAGGGAAATCCCAGGCAGAGAGGACCCTTCCCCAGGGTGCCCTTACCTTGGGATGGCTGGAGCTGGCATCGCTGAGCTCTGTCTGAGCATCGGCTTCTGACATGCTGGTAGTGCTGCCTGTGGAGTCTTCTCACCGCCTGCGCTGTGTTCTGACTCATCTCCAGCCTCTGCCCAACCCCCTATCAGCCCCGCGACCCGGAAGTCGCGGGTTAAAGGGAAGCATCCCCCCCCCACCGGAAATGACGTCACCCGCCGTCCGGCCCGTACAGGGGGAACTCAGATGCCTCCCTGCCAACAGCCCTGTGGCTGTGATAGTGGGCCCCCGGCAAAGCTGGGGAGGCAAAAAAGACGCGGCAGGTGAGTACTATGCCGCTGCCCTGGGAGAACCCGTCTCTTAAACAGGGACTAATAATAAAGCCCCCAGTCTCTCTGACTGTCTTAGGCCTGGTTCCTGCGCAGTGTCTCCCCACCGGGGGAAACACAAATAACTGAGGCTGGCAGGGGGAGGTGGAAATTTATGGGAGCTGGCGCAGTCTTTCCAAAGGAAGAGGAGGAGCCAAGGTCTCTCATTGTGGCTGTCCTGAAAGACGGGGAGGGAAAATTACTTAGAACCACCAAGCAAAAAAAAAAAAAAAATATATATATATATATATTTTATTCTTTTTGACACCCTAGAGAATAAAATGGAGATCGTTGCAATACTTTATGTCACATCGTATTTCGCAATTTTTTATAAATTAGCGCAAAAAATTAAAACTGCAGAGGTGATGAAATAACACCAAAAGAAAGCTTTGTGGGAAAAAAAGGACATCAATTTTGTTTGGGTACAACTTCGCACGACCGCGCAATTGTCAGTTAAAGTGACGCAGTGCCATATCACAAAAAATGGTCTGGTCATTAGGGGGCAAATCCTTCCGGGGCTGAAGTGGTTAAATACTGTCACCAGATCACCACCACACCTGTTGTATGACGACTCTGTACTGCACTGTATGTAAAAAAAGAAAAAAAAATTGGGAATTTCTATTTCTATATTTCTAGAAATTATGACAAAAAATTACAAAGTCAAAAAACTCGTCTGGCCTCTTAATAAGTACCTTGGAACGTCTACTTTCCAGAAAGGGGTCATTTGGGGGATATTTGTACTGTCCTGCTGTTTTGGGACCTCAAGAAATGAGTTAACTTTCCTACAGACTAAATAATAAACACTGATTTGGGTTATTTTCAGCAAATGTAGCAAAATACAGTTTTGCCTAAATTTATGAAAAAGATTTGCAAAATTGCAAATTGCAGAATTAGGAAAAACTATTTTTTTGAATTTTTTTAATTTGGTCTTTTTTCATTTATCAAAAAAATAAACCCAGTGGTGATTAAATACAATGACAAGAAGGCTCTATTTGTGTGAAAAAAAATGATAAAAATGTAATATGGGTACAGAGTTGCATGACTGCGCAATTGTCATTCAAAGGGTGACAGCGCTGAAAGCTGAAAATTGGCCTGGGCAGGAAGGAGGGGGGGATGAAAGTGGCCAGTACTGAAGTGGTTAATATTGCATTTGCCCATGGCAATAAACTACGGAACATTAAATTATCCAAAGATGATACTTTAAAAGCCTTTACTGCTTTAGACTTATGCAGGAGGTCTGGTACTAGAATTAAGTGGTCACTGTGATGTTCACGGCAATACCTCACATCCGTGGTGCCATCACCATTTACATATGTGTGTGGGACTTCTGTATGTTTCACATTTTTTGCATGAGCATGGGGGACGGGGCACTTTATAAAAAAAATTAAATTGTATTACTTTTTTTTATACTGTCCCTTTTTTTTTTAAATCAATTTTATTGCAAGGGAACATGGCCATGACAGTTCCTCTTTAGGGAGAGATCCAGAGTCAGTCTGATCAGTTACTTCACCAGCCAGTAACACTTACCAGGCCAGGGATCCAGGGCTGTCTTCATCAGTCTCCGGGTCCCGAATGCCGCCAATATTGACTTCATGGTCAAGCCGCGCCGTGCTATCTGAATGGTTCTGCAGTCTCCTGTGACCTGTGGCATGTCACAGGAGGTTGTGGGGGGGGGAATTTGAACTTCTGCACAGATCGCCTAGGTGATCCCAACGGAAGTGAAAGCGGGTACCTGTCAAAACTAGGTAATCTGACGCCCCCCCCAAAAAAACATTGGCTCCCGCTGCTGTCAATAACAGCCAGTTAGTAGGGAACTGGGGCGGTGCCGAGGCCCATTCTGTGTGTTTCATGGACACACACAGCGAGGCTAGGAAGCGAGCCCACATAGCAAGTGGCTTGCTATGGGGGCACACAGCAGGGGGGTGAGCCCAGATCGCTGGCAGAGGACCCGAGAAGAGGCGGATCGAGACTGCTCTGTGCAAATCCACTGCGCAAAGCAGTAAAGAATAACATGTTTGTTATTTAAAAAAAAAAAAAAAAAAGGCTTTAGTATCACTTTAACCCCTTCCAGACCGCCCATCATACATATACTGTGGCAGGGCGGCCCGGCTACGCAAAATCACATACCTGTACGTGATTTTGTGCACAGGGTCATGGGTGGAGACTTTAAGTTCTCCCATATAGAGGAGATTATGGCTCCCATGGTTCAGTTTATGGATAGTGTAGGACCCACTAATCATGGGGTACTTTGTCGCAGTAAGTGGGCTTAAGCACCATATAGCAATATGGTGTGACCAAATCCCCATATTTTTTGATAATGTTTTTTGAAAATGTCTAGGTGTTTTAAAAAGCCCCGCAGGAGGTAAATGTCTTTTTTGCATGTGTGCGCTGTAATATATTGTTCAGATAAAGACTATGGCGCATGTGCAACTCCGCCACGTGCGCCATGACCGCCTATTTGAGTACAGCAGCGCTCTTGCGAATGCACGTGCACCATGGCAAACCAAGAGGTGAAATGGTGCACAGTCAAGAGCCATCATACAGGTAAGAAACAGCCAGACACAAACACCCACAGCTAGCCCAAAACTCCCCCGTATGGTCACCGCACACAGCTGTCCAGCCTCTAGCTAGCTTGACTGATTGTTAAACTGGGACACCCCACAATAAGTAAATAATAGGATTTTTATAACAGCTTACCTGTAAAATCCTTTTCTTGGAGTACATCATGGGACACAGAGCACCACAGTAATTACTATGTGGGTATACAGTTGTATGCAAAAGTTTAGGAACCCCTGACAATTTCCATGACTGTCATTTATAAATATTTGTGTGTTTGGATCAGCAATTTCATTTTGATCTATCAAATAACTGAAGGACACAGTAATATTTCAGTAGTAAAATGAGGTTTATTGGATTAACAGAAAATGCGTAATATGCATCAAAACGAAATTAGAGAGGCACAAAAATTCGGGCACCCCAACAGAAAAATCACATTAATATTTAGTAGAGCCACCTTTAGCAGAAATAACAGCCTCTAGACACTTCCTATAGCCTGTAATGAATGTCTGTATTCTGGATGAATGTATTACAAAACATCTCCAGTCCAGTTCATCATGGACAGCCCGCTTCAAATCACCCCACAGATGTTCAATGATATTCAGGTCTGGGGACTGGGATGGTTATTCCAGAACATTGTACTTGATCCTCTGCATAAATGCCCAAGTAGATTTTGAGCAGTGTTTTGGGTCGTTGTCTTGTTGAAATATCCAGCCCCGGCGTAACTTCAACTTTGTGACTGATTCCTCAACATTATTCCCAAGAATCTGCTGATATTGAGTGGAATCCATGCGGCCCTCAACTTTAACCAGATTCCCAGTACGGGCACTGGCCACACAGCCCCACAGTATGATGGAACCTCCACCGAATTTTACTGTGGGTAGCAAGTGCTTTTCTTGGAAACCTGTGTTCTTTTGCCACCATGCAGAACGCCCCTTGTTATGACCAAATAACTCATTCTTTGTTTCATCAGTCCACAGCACCTTATTCCAAAATGAAGCTGGCTTGTCGAAATGTGCGTTTGCATACCTCAAGCGACTCCGTTTGTGGCGTGTGTGCAGAAAAGGCTTCTTTCGCATCACTCTCCCATACAGCTTCTCCCTGTGCAAAGTGCGCTGAATTGTTGAAGGATGCACAGTGACACCATCTGCAGCAATTTGATGTTTTAGGTCTTTGGTCCCAGCCCACTGAGGTGGTCCGTGGGCTGTTTTTGACCGTTCTCACCATCCTTCGCCTTTGCCTCTCCAATATTTTATGTGGCCTGCCACTTCTGGCCTTAACAAGAACTGTGCCTGTGGTCTTCCATTTCCTCACTGTTTCTCACAGTGGGCACTGACAGCTTATATCTCTGCGAAAACTTTTTGTAGCCTTCCCCTAAACCATAATGTAGAACAATCTTTGTTTTCAGGTCATTTGAGAGTTTTTTTGAGGCCCCCATGTTGCCACTCTTCAGAGGAGAGTCAAAGAGAACAACAACTTGCAATTGGCCACCTTAAATACCTTTTCTTATGATTGGATGCACCTGTCTATGAAGTTCAAGGCTTAATGAGCTCACTAAACCAATTGTGTGTTCCAATTAATCACTGCTAAGTAGTTACAGGTATGCAAATCAACAAAATGACAAGGGTGCCCAAATTTATGCACCTGTCTAATTTTGTTTTGATGCATATTGCGCATTTTCTGTTAATCCAATAAACCTAATTTCACTACTGAAATATTACTGTGTCCTTCAGTTATTTGATAATGCAGACAAAAACTCACCCAAGCTCTACCGCATATTTATAAGATGATGAGCTGAATAACGGTGCTCAGGCTATTGTGTCCCATACATCAAAATTGCAAAAAGAATGCCAGCAACTCGATTTCTTCTTCTTAAATCTTTATTGAGCACAAACAGCAGTGCGACATCAAAACGCTAACATGTTTCGGCAAAAAGCCTTCCTCATAGCATACAGATTTACAATAAAATCAAGTTTTTATAGGAAAAGGTGTCCATTCCTCCAAAAAAAGTTCATTTATTTGATAGATCAAAAAGAAATTGCTGATTCAAACACCCAAATATTTATAAATGACAATCATGGAAATTGTCAGGGGTTCCTAAACTTTTGCATACAACTGTATAGGCACCTTCAGGTGATGGACACTGGTATACCCAATACAGGAAGTTCACTCCCTATATAACCCCTCTTCCTACCAGGAGTACCTCAGTTTTTATAGCAAAGCAATAAACCTAAACACCAAAAAGAGGGGAGGGACCTCTGTGTCCCATGATGTACTCCAAGAAAAGGATTTTACAGGTAACCAGTTATAAAAATCCTATTTTCTTTATCGTACATCATGGGACACAGAGCACCATAGTAATTACTATGTGGGACGTCCCATAGCAATGCTATTTGAGGGGAGGGAGAGACAACCCGTAGGGCACCTCCAGACTTGAGGACCTATACTGCATGCCTTCTTACATCCACCTGATAAAATTTGGTGAATGTATGTGCTGAAGACCAAGTTGCGGCCTTACAGATCTGAGCCATGGAGGCCTGGTGACGCACTGCCCAAGAGGCACTAACTGACCTGGTAGAGTGCACATTAACTTGAAACGGAGGAATCTTACCCCTTAAATCATAAGTCTTCCCGAATCCACTTAGCGACTGTGGATTTCGACGCAGCCTGCCCTTTCTTAGGACTCTCTGGCAGTACAAATAAGACATCAGTCTTCCGAATCTGAGCAGTTGTCTTTAAACAGACTTTGTCCGCTCTCACCACATCAAGACAATGTAGTGACTTTTCTTGCCTGGAACATGGTTTTGGAAAAAACGATGGCAGGACAATATTTTGGTTCAGGTGAAAACCTGAGACCACTTTTGGCAAAAAATCTGGACGAGGGCGCAACACCACTCTGTCCTCATGAATAATCAAGTACGGCTCTTTACAAGAGCAGCCAATTCCAAAACCCTCCTTGCTGAGGATATAGCAACCAAGAACACCAGCTTCCTTGTCAGAAGGACTAAGGGAATATGCTGTATCGGTTCAGATGGCTGTTTTTGTAACACTGACAAAACTAAGTTCAAGTCCCTAGGGCTCAAAGGTAATTTAACTGGCAGATTAATCCGCATCACCCCTTGCATAAAACCCCGGACTAAAGAATGTGTAGCTAGCGGTCTTTGAAATAAGACCGATAAAGCTGAGACCTGGCCTTTAATAGTACTCAAGGCCAACTTCATCTCTACCCCTAATTGTAGAAAGGCAAGAATTCTGCCTATGATATAACTCTATGAGGGTGCCAACCCTTGGATTCACACCAGGAAACATAAGCCCTCCAGACTCTATAATATACAGTACTGAAAGCTGGCTTCCTTGCATTAATCAAAGTAGAGACAACTGACTCGGAAAGCCCACGTTTCTTCATAATGTGGGTTTCAATAGCCAAGCCATTAAATTTAGCGTTCGTAAGGTAGGATGGAATATCGGCCCCTGTGAGAGTAGGTCTGGCCGTAGTGGAAGGGACAATGGATCCTCCACCGCCATCTTTACAATTTCTGCATACCATGACCTTCTGGGCCACGATGGGGCTACCAGAATTACCGGCTTTCTTTCCAGCTTGATCCTGCAAAGAAGTCGTGGCAGCAACTGAATAGGGGGGATTGCATAGATCAGTGAGAACTGATCCCACGAGGTCACCAATGCATCTGTTCCGCATGCGAGTGGATCCCTTGTTCTGGACACAAAGTTGACCAACTTCATGTTGAATCTGGACACCAGAAGATCTACATCCGGAGTCCCCCATCTTTGTCAAGAGCCCAAAAAAATGTCGGGTGAAGGGACCATTCCCCCGGGAATAACTGCTGGTGACTCAAGTAGTTCGCCTGCCAATTCTCTACTCCCCGTATGAAGACTGCTGATAGGCACGGAACATTGCTTTCTGCCCAAGTTAGAATATGGTTCAAAATCCAGAAATCAAGATAGAGAAGGGGATATCACTGCTCCAGGTAGGTCAAACAAAGGTAAAAAAAACTCTCCGCTGGTTTAGAAGCCCAGGTGCTGGCAATGCATATAGCAATTAAAACCGGAAGAAGTTCTGGACAGCCGCACTCCAAAAAAGCTTTTATTCAAAAAATGTAATCAAAAATACATGCCACAGCAGAACGGACAAAGAGCTTACGCGTTTCACACTACAAACAGTGCTTAATCATAGCTATGATTAAGCACTGTTTGTAGCGCTTAATCATTGTAGCGGATGCCCCTGGCCAGGGGAAAGAGTCCACTTAAATGAAGGACGTTTATACTTTCTTTTGACTGGCAAAAGAGTACTCTTCCCACTAGAAATCATTTGGATGTATTTGTCCAAATCATCCCCAAATAGTTGATCCCCATGAAAAGGGAAACTAGTCAGAAGCCTTTTGCAAGGTGCTTCGGCTGACCAATTTTTTAACCATAGGATCCTACGCATGTGTATTAGTACAAGCGCAAGGCGGGACACCTGGTGAATAGGGTCTTTCATGGCGTCTATGGCAAAACATAATGCCATTGGTAGTTTGGCCAAATTTACGGGCCTGTTGTGCAGGGACCTCCTTAAGGACCTGTCTAAACTGGTCCTTTAGGGACTGACAGATGCCAATTGCAGCGACTGCTGGTTGAGTAACGGCCCCTGCCAAGGAAAAAGACAATTTTAACAGCAATTCCAACCTTTTATCTGTTGGATCTTTAAGCATTTGTGCATTGTCTACTGGGCAAGTTAGACTTTTATTCACACTGGAAATAGCAGCGTCAACTGCTGGTACATTCCATTTCTTGATGAATTTTTCCTCAATAGGATAGAGAGCTGAGAATCTTTTTGGAGGGAGAAAGTGCTTATCCGGGTGATCCCATTCAGCATAAATATGTTTTTCTAGTAATGCATGTACAGGAAACACATGAAAAGGCTGTAAAATTTTTAAGGAACCTAAAGAAGAAACAGAACTTTTAGCTGACTCCGTTATGGGGTAGCTTGAAAGAGGAACGAACCATCTCCGTAAGAGATTGTAAAAGCAATTTCTCAGATTGCGAGGCTGAAAAAGGTTCATCCACTGTTGTCTCCTCTGAAGAGAAGTCATCGGTTTGCCTTTCCTCCTGATCGCCTGAGGGCAACACCTCATCCTGTACCCACAGTTCCCTTGGTATGGGGTCTTTGGTGGGGGAGGGGGATCTAACACGCTTCCTATCCCTTTGGATGGAGGATGCGATTAAAGCCGCTAATCTTCCTTCTAGGCCCTGCAGGGCGGAGGAAAATGCATCTTCAGTCACGAATACAGGGGCTGAGATGTGGGAAGCAGCTGCACCACCAATTGGTTCTAATGACTCACCCTGGCTTGCCACAATTGGTAATTCAGGAGAGGATGACAGTGTGGAGGCACGACTGGAGTTACCAGCGCCTGGGGGTGGAATTTTTGGTACCTTTTTTGTGGTGTCTTTTTTGGAAGTCATAGTGCTAAGAACAAAAGCAGAGGCACTAAGTAAATGCACTATTTGCTGAGCAGTAGTCTAGCAATATAATGCCGCTATATAAAGTTCAGCTTGGTGCTGAGTAACAATGTATTTCCTGTACTGGAAATGCCTGCATACATCCCTTACGTGCCCCAGCACTCCTGTGTCCTGTGTCAGACTTTCATCTCTTCGGTTGGTTAACGCTACGTCCCGCACACGGCACCCCCCGCCACTAACCCTCCCCTCTCCTCGTTTTAAATTGACAGCATTCGGTCTGTGCAGACCCATAGGAGAGGCGGCTTGTCCTCATATGGACAGGGCTGGGGATAAACTTTATGGCCATGTGGGGGATATAAAAAAAAAAACACACAGGGAAGCCGCCACTGCAGCACTCGAGGGGGGGGGGATGGGGTTCAACCATTGCTTGTACCTCCCAACCCCATTCGTTTCCTCAGGGGGGAGAAGAACATGTGCTTTGACCTGAAAAAAAAAGTGCTGCAAACTTTGTTCCTGATTAAAAAATTTGCCCTGCTGCTGAGACCACACACCTGCTTTTTAGCTGGACACTGAGCTGCTGAGAAGCGACATATCAAGGTATTTGCATTTAATCCCTCTAGTGGAGATTTTAAGGCATAACAACATTTTACTCATGGAAGAAACAACCATTGGTGAACTTTTTACAGTTCCTAGGCTTCTTCCCTTACCTTATCCTCGCTGCAGGATACTGCTGTAACAGACAGATCCCAACTTCACCCATCACGGCAGGCTGCGTTTAGCAAACCATCAAGGTCCCTTTTATAGGGGTTCTACTCCCTTGGACCTACAACCCCTGGCAAAAATTATGGAATCACCAGTCCCTGAGGATGTTCCTTCAGTTGTTTATTGTTGTAGAAAAAAAGCAGATCACAGACATGGCCAAAAACTAAAGGCATTTCAAATGGCAACTTTCTGGCTTTAAGAAACACTAAAAGAAATCAAGAAAAATAATTGTGGTGACCAGTAAGAGTTACATTTATAGAACAAGCACAGGGAATAAATTATGGAATCACTCAATTCTGAGGAAAAAATTATGGAATCGCCCTGTAAATTTTCATTACAAACACTAACACCTGCATCAGATTAAATCTGCTTGTTAGTATGTAGGTAAAGAGGGTAAATCATCACGCAGTGTTGCACAAGATGTTGGTTGTTCACAGTCGGCTGTGTCTAAAACATGGACCAAATACAAACAACATGGGAAGGTGGTTAAAGGCAAGCATACTGGTAGACCAAGGAAGACATCAAAGCGTCAAGACAGAAAACTTAAAGCAATATGCCTTGAAAACAGAAAATGTACAACAAAACAAATGAGGAACAAATGGGAGGAAACTGGAGTCAACATCTGTGACCGAACTGTAAGAAACCGCCTAAAGGAAAAGTGATTTACATACAGAAAAGCTAAAAGAAAGCCATCTATAACACCTAAACACAAAAAAACAAGGTTACAATGGGCTAAGGAAAGGCAATCGTGGACTGTGGATGATTGGATGAAAGTCATATTCAGTGATGAATCTCGAATCTGCATTGGGCAAGGTGATGATGCTGGAACTTTTGTTTGGTGCCGTTCCAATGAGATTTATGCAGACCACTGTCTGAAGAAAACATGCAAATTTCCACAGTCAATTATGATATGGGGCTGCATGTCAGGTAAAGGCACTGGGGAGATGGATGTCATTAAATCTTCAATAAATCACAGGTTTACATTGAAATTTTGGACACTTTTCTTATCCCATCTATTGAAAGGATGTTTGGGGATGATGAAATCATTTATCAAGATGATAATGCATCTTGCCATAGAGCAAAAACTGTGAAAAAATAAAAAGAAAGACACATAAGGTCAATGTCATGGCCTGCAAATAGTCCGGATCTCAATCCAACTGAAAATCTGTGGTGGAAGTTAAAGAAAATGGTCCATGACAAGGCTCCAACCTGCAAAGATGATTTGGCAACAGCAATCAGAGAAGGCTGGAGCCAGATTGATGAAGAGTACTGTTTATCACTCATTAAGTCAATGCCTCAGAGACTGCAAGCAGTTATAAAAGCCAGAGGTGGTGCAACAAAGTACTAGTGATGTGTTGGAGTGTTATTTTGTTTGTTTGTTTTTCATGATTCCATAATTTTTTCCTCAGAATTGAGTGATTCCATAATTTATTCCCTGTGCTTGTTCTATAAATCTAACTGTTACTGGCCACCACAATTATTTTTCTTGATTTCTTTTAGTGTTTCTTAAAGCCAGAAAGTTGCCATTTGAAATGCCTTTAGTTTTTGGCCATGTCTGTGATCTGCTTTTTTTCTACAACAATAAACAACTGAAGGAACATCCTCAGGGACTGGCGATTCCATAATTTTTGCCAGGGGTTGTATATTAGAACCCCGCCAGGAAAAACTTTAGGTAATGTAGCATGACCAAAGTCCTGGGTCCCGGGGCCCAGCCCTGCAGAGAGAGGCTTTACAGGCAAAACCTTGTGCTTCATATACGAGGCCTGGGTACCATCCACCTTGGCCTCAGTGGCACTTTGGATGGATCCAGTCTGTGGAGGGAGAGAAGGGAGGGTTTAGGTGGCCACGTCACTGGATTGTGGGACAGGTGAGTGTCTTTTTATTAAAAGTCAGAAGATACACTTTTTTTGTAGCTGCTGACTTTTAATAAACAAAAAATTGACTGGAACTCCGCTGTGAATTAAAAATAAACTCACTCCCTTAAAAAGTGCACTAATACGGTGCACTACACGGTACACTACACGGTACAGACATTCACATACACTGCTGCTGGGAGGTCAGGAAGAATTACAATCCATAGCAAACAAACAGCCTTGTGAAGTTCCCTGTACTGTCTCTGTGCTGACAGTGGCAGCTGGTGCTCAAAATTTTTAGGGGGCGCAAACAAACTGAAAAATATTGAACCTCCCCCAAACGCAGCCACCTGTGCCCGTCAAACGCAGCCACCTGTGCCCGTCAAACGCAGCCACCTGTGCCCGTCAAACGCAGCCACCTGTGCCCGTCAAACGCAGCCACCTGTGCCCATCAAATGCAGCCATCACTTCACTAACACCCTCACAATGCACGGGCCGCCACTGGTGACAGGCTGATAGTTCCTTGGCATTCCTGTTTGCACCTTCCAGCACACTAGGAGTTAACAGTGGAATGTGCAAAGGGGAAGCCCAGGGAACTGTCAGCACGGAGCGTGAGGTGTAAGTAGAGTACAAACACATTTGTACTCTACTTACTGTTGTTAAAATTACTGTGTTTTAATCAATGCTGTGTTACAGTGAATTAAGTGCCCCTCTGTATGTGCTTTTAAAAAAATATAGAACTTCATACCGAATTTCACAGTACAATACATCCCGCTCATGTGACTGCCTTGCCTGGCCCGCCTCTCTCCTCTCACGTCTCTCCTGACGTCAGCGGGGAATTCTCAGCCCCGCCCGCCTCTCTTCGGATATGATAGCCGTAGTCAGCGGGCGGGGCTGAAAATTCCCTGCTGACGTCTGGTCTCAGGAGAGACGTGAGCAGGAGAGGCGGGGCGGGGCGGGCAGGGCAGTCACATGAGCGGGATGTATTGTACTGTGAAATTTGGTATGAAGTTCCATATTTTTTTTTAAAAAGCACATACAGCGGGGCACTTCATTCATTGTAACACAGCATTTATTAAAACACAGTAATTTTAAAAATACGCCCAGAGCGCTATCCTGGGAGGGGTGGGGTGGGGCAAGTCGGGATGACGTCACCCAGCAATCGATTTTCCGGTCGTATGCATCAATGCCGCATCGGAGACACCCGAATCGCGATGCATCGATGCAACAATTAATTTCAGCACCCCTAGTATGGGAGGGGTTATATAGGGGATCACTTTCTGTCTAAGACTTTGTCTACCAGTGTCCATTCACCTAGGAATGGAACCGCAGAGGTGATCAAATAGCACCAAAAGAAAGCTCTATTTGTTCCTCACTATATTGAAAAATAGCAATTCTGACTTGCCTGTAAATTCCATATCTTAAAGCGGTTGTATACCCGCAAAATTTTTTATTTTTTTTTTTAACCCTGTAAAGCAAAAGGCATAATGAGCTAGTATGCACCGCATACTAGCTAATTATGAAATACTTACCTTAGAACGAGGCGTCAGTATCTTACCTGGTCCACGCCGAGGGAGCTGTCATGTTGCCTCGGCGTGTCTTCCGGGTATCGCGGTTCCAGCGCTGTGAGTGGCTGGAGCCGCAATGTCATCACTCCCGCGCATGCGCGCGGGAGATTTCTTACTCGGCAAGGTCCGGCAGCTGTCGGGCTTCAGCCGAGAATCCCCTGTGCGCATGCGCCGCTGCAGTCAGCGGCGCATAGCAAGGGGAATATCTCCTAAACCATAAAGGTTTAGGAGATATTTTTTTTACCTACAGGTAAGCCTTATTATAGGCTTACCTGTAGGTAAAAGTAAAAAAAAAGACTATACAACCGCTTTAAAGTACATTACAGGACACAGAAAAATGTATTCTTAGACCATGGGCTATATGCTGTTACCTTTAAGCAATTGGAGTAATCCTCTGAAAAAGGTAGTGACTCAAAGGACACTATCTTAACCCCTTCAGCTTTAACCACTTCAGCCCCGGAAGGATTTACCCCCTTCTTGACCAGAGCACTTTTTTGGCACTGCGTCGCTTTAATTGCTAATTGTGCGGTCATGCAATACTGTACCCAAACAAAATTTGCGTCCTTTTCTTCCCACAAATAGAGCTTTCTTTTGATGGTATTTGATCACCTCTGAGGTTTTTATTTTTTGCGCTATAAACGGAAAAAGGCCAAAAATTTTGAAAAAAAATGATATTTTCTACTTTTTGTTATAAAAAAAATCCAATAAACTCAATTTTAGTCATACATTTAGGCTGAAAATGTATTCGGCCACATGTCTTTGGTAAAAAAAAATGTCAATAAGCGTATATTTATTGGTTTGCGCAAAAGTTATAGCGTCTACAAACTAGGGTACATTTTCTGGAATTTACACAGCTTTTAGTTTATGACTGCCTATGTCATTTCTTGAGGTGTTAAAATGGCAGGGCGGTACAAACCCCCCCCCAAATGACCCCATTTTGGAAAGTAGACACCCCAAGGAAATTGCTGAGAGGCATGTTGAGCACATTGAATATTATTTTTTTTTGTCCCAAGTGATTGAATAATGAGAAGAAAAAAAAATTACAAAAAGTTGTCACTAAATGATATATTGCTCACACAGGCCATGGGCGTGTGTGGAATTGAACCCCAAAATATATTCAGCTGCTTCTCCTGAGTACGGGGATACCACATGTGTGGGAATTTTTGGGAGCCTAGCCGCGTATGGGGCCCCGAAATCCAATCACCGCCTTCAGGATTTCTAAGGGCGTAAATTTTTGATTTTACTCCTCACTACCTATCACCGTTACTACCTATCACAGGTTACCACTTTAGATTTACAGAGGTCTACTGCTAAAATTACTGCCCTTGATCTGACCTTCGTGGTGATACCTCACATGTATGGTGCAACTGCTGTTTACATTTGACGCCAGACCGACGCTTGCGTTCGCCTTAGCGTGAGAGCAGGGGGGGCAGGGGTGCTTTTTTTTCTTTATTTTTTGCTTTTTTATCTTATTTTTAAACTGTTCCTTTCATTTTTTTTTTTAAATCATTTTTATTGTTATCTCAGGGAATGTAAATATCCCCTATGATAGCAATAGGTAGTGACAGGTACTCTTTTTTGAAAAAATTGGGGTCTATTAGACCCTAGATCTCTCCTCTGCCCTCAAAGCATCTGACTACACCAAGATCGGTGTGATAAAATGCTTTCCCAATTTCCCAATGGCGCTGTTTACATCCGGCGAAATCTAAGTTTGGAGCCACTCTGGTCTCTGATCAGCTCTATGGTCAGCTGGCTGAATCACTGGCTGCATTCTCAGGTTCCCTGTTGAGACAGGAGAGCCAGGGAAAAACACGGAAGACGGAGGGGGGGGGGGGGGAGGCATTCCCTCCCACTGCTTGTAAAAGCAGTCTAGAGGCTAATTAGCCGCTAGGATTGCTTTTACATGAAAGCCGACCGCTGGCTGAAAAGAATGATACCAAGATGATACCTAAACCTGCAGGCATCATTCTGGTATAACCACTCGAAGTCGTGAATGGCGTACCTGAAGACAAAAAAATGGTTAACAATAAAGCACAGTAAACAGTAAAGTATAAAAAATTGCATACCTGAAAAGCAAACATGATAAAACATAATAACAATAAAACATTGCAGAATAGAATACAGTAAAAAAGAGCAGAACAATAGAGAGAGAATAGAGAGAGAGAGAGAGAGAGAGAGAGAGAGAGAGAGAGAGAGAGAGAACAATAAAACGACAACTATTTTTTTTATTTTATATATATATATATATATTTTTTTTTTTTTTACACTTTTTTTGGAACTGTAACTTTTATAACTGTAACCGGTTCCAGGTTTGGGTCTCTCAAAATGCGATGGCATCCTGGGAGACCCTGTGAAAGTGTGCCTAGTCTGTGCAATGCTGTACCCTACGCTAATACTCAACTAGTGAATGGTAGCGTTCAAAACATTCACCAATGCAAAAACCAGGATTGTCAAGAGGGACAATAATAGCGGGTGTCATGCCTATATCCGCGCTTGCTGCAGACACGATATCTTTTTTGGGGGGGGGGTTCGTTGGGTAGGGGTACTCGGGAGGACATAAAGAAAACCTGCATTTGGTTGGGGATGTGAATGGGGGAAGTACGGGTGCTGCAGAAGTGGTGGGTTCCCAATTAGGATTGGCGAATGCAGCAGGAAGGGCATTATGGGCACGACGGGCCTGTTTGTCTTCTTCTTGGTGGCAGCGGGACACTACTTGTGCTTGCCACCTCACCAGCTTGGACTGCACTTATGGGACTCGCCACGTCACCAAGTGTTACTGCAGTGCTGGTTTGACTACGACCGGGGTGTACTAGGCCGCTGGTGCTTACCAGTTCACCAAAACGCTACCAAAAAAACTGTTAGTGATCGCAGGGATCAGGCCTGACTATGCGAACGCTGCAGTTATGCGTTTAGTGTTTTGTAAGTGACAGTGATCGATCGATCGATACTGCACTTGGGTGGGCTGGGCCGGGCGGAGGGGCAAAACGCAGGTGCTAGCAGGTATCTGGGCTGATCCGCTAACACTGCGTTTTCGGGAACCCTAAACTGCTGGGGATGCTAGTATAGATCTGATTGGATCAGATATTGATCCGTTCAGATACTATACCACTAAGAGAGGCGTATGCTGCATGCGTGGGTGTTAGCGGTACTGGCGCTAACCTGACGCTGCCTGGGGCGACGCATATCACCGCCGGGCGATCAGGGGGCTAAACCTTTATTAGGTAATAAATGGTGGGTGCCCTGACATTATAAAAAATAAACGAACTAACCAGCGTCACCCATAACACTTATACGGTGATCACTGGTGAAAGGGTTAACTAGGGGGCAATCAAGGGGTTAAAACATTTATTAGGTAGTATATGGGGGTCCCTGATGCTATAAAACGCTGACGGCAAACCTATATACTTACCTCCCTAACTAGCGTCACCAGTGACACTAATACAGCGATCAGAAAAATGATCGCTTAGTGACACTGGCGACGGGGGGGTGATCAAGGGGTTAAAACTTTATTAGGGGGGGGGTTAGGGGGGTACCCTAGACCTAAAGGGGGCTAACACTAACTGCCCTTAAAAAAATGAATAAAAACCAAGCGCTGATGTGGATGGATATGTGTGATATAAATAAATTGTGCTTAAAAATATATATATACCAATATAGTTAGTGCTATGATAAAATCAGTAAATTAAAGCTGCTATCAATATAGGGTGATCAGATAACCAAACAAATAGTACTAAGTATAAAATTGATGCACTTTAAATAAATAGTGCACAATATGCTGCTGCGACTAAGCTTAAATCCAGGAATAAAAAATGCATACATGTGAATAAAATAGATAAATAATTATAGTGCTAATACATGTGTTAAAATTGCCAAAATAAATCTTCAAATTGGTGATGTGACGGTGAATATAAATAAAGTAATAATGACACTCTGAGTACAATGTCCAGGCAGAGATAAATAGTGGGGGAAAGTAAAAATAATTAAACAGTTCCTTCCCTTAATCCAGATTGATTGACTCACTGGGTTAGATCGTTTGTATCAGGATATTTCGTTTTTCTTACATCCCACTTTAGCCATAATACTGCTGGTGATTCGGCTCTCAGGATAAAGATTTTATGCAAAGCAAGCAAAGAAAAAATAGATCATTGTGCAGTGAACTTACTAGATAGTACACAAGCAAAACAGGGACAAGAGATACACTCACAAACTCCCGGTCTATTAGAAGCATTCAAATATGCAGATTGCAGTCAGCCGCTGTGGACGAGGTTTCCCATAGAGAAACAGCTGCTGTTAACCTTCGGGGGTATTGCAGCACTGAACGTCCTATTCAATTTTTTTTTTATATTTTATATATTTATATAAAAAAAAATTTGAAACATTGTTGCAATGGCGAACTAGTGGCGCAACAATGTAACCTTAATCTTTTATTTTAATATTTTTTATATAATTTTCACTAGTGGATGTGAGTGTAATACTGGCCTATTCAATATGTTGCTAGTAACTACACAATGTGGATCAATTGGTATTTTACTTGCGGAAGTACACATACATATTAGTGATTTTGCTATCTATCCCAGTATGTAATGACATGCGATCTGATGTGTTAACATTGAATGTGTAGTAACACTATTTACCACTGGAGGGAGTTTCGTGACCGCACTAATTAGGTCCATTTTTATGTTCTTATTTTTTATCTGGAAGTGTTCTATATTTGTTTGCAAACCTGTATTTATAAATATATGTTCCCCTTTTAACAATTTGTAAAACAATTAAATAAGGCTTAAGCCAAAATATTTACATGTCATTAGTAGCAGAAAGCAGTATGATGATCCAATGAACACAGCGCTGTCTCCATGGTAACCACAATGCCATAGGACTTAAATACAGAGGCCGTGGCTTCCTGTGTTTATCCTTGAAAAAGTCACGTGTCAGTGATGCAACGCGTGGGAGGAGCTTAGGACGTTCAGTGCTGCAATACACCTGAAGGTTAACAGCAGCTGTTCCTCTATGGGAAACCTCGTCCACATCGGCTGACTGCAATCTGCATATTTGAATGCTTCTAATAGACCGGGAGTTTGTGAGTGTATCTCTTGTCCCTGTTTTGCTTGTGTACTATCTAGTAAGTTCACTGCACAATGATCTATTTTTTCTTTGCTTGCTTTGCATAAAACCTTTATCCTGAGAGCCGAATCACCAGCAGTATTATGGCTAAAGTGGGATGTAAGAAAAACGAAATATCCTGATACAAACGATCTAACCCAGTGAGTCAATCAATCTGGATTAAGGGAATGAACTGTTTAATTATTTTTACTTTCCCCCACTATTTATCTCTGCCTGGACATTGTACTCAGAGTGTCATTATTACTTTATTTATATTCACCGTCACATCACCAATTTGAAGATTTATTTTGGCAATTTTAACACATGTATTAGCACTATAATTATTTATCTATTTTATTCACATGTATGCATTTTTTATTCCTGGATTTAAGCTTAGTCGCAGCAGCATATTGTGCACTATATATTTAAAGCGCATCAATTTTATACTTAGTACTAACTGCCCTTACACACGAACTGTCACAAACTGACACCAATGCAGTAATCAGAAAAAAAAAAACCACTGCTTGGTGTCAGTGTGACGGGGGGGGGTAAAGTATGCCTGGCATGTTCTACTGTGTGTGTGTGTGTGTGTGTGTTGTGCACTCACTTGGATGTCTTCTCTCCTCGGCGCCGGAACGGAAAATACCGAGCCGAGGAGAGATGACATAATTTCCTCTGCCTCTGTGTACTATACAGAGGCAGGGGAATGATCTCATTGACTGGGAGCGATCGCGAGGGGGGGCCACAAATGGATGGCCTCCCCCTCATCTCTGAACGCTTCCAGTCAGAAGCCGACCGCCTCGAGCACGGGGGGGGGATTTAGAATTTAAAGGGATGCATTTTTCCTGAGCTTTTCTTACAATAAAGGTGCTGATAATGGCCGACAATAAATTCATATTAATTTAAATTCATGATAATAATTAAAGAGTTGAATATAATACAGTAAAACCTTGGATTACGAGCATAATTTGTTCCGGAAGCATGCTTGTAATCCAAAGCACTTGTATATGAAAGCGAATTTGCCCATAAGAAATAATGTAAACTCAGATGATTCGTTCCACAACCATTTATTCATAACTCCTTCAGTTTATAGTCCATAAAAAAGATTATAGCAGTGCGATAGGTTGTGATTGTTTGCGTAACCATAAAATGTCCATCCACAAATGGAAGCCTCCACAAGGGGATTAGAAGCAAAATCCAGCAGGAGCTACAGAGTATAAAAGAGAAGAGAGGCGCCACTAAGTGTAGCAATATGGTTACATTTAATGAAGGTACAACATTTAGCAACTCACATGGTTGATGATTAAAAGTAGGCACATCTAAGTATGCAGGTATCTGGGGTAAAGCTGTCCACATAGACAGTCCTCCTCAACCCCGGCTCTCACCACTGTCAGTCTGCAATCGTGACTGGGAAGACTACCCTGCAGTAGAGTAATCTGAAGGCGAGACTTGAGGCGCTCATGGAGCCCAGCGTAGAAGGGGTGACGTCAATGGCGGTGAGGAGGATGGTCTATGTGGACAGCTTTACCCCAGGTGCCTGCATACTTGGATATGCCTGTTTTAATCATCAACCATGTGAGTTTCTAAATGTTGTACCTTCATTAAATGTAACTGTATTGCTACACTTAGAGGCGCCTCTCTCCTCTTTTACACTCAGTTGTGACATGACGCTACTTGTATATCAAGACACCGCTTGTATATCAAGTCAAAATTTATTAAAAAAAGTGTTGCTTGTCTTGCAACCAAGGTTTTACTGTACAACTATATTTAAAAAAAATAGGATTTTTATAACAGCTTACCTGTAAAATCCTTTTCTTGGAGTACATCATGGGACACAGAGGCTAAGTAAAAACTTAATGGGTTATGGGCCACCTTCAGGTGTGGACACTGGAATACCCAATAGAGGAAGTTCCCTCCCCTATATAACCTCTCCTCCTTCCAGGAGAACCTCAATTTTTGTAGCAAAGCAATATACTTAAACCCCATAAAAAGAGGGGAGGGACCTCTGTGTCCCATGATGTATTCCAAGAAAAGGATTTTACAGGTAAGCTGTTATAAAAATCCTATTTTCTTTATCGTACATCATGGGACACAGAGCCTAAGTAATGACTTACTGGGACGTCCCATACCAATGCTATTTGAGGGGAGGGAGAGACAACCCGTAGGGCACCCCTAGACCTGAGGACTTATACTGCTGCCTGCAGCACACTGCGCCCGAAGGCGATATCCTCACACCTCCTTACATCCACCTGATAAAATGTTGTGAACGTATGTACTGAAGACCAAGTTGCGGCCTTGCAGATCTGCGCCATGGAGGCCTGGTAACGCACTGCCCAAGAAGCACTAATCGACCTGGTAGAGTGTGCCTTAACTTGAAACGGGGGAATCTTACCCCATACATCATAAGTTTGAATTATCACTTGTCGAATCCACTTAGCGACTGTGGATTTTGACAATGCCTGTCCTTCTTAGGACCCTCTGGCAGAATAAATAAGACATCAGTCTTACGAATCTGAGCAGTTGCCTTTAAATAGATTTTCACTGCTCTCACCACATCAATACAATGTATTGACTTTTCTTCCCTGGAACATGGTTTTGGAAAAAACGATGGCAGGACAATATCTTGGTTCAAGTGAAAACCTGAAACCACTTTTGGCAAAAAAGCCTGGACAAGGGCGTAACACTACTCTGTCCTCATGAATAATCAAATATGGCTCTTTACAAGAAAGAGCAGCCAACTCGGAAACCCTCCTTGCTGAGGATATAGCAACCAAGAACACTAGCTTCCTTGTCAGAAGGACTAAGGAAATATGCTAAATCGGTTCAAATGGCTGTTTTTGTAACACTAACAAAACTAAATTTAAGTCCTAAGGGCTCAAAGGTAATTTAATCCGCATCACCCCTTGCATGAAACCCCGGACTGAAGAATGCGTAGCGCGCGGTCTTTGAAATAAGATTGATAAGGCAGAGACTTGGCCCTTAATAGTACTCAATGCCAATTTCATCTCTACGCCTAATTGTAGAAAGGCAAGAATTCTGCCTATGACATATCTCCAAGGGTGCCAACCCTTGGATTCACACCAGGAAACATAAGCCTTCCAGACTCTATAATATATAGCTCTGGACGCTGGCTTCCTTGCATTAATCAAAGTAGAGATAACCGACCCGGAAAGCCCACATTTCTTCAGAATGTGGGTTTTAATAGCCAGGCCGTTAAATTTAGCGTTCGTAAAGTAGGATTGAATATCGGCCCCTGTGAGAGCAGGTCTGGCCTTAGTGGAAGAGGCCATGGATCCTCCACTGCTATTTATGCATACCATGACCTTCTGGGCCATGCTGGTGCTACCAGAATTACCAGCTTTCTTTCCAACTTGAACCTGCAAAGAAGTCGTGGCAGCAATTGAATAGGGGGGAATGTATAGATCAGCATCTTTTTCGCATGTGAGTGGATCCCTTGTCCTGGACACAAAGTTGACCAACTTCATGTTGACCGGAGTCCCCCATCTTTGGCAAATAGCCCGAAAAATGTCGGGATGAAGTGACCATTCCCCTGGGAATAACTGCTGGCGACTTAAGTAGTCTGCCTGCCAATTCTCTACTCCTGGAATGAAGACTGCTGATGGGCAGAAAGGAATGTTTCGTGCCTAAGTTAGAATATGGTTCACCTTTCTCTGCACTGAGACTCTCTTGGTGCCCCCTTGGTGATTGATATAGGCCACAGCCGTGGCATTGTTGGATTGGATCCTGACAGGACAATCCCTTAACCTGGAAGTCCAGGCCTTCAGAGCCAGACGTACTGCCCGAATCTCTAGGATGTTGATTGGCAAGGCTCTTTCGGTTTTGGACCATTGTCCCTGGACAGTCGTTTTCTCTAGTATTGCTCCCCAGCCTGAAAGGCTGGCACCTGTCGTTACTACTTTCCAGATAATTGGTCTGAAGGATTTTCCTTTCAGCAGACTCTTGGTTAGTAACCACCAACTGAGACTTTGGGACACTCATGGGGACAGCCGCATTGGCAAGTCCAAAGCTTGGATCGCTTTGTTCCAAGCAGACAGGATACTGTTTTGAAACAGTCTCGAATAGAACTGGGCATAGGGGACTGCTTCGAATGAAGCCACTGTCTTTCCTAACAACCGTATGCAAAGGCGAATTCAGGGATTTCTTTTCAACCTGACCATCCGCACCAGCTCTCGTATGAAGCTGATATTTGCCGGAGGCAAGAAGACCTTTTTCTGGGCTGTGTCTATGATCCGGCCCAAATACTCCAGCTTTATTCGTGGTTTTAAGGAAGACTTCTCTAGGTTGAGAATCTAACCCAGACTTTCCAGGTAATTGGTTGCAATGCGTACACTTTGCCCCAAGCGAGCCACTGACTGGTCTATTAACAATAGATCATCTAGGTACACCAAGACTGTTATGCCCTGTGCCCTTAACATGGCTAGAGGTGGGGCCAGTACTTTTATGAACACCCGGGGTGCTGTAGCTAGCCTGAAGGGCAAGGCTACAAACTGAAAGTGCTGCTGTTCTACTTCGAATCGCAGAAACCTTTGGTGAGCAAAAAATAAAGGGACAAGCAGATATGCATCCCTGATGTCGATGAACGCCAGAAGTTCTCTTCCTTGTAGGATAGAAACTACTGACCTGATTGACTCCATGCGAAAGGAGCGGCTTTTCAGGAACTGATTTAGATTCCTTAGATCTAGAAGGGGTCTGACATCCCCATTTGGTTTTGGTACCATAAACAGGTTTGAATAAAACCCCAAACCTTGCTCTTTTGTGGGGATCTGTATGATTACCCCGAGCCAATAATTGGTCTAATGCTTGAAACAGGGATTGCCTTTTCCGTGGATCTTTGGGAACGTTTGATCTCAGAAAACAAGACGGTGGAAACTCACGAAATTCTAGTTTGTATGCTAGAGACACCGTGGAGAGGACCCATCTGTCCTGAATTTCCTTTTGCCAGACTTCTGAGTATTGCAGAAGTCTTCCCCCTACTCTGGTGAGGGGGGACACCTCTTCATGATGAGGCTTTAATATTCTGCTTTGCAGATTCCTGGCCCCAGGTCTTCTTTTGAGCCTGGACCTGACCCTGAGGTTTTCCTCTAGAGTCTGACGGCGGAGGCTGTCGCCACTGCCTAGAGGCGGATGCCCCAGGTGCAGGAGAAAAAAGTCAGTTTAAATGAAGGAGATTTATACTTTCTTTTGACTGGCAAAAGAGTACTCTTCCCACTAGAAATCGTTTGGATATATTTATCCAAGTCATCCCCAAATAGTCGCTCCCCATGAAAAGGGAAACTAGTCAAAAGCTTTTTGCAAGGTGCTGCAGCTGACCAATTTTTTAACCACAGGGTCCTACGAATGTGTATTAGCACAAGCGCAAGGCGGGACACCTGGTTAAGAGAGTCTTTCATAGCGTCTATGGCAAAACATAGTGCCTTTGGTAGTTCGGCCAACTCACGGGCCTGTTGTGCAGGGACCACCTTAAGGGCCTTTTTGAACTGGTCCTTTAGGGACTGACAGATGCCTATTGCAGCGACTGCAGGCTGAGAAATGGCCCCTGCCAAGGAAAAAGGATTTTAACAGGAATTCCAACTTTTATTCTGTTGGATCTTTAAGCATTTGTGCATTGTCTACTGGACAAGTTAAATTTTTATTCACACTGGAAATCGCAGCGTCAACTGCTGGTACCTTCTGTCTTTTTGTGAATTTCTCCTCCATGGGATAAACAACAGAAAATCTCTTTGGAGGAAGAAAATGCTTCTCCGGGTGATCCCATTCAGCATAAATAAGCTTTTCTAGTAATGCATAGACCGGAAACGCATGAAAAGGCTGTAAAGGTTTTAAAGAACCCAAGGAAGAAACCGAACTTTCAGCTGACTCTGTTACGGGTAGCATGAAAGTGGAATGAACCATCTCTGTAAGAGTTTGTACCATAAATCTCTGAGAGCGTGAGGTTGCAAAAGGTTCATCAACTGTTGTTTCCTCCGCAGAGGAATAATCGGCTTGTTTTTCCACGTGATCGCCTGAGGGTAATACCTCATCCTGTGTCCACTGTTCCCTTGGTAAAGGGTTTGAGGTGGGGGATCTAGCACGCATCCTATCCATTTGGATGGAGGATGCGATTAATGCCGCTAATCTTCCTTCTAAGCCCTGCAGGGCAGAGGAAAATGCATCTTCAGTCACGTATAAAGGGGATGAAGTGTGAGAAGCAGTTGCATCACCAATAGGTTCCAATGACTCACCCTGGCTTGCCATATCTGGTATCCCTGGAAAGGATGACAGTGTGGAGGCATGACTGGAGTTCCCAGTGCCTGGGGGTGGAATTTTTGGCACCTTTGTGGTAGCTGTGGAAGCCATAGTGCTAAGCACAAAAGCAGAGGCACTCTAGTAAAAAAGTACTACTTGCTGAGCAATAGTCTAGCAAAACAATTTCACCATAAAGATCAGCTTGATGCTGAGCAACAATGTATTTCCTGTACTGGAAAAGCCTGTATACATCCCTTACGTGCCCCAGTGCTCCTGTGTGACATACTCTGTTCAGTTGCTCTTAAGAGATCTTCTGACACTGAGAGTGTTTGTTTTATAACACACTTCAGGTGTAAACCTGATTAGCGTCCTAAGCTGTGCGCTGTGTGCCAAGTGAAAGCTAATTGCTGCACACAGCGCCGCCTGCCTCAAGCCACGCCCCCTCCAGCCTGTCCTCCTCCTTGTCCTCTTAAAATTAAACCTTAGTCCGCGCGCGCACGGATGGCGCGGCATTTGGGTCTGCAGTGCAGACCGGATGAGAGGAGGATCTGATACATAAGGATTATGTTAGTAAACCTTCAAAGACCGGGTCCTTATTATAGGGGTTCCGCTTCTTTGGACCTGTATAGCACCCCTCAGGAGCAACTTTAGGTAATGTAGCATGAGCAAAAAGAGTCCTGGTTCCTGGGGTCCAGCCCTCAAAAGAGAGCCTTACAGGCAAAACCTCGTTCTTCTATGTGAGGCCCGGTTACCACCTTAGACACTGGCGAAAAAACGTAGGTACTCCTGGAAGGAGGAGGGGTTATATAGGGGAGTGAACTTCCTGTATTGGGTATGCCAGTGTCCACACCTGAAGGTGGCCCATAACCCATTAAGTTATTATTTAGGCTCTGTGTCCCATGATGTACGATAAAGAAATATATATATTTTTTTAAAACTGTCAATTTCGGCCAAGTGCATCCTGAATTTTAATTTAGGTGCATCACTATAGAGAGCATATCCATTTCTGTGGCTTCTGTCATTGTACTTAGAACTGACTGGTTAAAGTGTGCCTGTTTAATGATGGAGGTATGTAGTAATATTTCTGATACAAGTATTTTTTAAAATGATGCAAGAATAAAAAAGGACCAAACTGTAGTTCACCTTGTCACAACTACAGTAGCATGGGGTGGACAGGGGTCACCTTTCTGTCTCCCTGTGTTGGTGTCTCCTGTACATGCTTTATGTTGCTATAGTGGAGACAATAGGAACTGACCCTTTTATTCTTGCACTATAGACAGTTTGAATATGGTGTAACTTCAGGAAATGGTGTCTCACTACAAACTGAGCACAGGTAAATCTTATTTTTGTGCAACGTTTACTAGAATGTGTGTATAGCAGTGTGAAGATGGCCTATTCAAAATTTTAAGTATTAACACGAGGTCACATCCCTTTAGTATCTGATGGTTTATATATGTATAAGCAATTTGGATTTGAGCACAGGTATATCTTATTTCTTGTGCATTGGAGGTCAGTGACTAAAACCTGTAGGTCTCCTATAACTTGTGTTTATTTGCCCATTATTGAAACTACACCCACTGGAGCGTTTGCAATTTGCAGAGTAGGGACTGGCCAGAAAGGGATTACTTTGACGCAGTTGGCCAACTTAAAGCGGAGCTCCACCCAAAAAGGGAAGCTGTGCTTATCTTCCTCCTCTCCCCCGCCCACTTCCGGTGCCGCATTGGACACCATTCGAGGGGGAACGGGTACCTGGTTTTGATAAATGTGCTTCCTGTAAGTGCATTTAAAAAAAAGGGGGGAGGGGGAGTGTGTTTTACATATTAACATTTTAAGATGGAATTACGCTGTGTGCAAGTTTTTTTGATAGGAGAGCATCTAGATGGGAGGACTATCTTGCACATAGAGGACCCCTTATGAGAGAAAAGAACTACATGACAGGCGAGTTATAAACAGAGATCTGGTGAGTTCAATACCCTAAGGGATAGGTTCTCACGAGGTGCGCTGAAGGAACTCGTGAATGGAATCTGACATTTGATACTTATGAACTATTTTTAGGACACTTATGGTTTTTATATTGAATTGTATAGCCATTTAGGGTGGAACATACCCGTGGAGCACTGCTAGTGTGGTGATGTCTGTTTTTTAAGCATATATTATGAAAGCAAGCATACACAGTGTGCCGTGAAGAGGCCTTGCAGCTTATGCATGCGTTTGCAAATGCGTGCTAACTAAACCCCTGTTTTTATCGCAGACTGTTGGACAGGTTAATTTAGTCAGTTGCCAGACTGGTTGGTGAGTTGAGCTATGGAATGTTCTGTTTTTGTTATTTATATTATGAAAGAGCAATTACCGTATTTATCGTCGAATAACACGCACATTCATTTTAAGAAGGAAGTTGCAGGAAAAAAACGTACATTTTAAATAAGGAACTTTTGAAGCAAAATAAGGGTCAGTGCCCATCTGCAGCCTCACCACTGCCATCAATGCAGCCTGATCAATGCCCATCTGCAGCCTCACAAATGCCATCAATGCAGCAGCCTCACCATTGCCATCAATGCCGCAGCCTCACCATTGCCATCAATGCCGCAGCCTCACCATTGCCATCAATGCAGCAGCCTCGCCATTGCCATCAATGCAGCAGCCTCACCATTGCCATCAGTGCAGCCTGATCGATGCCCATCTGCAGCCTAGAGGGGACAGGGAGGGGGGAGGGATGAGTGCCGACAGATTACATACAGTGAGAATCTCCTATGATAGACAGAACAGTAGTCCAATGGTGGCCCAGGAGACAGGACTTCCTATTACAGTGGCCACCAAGTAAACAGGAGGTTCTCACTGTATGTAATCTGATGGCGCTCGTCCCTCCCCCCTCATTGTCCCCTCCCTGGCAGCTAAAATTGAAGTATGGGCGTATAACACGCACACACTATTTGCACCCAATTATCATGATGAAAAAGTGAGTGTTATACGCCAATAAATACAGTAATAATTTCAGCAGTAAGTGTAATTTAGCACCAGGCTTTCATTGATTTTCACTGCCCACAGACTATCCCGTGCCATTCATGCCTGGTCCACTCCACAGTAACTAAATTCTATTGAGCAAAGTGTGTACCTGAGCAGGAGAATGGGATGCGCCACAGCAAGCTTGCGACAAGCCAAATTGGCTTCGGACATTCGACTATCCTTCACATCATTCGTTTCAGCCAGCAGGGTAATGAAGCGGTGTATTAGGCCATCCATCTGATGCAATAAATTTGGAAATAAAGGATGTGATTTTCTTTGGGAAATTACACTCATTTCATAAATGTTAAAAGCAAATTACATTTTGAAGTACTGTTGAATAACATTCATCAAGTCATCGAATGTACTAAGAATTGTTGTACAAAAATGTATGACAATATACTAGTGTATGACCAGCTTAAAGCAAAAGGAACACATGCTATAGAATATCACCAGCAGGCAGAAGGGTGAGAGAGCAATGAAAGAAATCTAGAGGTGGAGAAGAAGGGGTAGCACTAGCAGCCAGTCTGGCTTTACTGCTTGCCACAGTACTGTCAGGACTGATCAGGGGGATGCTCTTTCATTGTACTACTCCTTTATTGTACAATCACAGGATAGGTAATTCTGGCCCTGGCTGTATTGTTTATCAGCAGTGCAAAGGACCAGCTGCGACATACTGAAAAGTCTCAGTACTACAAACTTTCAAAAGAGTTCACATAGTGAAAAGCATATATTTAAAATGTATCAAAACTCAAGAAAAAATTGTTAGGCTGCTTTCACACTGAAACGGTTTACAGGCGCTATAGCGCTAAAAATAGCGCCTGCAAAGAGCCTCTCCTCTCACTCCAGTGTGAAAGCCTGAGTGCTTTCACACTGGAGCGGTGCGTTGGCAGGACGCTAAAAAAAAGTCCTGCAAGCCGCATCTTTGAGGCACTGTTGGAAAGGTATATAAACCGCTCCTACAGCGTCCCTGCCCATTGAAATCAATGGGCAGCTTCGCCGAAGTGTAGGTGCTTTTAACCCTTTTTCGGCCGTTAGCAGGGGTTAAAATCGCCCGCTAGTGGCTGAAAAGCGCCGCTAAAAAATAGCGGCGCTTTGCCGTCAGCACCCCAGTGTGAAAGTAGCCTTAGTATTGCAGCTCACCAGTCCTTACAGTTGTGCTCATAAGTTTACATAGCCAGGCAGAATTTATGATTTCTTGGCCATTTTTCAGACAATATGAATGATAACACAAAAACTTTTCTTTCACTCATGGTTAGTGTTTGGCTGAAGCCATTGATTATCAATCAACTGTGTTTACTCTTTTTAAATCATAATCACAACAGAAACTACCCAAATGACACTGATCAAAAGTTTACATACCCTGGTGAATTGGGCTTGATAACATGCACACAAGTTGCCACAAAGGGGTTTAAATGGCTATTAAAGGTAACCATCCTCACCTGTCATCTGTTTGCATGTAATTAGTGTGTGTGTGTGTATAAAAGGTTAATGAGTTTCTGGACTCCTGACACACCCTTGCATCTTTAATCCAGTGCTGCACTGACATTTCTGGATTCTGAGTGATGGGGAAAGCAAAAGAATTGTCAAAGGATCTGTGGGAAAAGGTAGTTTTACTGTATAAAACAGGAAAGGGACATATAAAGATATCCAAGGAATTGAGAATGCAGTCAGCAGTGTTCAAACTCTAATCGAGAAGAAGAAAATGACGGGTTCTGTTGAAAACAAACCAGTCAGGTAGACCAACTAAAATTTCAGCCACAACTGCCAGCAAAAATTGTTCAGGATGCAAAGAAAACCCCACAAATAACTTCAGGTGAAATACAGGACTCCCTGAAAACATGTGATGTGGCCGTTTCAAGATGCACAATAAGGAGGCACTTGAAGAAAGATGGGCTGCATGGTCGAGTCGCCAGAAGAAAGCCATTACTACGCAAATGCCAAAGTATCCCACTTACAACACGCCAAACAGCACAGAGACAAGCCTCAAACCTTTTGGCACAAAGTCATTTGGAGTAATGAGACAAAAATTTAGCTTTTTGGCCACAACCATAAACGCTATATTTGGAGAGGAGTCAACAAGGCCTATGATGAAATGTACACCATTCCTACTTTGAAACACGGAGGTGGATCGTTGATGTTTTGGAGATGTGTGAGCTACAAAGGTACAGGAAATTTGGTCAAAATTGATGGCAAGATGAATGCAGTATGTTATCAAAAAATACTGGAGGAACATTTGCATTCTTCAGCCAGGAAGCTGCGCGTGGGACATACTTTGGGACATTCCAACATGACAATGATCCAAAACACAAGGCCAAGTCGACCTGTTATTGGCTATAGCAGAACAAAGTGAAGGTTCTGGAGTGGCCATCTCAGTCTCCTGACCTCAATATCAAGAAGCCACTCAGGGGAGATCTCAAACATGCATTTCATGCAAGACAGCCCAAGAATTTACAGGAACTGGTGGCTTTTTGCCAAGAGGAATGGGTAGCTTTACCATCTGAGAAGATAAAGAGCCTCATATACAAATACCACAAAAGACTTCAAGCTGTCATTGATGTTAAAGGGGGCAATACACGGTATAAAGAACTGGGGTATGTAAACTTTTGATCAGGGTCATTTGGGTAGTTTCTTTCGTGCTTATGATATAAAGAGAGTAAACACAGTTGAATGATAATAAATGGCTTTAGCCAAACATTAACCATGAGTGAAACGTTTTTGTTTTATCATTCGTATTCTCTGAAAAATGACTAAGAAGTCATACATTTTGCCAGGGTATGTAAACTTATGAGCACAACTGTAGATGTGGCGACTGCATTTGTTTTTGTTTCCCCTGCCCCCCCTCCCCCATCTTTGTCCTTTATGTTGAAAAACCTGCCATTAACAAACTGCTGTTCTAAGCTGACAAAAGTACAGAGCAGCGTTGTCACCCTAGGAAAGGGAGCGTGTTAGGACTGCACAACACCAATAAGAGTTCAGAACACGTCCCTCTCTTTTCTATGTTTTGTAGTCTACAGCAGGGAACAATAACTGGTAACAGGTCAGAGGCAGAGAGCACAGGAAGTTATTGGCTCACAGGATTTCTGGTTAGAGGAACAGCTATTTTATTTTTGGTCAAACAGATAACAAAAAAAAGCTTTCATTGATTTAACAGACAATAATGAGAAAATAAGAGAAACTTTTTGTTGGAGTTTATAGTTTGAACTGTTTTACCTGACAGGAAATGTTCAGTTTTGCTCAGCTACTCATACATACCAAATTTTCTCCCTTGCAGTTAAAGGGGAAGTATGGGTTTATGAAAAATCAAACATCTATATTCACCGTATGGGACATGATTAGTGCTCGCAGCTGTCAGTTCATCACTGAGAGATGGGGGAGATTTTATTAGGTAGCTCGCAGGATCTTTACATTTGTTTGATCCATATTCACCCCCATTCAGAAGCATCTCTGATGCGGCAGCTGTCTCATGTCAGCTCTAGGACCAAGAACTGAACGATCACATGACTGATGATCACTCTGCTCTCAGTCTGCTAGGAGTGGAAAGCAGTGACTATCAGTCAGCACTCTCCGCTCTGCCCTTCCAGCATGCCCGCTGAGAAGGGGGTGGGTGCAGCTGGTTCTGCCTCTCAGCCACATGTTGAAAGGAGGAGACAGCTGTCATATAGGCAACCAGGTGGATTCCAACAATACTGCAAAGATCCTTCCAGAGCCATGAGTGGCTCTGCTCTGTTAGCTGATAACGAGCAGTAGCTCACTATCAGCGCACTCTGGGGCACAGGAGTACAAAAGTGTGTGCTCCTATAGCCCACAAGAGAAGTATGAACAAAAATGCTTTGGCCATACTTCTCTTTTAAGTAACAGAATCTAGTAAACACCTCACTCCTTTCCTGCTGCTTAGTTATATGCCTCATATCCCTTCCTGTAAGTGGTCTTTGTTAGAACAGTAGAGATGTGCAATGCAATAGAACCCCAACTGGCTCAGCTGCCCTCTTCCAGCTCTCATGTTCAAGGGTTTATGGGGTACCAATATAAAAGATAAACTCCAGGCACTTATATATAATCAGTTGTACGGATTTATTTTTTATAGGAACACATTAATGGATTAAATGGAGGCTTTTAAAGCAGTGTCCCCCCCCCCCTCAAAAATTAAAAGTCTAGGACACTTACCTGTCCTGGATTCCAGCGATGTCGGCACCACAGCCGATGCTGTCGGATGCTGCCTCTGCCATTGTCGGTAAGGGAACCCGGCAGTGAAGCCTTGCGGCTTCACCATCGGGTCCCTACTGCGCATGCGTGAAGCGAGCTGCACTCTCTTACTGGCCTGGCAGCAGTAGGAGTAGGAGGGGGACGGACTTCTGACGTGCCTCCGATGGAAGTGGGGACAGGGTACCTGTAACAGGTAACCCCCCTCCGAAAGGTGCCAAATGTGGCACCGGATGGGGGGAGGAATCAGATAAGCAAAAGTTCCACTTTTGGGTGGAACTCCGCTTTAAGCTGAACACCTGTCGGTTGAAAAAATTCACTTCGCAGTGCCCCCCCAAATACTACTGAAACTGTTATATGATCATTATGTGTGGGGGGAGTGGAATAAGGTGAAAATACTTATGTTAGTCCTTACTCCAGCAGGATTTCTCTTTGTGGTACAAACACTTTCCTGTAGGTGCTTCTCTTTGCAGTTTGACAGGTTACAGATCTTTAGCGTGATCACACACAAAGCAGGTCCTGCATTGTACCTAAAGATGTGAAGGTCCCACCCATGGGTTTAATACGGCTTTAAGTATATAAATTAAAGCGGATCATTGCAACTACTCGTGTGTTAAATGTGTTTAATCCTAACCCTCTAACTTCCACTTTTTCTGAGGGGGAACAAGGAGGAAAGAAGGGTGAAGAGTTGGGTTTTCAAATCCCTGGACAGCTAATCACCCATAGAGATAAGTGCAGAGGGGACTGGGAGAAAGGGAGGGCGAATGATGTTAGTTCACCTTTTGTGAAAAGGTGAACTTACACTTTAATAAATATTAGAACTCACTGCTGTGTGCAGGTTTTGCATAATATTCACCAAGAGTGAAAGCAGACGGGAGCCTCTGTTAAGCACTATCATGACTCTTATTGACTGTTAGGGTAGAGTAGGTGTATTCATTGGGTAAGCTGCATTAAAATACATTTTAGTTCTTGTGTTTAGATATGTTTTAAGCGTTTTTCCATACTGGCAAAAAAGCCAACCTAACCAAACCAAATATTTTCTGACCCATTTTATGGTATTTATAGTAGTTACAGGAGGCTGGATATAGTACAGACTTCTAACAGATGCACAGCTATATTCAGTTATTACTTTAAATAACCAGTGAACAAATCACATGACCCTCCTTTTAAGATGTCACTGTATTTACTACTGAACTACAAGTGTGTATGAAGTTTGCTTGATATTGCAGTTCAGTGGGGGAGATAGAAGAGGGATCCCTTACCTTACAGGTGTTACTGTCTGTGGCTCCCTCGCTGGTCAGTAAGATTTCTGGAACAGGATTGATCATTTCAGGAAGCTGCAGATACAACTGCAGAAGAAAGTCTCGGCAGTGCTTCCCCAAAGAGCTAGAGAGATAAACGCTGCATTAGAGGATTTATTCTGACCTTTCAGATCATGCACTTAAAGTCTAAAAATCTATTGAGAGGATCAGGAAACAAATGTGTTTGTTTAACTCGACAATCCAAGTAAAGCCATGTTGCATATAGTAAAGCTCGCAGTGACAGCAAACAAAGTCAAACTGAGCAGCATAACACACAGGTACAGAAAGCAGCAATATTTTGCAGAACTTTCGGGTATACTTAAAAGCCTCACCTGTTTCCCCAGCGTTTTACACAGTTAGTTAAATGCTCTGTCACTTTTCTGATGCTTTCCTGGTTCCCATGACAACAGTTAATTAGTAAGGGCAGACGAGACTGGATCAGTGGAAAGGAGGCCTCGTCGGGCCCCTGACTCCTAGTTTCAGCCTCTGTGATAATAAGATCCACAAGACAGATGAGCTCTGATGGTTTCAGATGCAGTACAAACTCCTCACGCCCTTTCTGGATTAAAAACAAGAGCAAAATGCTTCTAATACAAATCACAGGGTAGTTTGGGAAGAAACAGCAGCTAGATAACACTGTACCTGTGGTGTGCGCTGGTCTCTCCCTTGCCATATACGAGGAATGTGAACACATGCCCACAAGAAGTCTAATGAAGCGGAGGGGTCAAACCTACCAACAAAAAATGTCAAAATTACTTTTTTTTTTTACATACTGCAATGGTAATTTTTTTATGTATCTGATCATGTTGGAGCCTATTTTCTTGTTTTTAGACAAAAGTCTTCTTTTTGATTGATCATCAGTCAGGCAACAGATAATTATTTAAAATGATGCTCAAATCTCTGACATTGGAATAATAGCAGTTCTAAGTATGCTGAGCACAAGAAGCAATCCAGTAGTAGAAAAATTCCTGGAGCCTGGTAGCCAATCTACCGTAAACAACGCCGAAACACAACATCCAACACACACAAAAAAAAAAAACGAATTTCACAAAGAATTGCATAAACTGTAGGGCAGACCAAAGTATAAGCTCTACTGCCAGAATGCCTCTGTTTTTTAGTAGGCCACTGTGGGAATTCAGGGAGGTTAGACATCACCACTTGCACACAGGCATGGGGAATGCAAGGTATACTGGAGGCTGAAAAGGTTAACAGACAACCCCTCACTTTGAAAAATGGCAAGAAGAGCTAGTAGATTTTGCAGTTTTGGAATGCCAGATCTTGTGGCCAGATGGGGGCTACAATGTAAAAGCAGAGATTGAGCTAAAACTAAAGAAACCTTCCTTGGCAAGGACAGATGGAGATGACTTAGTAATCTGCTTGTTCAGCTTCTTCTACTGTGTTAGAGGAGTGCTTTTACCCCAGTAACTTCCTTGGTGATAGCATCCAGAGCTAGTCCTAAGAGGCAATGTCACTTGAAGGCCATGTGAATAAACCACTTCTTGCAGTCCACAACTGCAACTAGCTCCCAGTACAAACTTGGAGTTTACTACATTAAAGATTAACATTAAAAGAGAAGTTCAACTTTTGGAATGATGTGGCCCAAGCGGGACTCCACTCGCTGGGCCACATCATTCATTCATAGTCCTCTGTAAATGGAAAACTACAAGTCCTGACAGCCTTTGCGGTAGTCGGCTTGTAGTTTCAATGAACTACCAGGGAGCTGTTGAGCACTCTAGTAATTCATTCTTCCTCTCAGTGTGTATCTGCCTGGCTGTACAAGCCGACAGAAGTCGAGAAGTCTGCAGTAGTCCTGTATGTCACCCATGATCTGCTACTCTCCAGGCTCCAAATAAAATTTTTTTTTTAAAAATGCACATTTTTACCTGCAAAAAGATGTACATTTATATTTTTTTTTTTAAAAGGGTGAACTGATCCTTTAAATATAGGCAGAAAACAAGTATGAGATAACCTGAATTCAAATGAAAAGACCATAAATGAAAGCAGGACGTTTCACCTCTGTTCTCGATGTTTGCTTAGTAAAATACCAATGCACTGGTGCAATGTGCTCCAATTTGATTGATGAGTTAGAAGAGCCAGTAGATAGGGTCGGAAAGAAAGTGACTGGGGCCCAGTTGAACCTTTGACCTGGGGAAACAGAACATAAACAGTATGTGCGCAATATCAATACCAACAGCTGAAATCCTCAATGGAACCACATATGAAGCCTATTCGTGCCCTTTCCTGAATCAACTTAAAAGTCTAAGTTTTGTTAGTTTTACTTATACCTAATAAGGCACAAAGGATGGTACTTATATTTAATAAGTGTCGCTTGTGCTGATGGCTGCTGTGCTAGTTGACATTTTCCATCCTCTTACGATGGGGCTTTCACTTACAGGCCTGCCATGTAAGACAAGTCATTACCTAGAAGTTTCTCCTTTCAGAGAAGATGATCTGCACACATTTCCAGTGAAACACTGCCTGGAAGCCTCCCAATGTGTAGTGAAATTTCTCCCATGGTGCATCACCACATGCTGACCAGAAACACCAGCCATTGCCAACGAAGCTGAGTTGGCTGAAACTATACAGTGCACACAGATGTTCTGGTTTTACAAATGCCATTTGACAGCTTTGAAGGATGAAACCACTGAAAACAAATATTTAATTATTTGGTAAAGTTCCGAGATTTAAAACACCTGACAGTTTAATCTCTTGGGGATTCCATTGATGGGATATTTGTGTTCAGGTCCTGAGCCTGCATACATATTGTGGGCATTATTAGGGGGTCCTCATTCTCCAAGTTTAGGATTCTTTACTTATTTTCTGTTATAGAGAATGCAACAGGATGTGCTGGTAAAAACAAAGGTGGGCAGAAAAAACCCAAACCTTCTACATCCTTAAAGTGTTACTAAACCCAGGACCCTGAAATCATTATATCTGGTCTCCCACAGTACATGGAAATACAATTATTTTAGTAAATACAAACTACTAAATACCTTTTCTCATGAGCAGTCTTGTGACCTCTATCAGTGTCTGGATAAAGCTTGTAGGAGGAGTTTTCATTCTTCCACAATTGTCCTATGAGAATGCAGGACACTTGACCCTCTGTCTGGACAGTGCTGATTGGCCCTGTGCTGATCACATGCACTCTCCAAAAGAAAAAAACAACTCTCTAGCAATACACACCGAACTGAGCATGTGCAGCTTTGTCCCCTAGCTCTTTAAATAGCGGGAGGTATTTTGGGGACAGTGGAAGGAGGAGAGGATCAGAGGAGACAGGATCAAACAGCCTTTTTTAAACCATGCAGATGATTAACCCAGTTGGGTTCCATGGTGAGTATAACAAGCATGCTTTACTGCATATACAGACTGATTTTACTGTTGTAGGTTTAGTATCACTTTAACTGGATCAAAGCCAGGGATTAATTCCAAGGGTTCTCATAGTTGGGAGTTTTCAAAACATATAAAAATCTGGGGCTAAGTCAGACTACTAGGCTCCTCCTATTACTAAAACATACCACTTTTGAGTTGACTCCAATTATTTACTTACAATCAAGTAATGTAAAAATTACACCAGTGGGAAGTTCTTGATCCCTTTGAAGGTTATTTGTATACATTACCCAGGAGTATTGCACTTGTTGGTACTTCACAAGATTAGTTTAGAGATGCAAATAGCTCCAAGAGAATCTATGAAAGGGCAATTTTTATGTTTAGTTTATTGGGAGACACAGCAGACCTTAGGGTATACTGTATGCACTACTCTTAGGAGGGTATGTGGCCTTCTTTAAATATCTAGCGTGAAATTGGACAAAGCCTTAAAAATAGACTGAGTACTGTTTCTATTTCAAAGGGCAATAAGTTAATTCTTATTATGTATTTTTGTTTAAAGGTAAAGTTTAAGCAAAAAAATATTTCCTTTTTGTCCAGTCTTTATCTTAAAGGGCAGGACAATATCCAATGACCTGCTGTGCTTCTCAATGAATTGAGAAAAACTGGATTTTTGTACTTAAAACCTTAGAAGCTGACGTATTCAATTTTAAAGCGTGGCATATTTGACATCTATGTACTCGGCATAACATCCTTTTTAATAGTTTACCAAACAAATGGGAATTATATTGTGTTGTGAGCATTAAAATTCATTAAAGTGCATTTTTTTGTTTAAAGTTTGCATATAAAAAAACGCTACGCAAATATTGTGCAACATAAAAATATTCAACAACCACCATTTTATTCTCTTGGACCTCTGCAAAAAAAATGTAATGTTTGGGTATTCTATGTAGTTTTCTAGCAAAACAATGCCTTTTTTTGCCTTTTTTAGGAGAGGAATGTCCAAACTGGCCTGGACTGGAAATAGTTACGTTTTTACAATAAAGCATTTATTTGTCCATCATACCCTACTCCAATACTATCTCTTCATCAATAGTTTATATTTGTGAAGCTGCCACATACCTTGTTCCATGAGAATAACAACTTCTGCTGTAGATCTGGACAGCTGCTTATGACTTCTGGATCTAACAAATCCAGCCAGTCAATGAGGAGACCAGAAGAAGGATTAGCACGAGATGCTTCAGTGCTGTAACAATACATTCAAAAATTCTTATATCAAAGAGTGAGCAGAACAGTATTGACATCACCAAATCACACTATAATTCTCCTGAAACTAGTGGTCAGAAGCAGAGTGCCTTAGATAGCATACTGTAAATATACAACTATAAAGCTGTGTGCATGCAGGAGTGCATAGAAACCCTTGCATACCAGGAAGCACACTGCTATTTTTCAGGAGGCATTCAAGACAAAAAAGTACAGGGTATAGACAAAATGTAAAATTAATTTAAATGTCAAAACACAGAAAATGGACATTTTATACCTTAAAGTGGTTGTATACCCATTTTTTTTCATTTTTACCTACAGGTAAGCTTATAATAAGGCTTACCTGTAGGTAAAATGAATATCTCCTAAACCTACACGGTTTAGGAGATATTCACTCTGCATACAGCCGCTGACGTCATCAGCGCATGCGCGGTGAAGGTCCGGCGTATCGTGACGGACATTATCTTGGAACTGAGGACTCACGAGCGCATGCCAGCTCCTTCGGCGTTGACTGGGATGCAATGTGGGGACCTCATTCTAAGGTAAGTATTTCATAATGAGCTAGTATGTGGTGCATACTAGCTCATTATGCCTTTGCCTTACAGGTTTTTTTTTTCCGCTTGCGGGTATACAACCGCTTTAACCACTTCGCCTCTCTGGACTTGCTACATATGAGTCTGAAGAGTTTAAAACAAGCACATGGTTGCAGTAGAAGTTTGACCAGTTGGTGCAATTAGAATCGCTATTTTTCTCCCTAACTTGTTTTTGTGGCGCAGACGAGGCAAAATTCACAGTGGAGGGAAGACATAAATTAGCCTGAACTGAGAGACGGGATAATTAGGGCATTTGAGTCTAGGGCTAGAGGTTCTGACAGCAGATAGCTTGTTCTTGTATCAAGAAGGCTAGGATGTCTACATCCGGAATCTCCCATGTTTGGCATATCAGATTGAACACATCCGGATGAAGAGACCATTTCCCTTGGTCCAATTGGTGGCAGCTGAGATAAACCACCTGCCAATTTTCCACTACTACCTTTCCCCTGGATTACATATAGCAGAAGGTGAAATCACATCCTGCTAACGAGATCCCAGGGAATGATAAACACAAATCTAATGAAAAGACATTGCAGCAGAATACAGGACAATCTTCTCATGAGATTTGGGCTAATTGACATTCCTTAGGGGAAAAGCCCACTTTAAAACGATATTATAGACAAATACGAAAGACTGATATTAAAAAATGAAGGAAGGAAGCAGCACTACTGCATTACACACTGCTGTCAATAAAATACAGACAGCTTAAAGTCAGGTGTACAAAGGACAAGGACCTCATAAGTAAGGGGGGTAGGTCTATGACCAAAGTTCAATTGCTCTGACTGCAGTGGTGAAACCAGAGATCAGGGAAATAGCTATGCTCTCAAAGGAATAAGTGGTCCCAGGAATGTCTTAACACAGGTTGGCAGGTAAAGCAGTTCACAGCTTTGTTTTCAATTTATTACCTTAATTTAGCCATTTGCCTATAGTTTGGCTTTACAGCGAATGGTGAGTGCAACACCACCTTACGGAATACTTCAACTGAAGTGCTTAACACAATAAACAAAAAAAAAGATCTACCTGCAGCCCTCTTTCTTCACTGGTGTCTCTTCTCTGTCCTGCAGTAGTAAAGAACTTACAACAGCAGCCGGACCTGTGGCAGTAAACCGTGATGTGGTTTCTACAGTGACTGAGAGCAAGATAGTCAGGAACTCTTCAAGGTAAGGAGATTTTGCTTCAATCAGACCTTGAAGAACTAGGGATTAAAGGAGAATAACATTTAAAACACAGAAATGAAATGACATGAAAATATAGAGAAATTACTATAAAAATAGGATTTTTATAACAGCTTACCTGTAAAATTATTTTCTTGGAGTACATCATGGGACACAGAGCACCATAGTAATCACTATGTGGGTATATAAGCACCTTCAGGTGATGGACACTGGTATACCCAATACAGAAAGTTCACTCCCTATATAACCCCTCCTCCTACCAGGAGTACCTCAGTTTTTGTACCAAAGCAATATACCTAAACCCCAAAAGAGGGGAGGGACCTCTGTACCCATGATGTACTCCAAGAAAATGATTTTACAGGTAAGCTGTTATAAAAATCCTATTTTCTTTATCGTACATCATGGGACACAGAGCACCATAGTAATCACTATGTGGGATGTCCCATAGCAATGCTATTTGAGGGGAGGGAGACACAACCCATAGGGCACCCCCAGACTTGAGGACCTATACTGCTGCCTGCAGCACACTGCACCCAAAGGCGATATCCTCATGCCTTCTTACATCCACCTGATAAAACTTGGTGAATGTATGTACTGAAGACCAGGTTGCGGCCTTACAGATCTGAGCCATGGCGGCCTGGTGACTCACAGCAGAAACACTAGCTGCCCTGGTAGAGCTCGCCTTGACTTGAAAAGGTGGAATCTTACCCCTTAAATCATAAGTCTGAATTATAACCTGCCGAATCCACTTAGCGACAGTGGATTTCGATGCTGCCTGTCCTTTCTTAGGACCCTCTGGCAGTACAAATAAGTCATCAGTCTTCTTTTAGACCCCCCATCCCTCCATAAAGAGTACCTGTCACCACCTATTACTGTCACAAGGGATGTTTACATTGCTTGTGACAGCAATAAAAGTAAAAAAAAAAAAAATTTTTTTAAACACAATTTATAAAGTACAAAAATAAATAAAAAATTTTTTTTTAAAGTGCCCCTGTCCCCGCGAGCTCGCGCAGCGAAGAAAACGCATATGGAAGTCGCGCCCGCATATGTAAACAGTGTTCAAACCACACATGTGAGGTATCGTCGCGATCGTCAGAGCGAGAGCAATAATTCTAGCCCTAGACCTCCTCTGTAGCTCAAACCTGGTAACCGTAAAAAAAATTTAAAGCGTCGCCTATGGAAATTCATAGGTACCGTAGTTCGTCGCCATTCCACGAGTGCGTGCAATTATAAAGGGTGACATGTTTGGTATCTATTTACTCGGCGTAACATCATCTTTCACATTATACAAAAAAATTGGGGTAACTTTACTGTTTGGATTTTTTTAAATTCATGAAAGTGTCACTTTTCCAAAAATTTGCGTTTAAAACACCGCTGCACAAATACCGTGTGATAAAAAATATTGCAACAATCGCCATTTTATTCTCTAGATTCTCTGCTAAAAAAATATATATAATGTTTGGGGGTTCTAAGTAATTTAGCAAAAAATACGGATTTTAACTTGTAAACACCAAATTTCAAAAATAGGCTTAGTCATGAAAGGGTTAAAGTCCGACCACAGGTTTTCCTTTTTTGGAATTCTTTCTTCTTTATTTCTTCACAAATTTACGGATGAGGCATTTTGAGTGCTGTTTTTTTCTGTATTCTGTACTCTTCGCTGGTTTTCTACCTACTTATTTAACCACACCTTTAGCATTACCTACAATTCTACTGCCTCCTCTCCTCTTCCTTTTTCTGTTGGGATCCCCCGAGGTTCTGTTCTTGGACCTCTCCTATTTTTAATCTACACCTCCTCCCTGGGTCAGCGGCTTCCAGTACCATCTCTACGCTGACGACACTCAAATCTATTTCTCTACCCCTCAACTCACTCCTTCAGTCTCCTCACGTATCACTATTTTACTATCAGATATACGAGTCTGGATGTCACACCACTTCCTCAAACTTAATCTATCCAAAACCGAACTTCTCATTTTTCCTCCCCCACGTGCCTCTTCCCCTGATCTCTCGGTCAAAATTGATAGCACAACTATCAGCCCATCCCCACATGCCAAGGTACTAGGAGTAGTCCGGGACTCTGAACTCTCCTTTAAGCCCCATGTCCAATCACTGTCCACTGTATCTTGCCGCCTCAACCTCCGGAACATCTCCAAAATACACCCCCTTCTAACCAATGACACAACAAAGCTCTTAATTCACTCCCTGGTCATCTCTCGCTTCGATTACTGCAACTCCCTCCTCATTGGCCTACCTCTGCATACTCTATACCCCCTTCAGTTCATCAAGAATGCTGCTGCCAGACTCATCCACCTTACCAACCGCTCTGTCTCCGATACTCCTCTCTGTCAATCCCTCCACTGGCTTCCGCTCACCCAGCAAATTAAATTCAAAATACTAACAACTACCTACAAAGCAATCCACAACTCTGCCCCCAGCTACATCACTGACCTAGTCTCAAAATACCAACCTAATCATTCTCTTCGTTCTTCTCAAGACCTCCTGCTCTCTAGCACTCTCATCACCTCCTCCCATGCTCGTCTCCAGGACTTTTCCAGAGCCTCTCCAAGCCTATGGAACTCCTTACCCCAATCTGTCCGTCTATCTCCTACTCTATTAGCTTTCAGACGATCCCTGAAAACCCTCCTCTTCAGAGAAGCCTATCCTACCCACAACCTAACAACTGTATTTACATTTTGTCCATCTGATGATCCCCCCACAGCTACTACCCTTTGTTCCACTTGACCCTCCCTTCTAGATTGTAAGCTCTAACGAACAGGGCCCTCTGATCCCTCCTGTATTGAATTGTATTGTAATTGTACTGTCTTCCCCGATGTGGTAAAGCGCTGCACAAACTGCTGGCGCTATATAAATCCTGTATAATAATAATTTCTGTAAGAGATTGTATCAGCAATTTCTCAGATTGAGAATCTGAAAAAGGTTCATCTACCGTTGTTTCCTCTGCAGAGGAATCATTGGTTTGCTTTTCTTCCTGATCGATTGAGGGTAACACCTCATCGTGTGCCCACTGTTCCCCTTGCAAAGCTGAAGTTGGGGAAGGGGAC